>NC_043711.1:54948397-55029461 GCF_006229205.1 Suricata suricatta
TAGCCTGAGGGGCTTCTGCCGGCCCCGACCGCGCGAGCTGCGGCCCGCCCGCGACCGAGGGGAGGGGTGCCGGCTTTCTCGTGGATCAGTAATAGCAGCCAACTGTCTTCACACTCACAAGTGTGAGGAAACGGAGGCACTGACAGTTCGAGTCCCTTGCCAGAGGTCACAGCCTAGAACTGGGCGAGTTAGGGTTCCGGCACCAGGCTGGGCTCACTGAACTGGAAACCGCCCCGCTGCCCCTGGCACCTGGCCCACAGACGTTGCAAGCAGTGCCCCCAGATCCCCCCCGCTACCCGCACCGGATCCCCGCCTACGCTCTTCCAACTGCCTTTCCTACTAAACTTCCTAAAGTCTCAACGCGTCCGCAGCCCTGACTCAGTTGTTGCCTGCACTTCCCCATCCCACCCCTCAACCCGGATTCAGTCTGGAGCGCCTCCACTTTGCTTCTCGGCACTGCTCTCCTGACCCAAACCCCTATTTCACGAGTAGCTCTTTGTTTCTTTAATGTTTTATTTATTTTTGAGAGAAAGAGACAACATGAGCAGGGGCGTGACAGAGAGGGAGACACAGAATCTGAAGCAGGCCCCAGGCTCTGAGCTGTCAGCACAGAGCCCGACGCGGGGCTCAAACCCACAAACCGTGAGATCATGACCTGAGCTGAAGCCGGACGCTTAACCGACTGAGCCACCCAGGCGCCCCTCACGACTAGCTTCTTAGGAAAACAACGCTGCAGCCTCCACCCAATTTTGTCTCCTTGGAACATAGCTGTGTCCTGATTTGGTGCACCCCGTTGCTCTTAGGCCTAGCTGGTCTCCCCGACATTTCTCACCACTTTACCCCTCCCTCTACAATCCGAACCCCCCCCCCCCACACCCAGCTTTATCTCTGTTCCTCCAACAGACCAAGCCAGTTCGACCCTGAGACTGCACAGCTGGTCTCTGATTCCTCTAGGAAGACTGGCCTTCTGATCAAGAACCCTCACCCACCCTCTTATTCTCCACCTCCCCTCTGATTTGTTTCCTCTTATAGCTCTCAAGTGCTGTTTTTTTATTTGCCCTTTTCCTGGATAATTCATGCTCTATATCCTCCTCTAGATTGTAGACTCCTTTAGGTAGGGCGAGACCAGGTCCAGTCTCCTCCACAGCTGTGTGCCCAGAAGCTAATGGGAAGACTCTCCGTTAAATATTTATTGTGTGCCTTATTATTAAAAGTAGTTTAAAAATAAGGTACATAAATAATATTGGAAATAGGAAACACCATATATATATATATGTATGTATATATAATTTATGCCTTGAAATATAGTGTTCCCGGGCCATTCCATCGAGGAAAGAATAATCTTGTCAACAAATTGTTCGGGGACAACTGGGTATCTACATAGGAAAGAATGAATTTGGACCCATACTTCCCACCAGACCCAAAAAGTAACTCAAAATGGATCAAAGACCTAAATGTAAGAGCAAAAACTGTTAAAAGAAAACAGTATATTTGTGTGACCTCGGATTAGGGGATGGTTTCCTAGATATGAAACTAAAACACAAGCAATGAAAGAAACAAATTGGGCTTCGTCAAAACCAAAAACTCTTTTACATCTAAGAACACCAAAAAGGAAGTGAAAACACAACCCCCAGAGTGGAAGAAAAATTTGCAAATCCTGTATCTGAGAAGCAACTACCACCCAGAATATAGTTTAAAAAACTTCTGACCCAGGGTGCCTGGGTGGTTCAGTCGGTTGGGCATCCGACTTCAGTTCATGTCATGATCTCACAGTTCGTGGGTTTGAGCCCTGCATTGGGCTCTGCGCTGACAGCTCAGAACCCGGAGCCTGCTTCAGATTCTGTGTCTCCCTCTCTCTCTCTCTGCCCCTTCCCCACTCATCCTCTGTCTCTCTTGCCTTCAAAAATAAATAAACATAAAAATTTTTTTTAAAACTCCTGACCCCACAGCAAAAAAGACAACCCAAATGGAAAACAAAGGATTTGAATAGATATCTCTCCAGAGATGTACCACTGGCCAATACGCCCATGAAAAGATGCTCAGTATTATTACTCATTAGGGAAATGCAAATCAAAACCACAAGGTTATAGTATTTCTTCCCACTAACAGCTATAATTTTTTAAGACGAAAAAGAACAAGTGTCAGGATGATGGAAAAATTGGAACCCTTATACATTTCTAGTGGGAATATAATCTGGTGAAGCTGGTGTGTGAGAAAGCGTGTCAGCTCCACAAAAGTTAAATACAGAATTTGGGGCGCCGGGGTGGCTCAGTCAGTTGAGCGTCCAACTTCAGCTCAAGTCATGATCTCACAGTTTGTTGGTTCGAGCCCCACGTCGGGCTCTGTGCTGACAGCTCAGAGCCTGGAGCCTGCTTCTGATTCTGTATTTCCCTCTCTGCCCCTCCCCTGCTCATGATCTGTCTCTCTGTCTCTCAAAAATAAATAAATAAAATAAATAAAATAAATAAATAAATAAAAATTTTTTAAATAAATAAAGTTAAACACAGAATTTCCCTATCACCCAGCAATTCTATTCCTAGGCATATATCCAAGAGAAATGAAAACACATTCATACAAAACTTTTCTGCGAATGGTCATAGTAGATTATTCATAATGCTACATAATAAAACGTGGAAACAACCAAGTGTTCATCAACAGGCAAATAAATGGGTAGACAAAATGTGGCATAACCACGTGGTGGAATATTATTCAGCCATGAAAATAAATGAAGTACGGATGCAGGCTACAACAGGGATGAACCTGCATTGAAGACATGCTAAGGGGAAAAAGCCAGGCACAAAATACCACATACTATCGGCTTCCACTCATATGTTTAGAAAAGGTGAATCCATAGAGCCAGAAGCTAGATTCGTAGTTGCCAGAGGATGGACAGTAAAGGCAACTTGGGACTAACTGCTAATAGCTATGGAATTTCTTTTTGCGGTGATGGAAATGCCCTGGGATTAGACGTAATTAGACTCCGTTGGGTATACTAAAAACCACGGACTTGGTCACCTTAGAACAGTAACTTTTACATTCTGTATGACTCTGATGAAAATATAATGTTAGGAAAAATCAATGCATAACATTGTTTAGAAGGATCCTGTTTGTAGAAGGAAGGAAAAAACGATGTGTATGTTCACGTACTTGCATATCCTTAGAAAATTCTAGAAAGATACACAAGACACTGCTCGTGCTTATGACTGCTTCTAAAGAGAGGTGGGGAATGAAAGGTACCTTCCCTTAATACTTCTCTCCTCTTGGCATTACTTGCTTTTGTGTAAGATCATGAATGGAGGTTTTGTTTTTGTGGTTTTATTTCAATTCCAGTATAATAAACACATAGTGTCATATTAGTTTCAAGTGTACAATATAGTAGTTCAACAATTCTATACATTACTCAGTGTTTCATCACAGTAAATGTACTCTTAATCTTTCACCTATTTCACCCACACTCCATCACCTCCTCCCACACTCCATCATCTCTCCTCTGGCAGGTGGTTTTTTATGTTTAAGAGTCGAGTTTTTTGTCTCTTTGTTCATTTCTTTGGTTTCTTAAATTCTGCATATGAGTAAAATCATGGCATTTGTTTTTCTCTAATTCATGTAGCTTAGTGTTATACTCCCTAATTCCACCACATTGTTGCTAATGGCAAGATTCCATTCTTTTTTATGGCAGAATAATATTCCATCGTATCTTTATGTCACTTCTTCCTTATCCATTCATCAGTTGATGGACATTTAGTCTACATTCATATCTTGGCGGTTGTAAATAGTGCTGCATTAACATAGGAATGCATGCATACATCCCTCTGGAGTGCATCCCTCTGGATGAGTGTTTTTTGTATTCTTCGAGTAAATACCCAGGAGTCCCATTGCTGGATCTACAGTTCTATTTTTAACTTTTTGAGGAAGCTCCACACTGTTTTCCACGGTGGCTGTACCACTTTGCATTTCCACCAACACTGCATGAAGATTCCTTTTTCTCTACATCCTCACCAACACCTGTTGTTTCTTGTGTTGTTGATTTTAGCCATTGTAACAAGTGTTAGGTGATATCGATTTGTAGTTTTGATTTGCATTTCCCCAACAAATGAGTGATAGTAAGCATCTTTTCATGTGTCCATTGGCCATCTGCATGTCTTCTATGGAGAAATGTCTTCATGTCTTCTGCCCATTTTTAATTGGATTATTTGTTTTCTGAGTGTTGGGCTTTAAATTCCTTAAAAAAATTTTTTTTACATTTATTTAATTTTGAGAGACAGAATGAGACAGAGCATGAGTGGGGGAGAGGCACAGACTCCAAAGCAGGCTCCAGAATCTGAACTGTCAACACAGAGCCTGACATGGGGCTCGAACCCACAAACTGTGAGATCATGACCTGAGCTGAAGTCAGATGCTCAATCAACTGAGCCACCCAGGCGCCTCTATAAATTCTTTATATATTGTGGATACTAACCTTTTATCAGCTATGTCATTGTAAATATCTTCTTCCATTCCATAGGTAGCCTTTTAGTTTTGTTGCTTGTTTCCTTGGCTGTGCAGAGCTTTTTATTTTGGTAAACTCCATAGTTTAATTTTGCTTTTGTTCCCTTTGCCTCAGGAGACATACCTAGAAAAATGTTGCTATGGTCAATGTCAGAGAAATTACTGCCTGTGCTCTCTTCTAGGATTTTTATGGTTTCAAGTCTCACCTTTAGTTAGGTCTTTAATCCCTTTTGAATTTATTTTTGTATATGTGTAAGAAAGTGGTCCAGTTTCATTCTTTTACATGTTACTATCCAGTTTTCCCAACACCATTTGTTACACTGTCTTTTTCCCATTGGATATTCCTGCCTCCTTTGTCGAAGTTAATTGACCATGTAATCATGGGTTTATTTCTGGACACTCTATTCTGTTCCATTGATCTATTTTTGCCAGTACTATACTATTTTGATTACTACTGCTTTGTAATATATCTTAAAATTTGGGATTGTGATACTTCCAGTTTTGTTCTTTTTCAAGTTTGCTTTGGCTATTTGAGGTCTTTTGTGGTTCCATACAAATTTTAGAATTATTTGTCCTAGTTGTGTGAGTAGATTGATACCTTGAAAGGGATTGCATTAAATCTATAGATTGCTTTAGATAGCATGGGCATTTTAAAAAGATTTATTCTCCCAATCAAAGAGCATGGAATGTCTTTCCATTTCTTTGTGTCATTTTCTATTTCTTTCACCAGTGTTTGTAGTTTGCAGAGTATAGGTCTTTCACCTCCTTGGTTAAGTTTATTCCTGGTATTTTATTACACCTTAAGTGTAAGTGGGATCGTTGTCTTAATTTCTTTTTCTGCTACTTCATTATCAGTGCATAGAAATGCAACAGAGTTCTGTGCATTGATTTTGTATCTTGTGACCTTACCGAATCCTAATAGTTTTTTCATGGAGTCTTTGGGATTTTCTATACATAGTATCATGTCATCTGTAAATAGTGAGTTTTACTTCTTCCTTTCCAATTTGGATGCATTTTATTTCTTTTTGTTGTTTGATTGGTGTGGCTAGGACTCCCAGTGCTATGTTGAATAGAAGTGGTGAGAGGGCAAGTCCTGGTCTTTTTCCTGACCTTAGGGGAAAAGCTCTGTTTTTCCCCACTGAATATGATGTTTTTCACATAAGGCCTTTATTGTGTTAGGTGTATTTCCTCTAGATCTACTTTGTTGAAGGTTTTTACCACAAATGTATGTTGTGCTTTGTCAGATGCTTTTTCTGAGTGTATTAAAACAATCATATGGTTTTTATCCTTCCTCTTATTCATGTGATGTATCAGGGTGATTGATTTGCAAATAGTGAACCACGCTTGCAACCCAGGAATAAATCCCACTTGTTTGATTCCATTTGCTAATATTTTATTGAGAATTTTTTTGTCTATGTTCATCAGAGATCTGCCAACTACAGAGTTTTCAAGATCATGAGTAATTTTTATAATTAAGTAACTTTTTCCACTATGGAAAACAGTATGGTGGTACTTTAAAAAACTGAACATGGAATTACTATATGACCCAACAATTCCATGTCTGGGTAGATACCCAAATAACTGAAAGCAGGGACTCAGATATTCACACAGCCATATACATAGAAGCATTATTCATAGCAGCCAAAAGTTGGAAGCAAGCCAAGTGCCCATAGATGGATAAATGGCTAAACAAAATGTGGTTTATGGACACCGTGGAATATTATTCAGTCCTCAAAAGGAAGGAAATTTTGAACATGTCACAACATGGATGAACCTTGTGCTACGTGAAATAAGCCAGTCACAAAAAACAATAAAGCCTATATTATTCCATTTATATGAAGTCCCTACAGTTGTCCAATTCACAGAGACAGAAAGTAGGATGGTGGCTATAGGGGCTGAGGTGGGGGGAAGGGGGAGTCAGGGCTTAGTGGATACGGAGTTTCAGTTTGGGAAGATGAAAACGTTCTGGGGCTGGAGGGTGGGGACGGCCACACAATAGCGTGATGGCTCAGAGCCTGATGTGGGGCTCAAACTCACAACCCATGAGATCATGGCCTGAGCTGAGATCAAGAGTCAGATGCTTCATCGGCTAAGCCACCCAGGCACCCCCAAAATTAAAAATTTTTTAATAACACACATCTGGTGGGAATATGGATGCATTTCCTCTTTTGGATTGTTCAGCTTTTAGGAGATACTCCTGGTATTTTTCATAACACTGTTAAATGAGTGAAATCAGCCTTACCAAACATTTGGTAAGGATTCATCTCACCCTTCCTACTGCCCGAGGTTCTCCGTTGCTGCCAGTAACAGGGCTGACAGAGAGGAGCAGATGCGCTAACTCAGGAGCTAGGCTAGGGTAGTTGTTGTTGCTCAGACAGACAGGATCTCTCCCCGCATGTGTGTGACAGCCCGGGGGAGGAGACGCAGATGACACACGAGTGCTTGTCATACTTGTTTGCATCTGGGGAGAAATCCCACCAGCTCAGATGTTGCTGGGCACCTAGCACTACAGCCAGGGCACAGGGGTCCCAGATCAACCGGGCTGGGCCAAAGGCCAAGACAAGTGTGTAGGGAAACAGGAAAGGCATTGATTTCAAGCAGGCCAACTCAGGGAAGACAGCGGACTAGCATCTCACAGATGGTCTCCAAAGTGCCAAAAATACGTCTAGGTTTATAGAAGGAAAATGTGGGGCAACTGTGGGTGGGTACAAGCAGGTGGGCAGTGAGGGTGATGTGGGCAGGGTCTTGCTGGCTCAGGGCGGTCCTTATTGCTTGAAGGGGTAGTTTCATTCCCATTGGGGATGCTTTGCCCGAAGGGTCTTTTTCCTGAATGAAACTGCAAAGAACTGAATCAATTAGAACATACAGACTGAGGGGTCCCTGGGTGGTTCAGTCGGTTAAGTGGTTGGCTCAGGTCATGATCTCCTGGCTCGTGGGTTCAAACCCCGCTTCGGGCTCTGTGTTGACAGCTCAGAGCCTGGAGCCTGCTTCGGATTCTGTGTCTCCCTCTCTCTCTCGAAAATAAACACTAAAAAAAAAAAAAACCATACAGATGAAGATCAAAATGGAGGGAAACGATGTGCCCTTTCAGCACTCTGATGGCATCACTGCGGGCTTTGACTCACCAATGTAGGTGTGCAGGGCATCGAAACATCTGGCAGGAGCAGGGTGGGCTGGGGTTGGGAGTTCAAGTGTGCATTAAAAAAATTTTTTTTATGTTCTTTCATTTTTGAGAAAGAGACTGTGAAAGCCAGGGAGCAGCAGAGAGGGAGAGAGGGAGACACAAAATCTGAAGCAGGCTCCAGGCTTTGAGCCATCAGCACAGAGCCCGACACGGGACTCGAGCCCATGAACCATGAGATCATGACCTGAGCCGAAGTCAGACGCCCAATTGACTGAGCCACCCAGGCGCCCTGAACGTGCATTTTTTTTGCCCAGCACCACTGAGCAGGGAAACTAAAGGGAGACCATGAAAAACTGCTTTTTTGCTCCTTTTCCCACATCCCTTCTTGCTACAGCCTATACCCCTGCCTCATACCCTGTCATTTTAGGACAGATAATATATGTCCTCCTTGTAAAGGTCAAGGAGGCAATGATTTCTTTGAAGTCTTCCAGCCCAGAGGAGAATATCTAGGGAGTGACCAGGTGTGGTCATTATGAATATCTTCCAGAACCACTGACTCACCAAGAACCCTGGCTCCAGAGTATAAGTGACTTAGGAGGATGCTTATGCACTCCTTTGTTCCTAGATGCCTGAGGAACCACATGCACTAGACTATAATCCTCAAGAAAAGGCCCAGACTCCAAGCAAAGAGAAGATGAGACTCACTCTTTTTCCCTTTCCGAGTTTCCCAGTTGCTCTGTTTGAATCTACATTCTCTCTGCATCTGCAATAAATCCTGCTCTCACTTCCTTTCAGCGCATTTGATTTCTATCCTGCAGGAAGCCAAGGACCTTCTTGACTGGTCCTGTGGGGCCTCTCTCCATCCTCAGACCCAGCCAGCCTGCAACACCACCAAGCAATGAACCCAATTCTGAGACTATCTACCTGGAGATAGCATCAGAAGGCATAGGTTAGGGGCTCAGTCCTATAAGACTGCCCCCCACCTCTCCCCTTGTCTCCTTCCCGCCTTGTCACTTGTGCTTCTGAGGGACTGGCAATAGACTGGAGGTGTCCATGATCCCGTCTTTGGGGTTGATACATGCGCTAGAGTGGCTCACAGAACTGAGGAACATGTTACTTACCAGCCTGTCAGTTTATTATAAAAGGACATAACTCAAGAACAGAGAGATAGAAGCGATGCATAAGGCAAGGTGTGGGGGAGGGGCACCGAGCTTCTGTGCCTGCTCCACCTGCCCTTCTCCCCAGATCTCCACATGCTCCCCAACCCAGGAGCTCTCCTAGCCCTGTCCTCAAGGCTCGGATATGCAGGCATGACTGATTAAATCACTGGCTGTTGGGCACCCTCCTACACTGTTGGTGGGAATGTAAACTGGTGCAGCCGCTCTGGAAAACAGTGTGGAGGTTCCTCAGAAAATTAACAGTAGAACTCCCCTATGACCCAGCAATAGCACTGCTAGGGATTTACCCAAGGGATACAGAAGTGCTGATGCATAGGAGCACATGTACCCCAATGTTCATAGCGGCACTTTCAACAATAGCCAAGTCATGGAAAGAGCCTAAATATCCATCAACTTATGAATGGATAAAGAAGATGTGGTTTATCTATACAATGGAATAATACTACATGGCAATGAGAAAGAGTGAAATCTGGCCATTCGTAGCAATATGGATGGACCTTGAGGGTGTCATGCTAAGTGAAATAAGTCAGGCAGAGAAGGACAGATACCATATGTTTTCACTCATAAGTGTAACAGGAGAAACTTAACACAGGACCATGGGGGAGGGGAAAGGGAAAAAATAGGGAGAGGGAGGGAGGTAAACCATGAGAGACTCTTGAATACTGAGAACAAATGGGGTTGAGGGAGAGGGGAAGCAGGGTGAAGAGCATGGAGGAGGGCACTTGTGGGGATGAGCACTAGGTGTTATATGGAAACCAACTTGTCAATAAACTATAAAAGAAAAAATTAAAAAAAAAATCCATTACTGGCTGCTGCTGCTGGATTCCGTCTCTAGCCCCTCCCCACTCTCCAGAGGTCAGAGGGTGGGACTGAAAGTTCCAACCCTCTAATCACACCTTTGGTTCCCCTGGCAACCAACCCCCCAGCTTTCCGTGTTATCCAAAAGTCACCTCATTTACATAAACTCAGGTGTGCTATAAAGGAGTTTGTTAAGAATATAAAGATACCTTTTTAAAAAATTGTTATCTTAAAAAAATGTTAATTTTTGACAGAGAGACAGAGCACAAGCGGGGTAGAGGCAGAGAGGAGACACACACACAGAATCAGAAGCAGGCTCTAGGCTCTGTGCTGACAGCTCAGAGCCTGACGCGGGGCTCGAACTCATGAACTGTGAGATCATGACCTGAGCTGAAGCCAGACCCCTAACTGACTGAGCCACCCAAGAGCCTCTAGATTGTAAGAACACCTTGATCACTCTTATTAGTAGACAATCCCAAGGGTTTTAGAAGCTCTGTGCCAGAAATGGAATGAAAACCAACTATATAATTTTTATTATAAATCAAAATACCACAGAGTAGGAGGAAACTTCTGCATCCGGAATCCTGTGATGGTAAATTTTACGTGATAATTAAACCTTGTTTCTGGGTGTGTCTCCGAGGGTGCTCCCAGACATGATTAACAGTTAAATGGGCGTCTCTTCTGCAAATAGGTGGGCGTTTGCAATCTGTGGAGGTGGTGGAAGAGGAATTTCATTTTTTCCTACATATCTCACAGAGCTGGGACACCTCATCTCATCCCCAGCTTTTTTTTCCCTCCAGTGTTTATTTATTTTTAAGAGACAGAGCACAGACAGGGGACGAGCTGAGAGAGAGAGAGACAGACAGAGACAGACAGACAGACAGACAGACAGAATCAGAAGCAGGCTCCAGGCTCCTCCCTGGCAGCACAGAGCCCGACGAGGGGCTCAAACTCTCAAACCATGAGATCACGACCTGACCTGAAGTCATACTTAACCTACTGAGCCCCCCAGGCGCCCCCCGCTCCCGCTCTTGTTCTGGACTTTACACCATTACTCCCCTGGTTCTCAGGCCTTCATGCTTGAGCTGATTACACCTCTGGCTCTCCTGGGCCTACAGCTTCCGGTTCCATGGGACTGCCATGATATATATGGCAGCCACATGTATCTATAAACATCTATAGAGGTACAGATATAGCTCCTACTGGTTCTGTTTCTCTAGAGAACAATCGTACACAGATTCAAATCCCAGCAGAGGCCCTGCAGGTGACCCACAGTGAGAAGCAAGCAGTGTAAGAAACCAGCATCATCAGCATCAGTGGAGGGCGCTAAGGATTGGTAGGGACTGGGGCCCTAGGAGCCTCGAGCAGCTTGCTGATACAGAGGTGGTCAGGGCACAGTGTCACCTGATCTCTTGATTTCTTTAAGTAAACTGAGAATCTGGATATTTAAGCGAAATCTTCCAGCTTGTAAAAACCATTGACAAAGACCAGGCCAAACAAAATGCAATAGCAGGTCAAGTCTGGGCCCCTGCCCTCATTGTAGGAACTTACTGGAAAACCTGGGACAAGAGAGCTCATGCTAGCCCCTGGCTGGCTCAGTCAGTAGAACACACAGCTCTTGATCTTGAGGCGTGAGTTTGAGCCCCACGTTGGGGGGTGAGAGTTCAGCTGAAAAAGGAGAGCTCATCACTCAGGTGAGCCCTGCTGAACTCGTCTGGGCAGGCCAGCAAGGGAAGCCTCTGGTTCCCAGGGAGTCCCAGGGTCACGGAGGGTCGAGGCTGCCCAGGGAGAGGCCCTGACATGTTCACAACCTTGGATTTTTAAGGCAACTGACACCTATGCCATCATGGCCAACATTTTGATGAAAACACTTCTCAGTAGACCACACATCTCTGCTTCCTTAAGAATAACACTATTTTTTTAATTTTTAAATATTTATTTATTATTGAGACAGAAACAAAGCATGAGTGGGGAAGGGGCAGAGAGAGGGGGAGACACAGAATCTGAAGGAAGCTCCAGGCTCTGAGCTATCAGCACAGAGCCTGACACAGGGCTCGATCTCAGGAACCATGAGATCATGACCTGAGCCGAAGTTGGACACTTAACCAACTGAGCCCCCTAGGCACTATTTTAAATGGTGTTTTAAAATAACAACTGTCTGCCTGAGACACCATCAAACATGCCACAGTGTTCCATCCATTCTGTGGCATCTGGATGAGGTGTCTCTCCATCCGATGGGGCGATGATCGAGCGGGAGTGGGTGGTGCGGGAGGTGAACGATTTTCCCTAAGGCAAAATAGAGGAGATAGAAGTTTATCGAATACACTGCAAGGGAGAGGGGGCAGGACCACAGAGGAGAGGTCATCCACAAGGATGTAGCGGGCGGGGGCTGCTTTTAAAGAGGGACGATGGGGGTGCCTGGGGGGCTCAGCTGTAGAGTGTGCAACTCTTGGTCTCAGGGTTGTGAGTTTAACCCCCACATTGAAGATGTAGCCTATTTTAAAAAATAAAAAAGATGCTGGATGGGGAAAGGTCCTGGTCTTAACGTGGAACATGTCCTCCCTTTCTCCTTAGGAACAGGGAATTGTCACTCGGATGCATGCATGGCAACTGGTTGACAGACCCTATGAGGAGTTAGAACTGAGCTTGCTGCATAGGACAGAAGCCCTCCTGGGATGGCTTTAACGGGGGAGGGCCCTGGAGTCTGGACCAGGGCCAGCGAGGCTGGGACAGCGTCTCCACTGCCGCCTGGGGCTGGGGACCTGCTCTCTCAGTCCTCCACAGGCTTCTGTGCTTCTGCCGGGTTGTTGTGCCTCCCGGCATCACAGCAGAGCTTCTCTCGCGGAGGAACGGACAGGGCCAAAAGCAATCCAGCCTCACCTGGCCACTTTGATTCCAGCTGTCCCGGAACTGTAGACGTCCACCTCCATCTCAGAGGCCAGTGGTCCCTCCTAATTAGAAAATCATCTTGAAAATCAACTACTTTTTTAATATATATACTTACTGCTGCCAAGACAGAATTGGGGTTTTGTTAGCAAGGGAAAAGGAGACAATGGCCCCTGGGGCCGAGGCAGACAGCGCCCAGGGCCTGAAGACAGCTAGACTAGCCTCCTCTTTGCAAGCATAGAGGGGGAGGGGGGCCAGGTTTTCTTTGGCTCCTTAGTCACCTGCCCCCCAATCTGTTTCTCAATTGTCTGTTTAGGGTGGGCATTTGTCACGACCCCCAGGGGCTGAGCGAGGGCTCAGAACTACTGAGAACGAAGTGCATGGTCAAAGCCACCCTGCTTTGCACAGTGAGGTCATGGCCAGGAAGAGTCTCCTGGCCTGGACAGCCAGCAGGTGTGGTGCCTCTGTCTGACTTCCTGCGTGGCCCTGGAAGTTTACAGGGAAGGGGGAGCCCCGTGTCAGTCAGTGGGGTGGGCAGGGTGGAAGAAGAGAGGCAGGAAATTCACCCCTCACTTTTATAACCTGGGGGAGAATAGAGGAGTCTCTTGGTCGCCCCTTGAGTGTGATGCAGGTGTTACACTCTGTGTTAGCTTGGAAAACTAGGCTCTGAGAGCCCAGGGCCCCTGAGGTCTTGGCAGGCAGGGTTAGGAGAAGGCTAAGGCTGCCCGTCCCGCACATCCATCTCTTCACTTAGGAGAAGTTTTTATTTTATGAAGGAAACACACCCACACGTTGGGGCTTCAGAAAGCAAATTTGGCCTTCTCCATTAAATAAGAAAATCAAATAAATCAAAGCTGGGGCGCCCGGGTAGCTCAGCTGGTTAAGCATCCGACTTCGGTTCAGGTCCTGATCTCAAGGTCAGAGGGTTTGAGCCCCACCTCAGGCTCTGTGCTGACAGCTCGAAGACTAGAGCCTGCTTCAGATTCTGTGTCTCCCTCTCTGCTCCTCTCCTGCTCGCACTTTGTCTCTGTCTCTCTCTGTCTCTCTCTCTGTCTCTGTCTCTCTCTGTCTCCCAAAAATAAATACATATTTTTAAAAAAAACTGTGTGTCAACTCTACTTCAATTAAACAAAAGGAGACATCTCACTGGTTGTAAGGACTGGGAAGCACCACCCCTGGCCCCTTGCCATCTCCCAGGGGGTCCCACAGCAGGGAGGCGCCATGGTCTATGGTATTGGAGAGAGGAGCCAGAAGTCCTCTCCCCGAAGGCATTAGTCCTGAGGAAGGCCAAGGGCTCGTCCTGGGTCCCACTGTGTGAACCAAATAAGAAAAAGCCCTCACCACAGCATGTGCTCCAGTGGCCGACAGAAGGCAGTGCCTCTTTGGGGCTCTTTCTCCTCACTCTTGCCCACCCTCAGCCCTCATGTTTTCCCTCCATCTCAGCCCAAGGGGCTAGGGAGTCACACGGAAAAAGCCACTCACTGGCACAGCCTGCAGCACCCCAGGGGACATCAGACAACGGGGAGTCAAGGAGGCAAGGGGTGGGGCCCTGAAAGTAGGGGAATCCTTAAAAAGAGTGGCACCAACTTCAAAAGGAAGGCCTGGAAAAGCATGGCCACATCCTTCCATTTGCCTGGGCACTTGATCTCTGAGTCTGAGCTATGGACCCAGCTGCTACTGGGATCGGAACTCTGGGGAAGGGGTGCAAGAACGCAGCCTCAGGCCCAGCAGGGCCCCTGCGGGACCCATGGCCCCAAACGCAGCTCTGGAGCAGACTTCCCACGAAATGACCCTGCTGCCTTTTCTTGCGCTCCATGCGGTGCCAGTGCCTGACATGAGACACACCCTCCTCCCCGCAACACCCGCCGCCGCCCCCCCTGCAAAGTACCACTCACATTTTAGGGCAAAGTCTTATGTGCTCCTATCCCACTGCCCCGTGCCCACCATGCCAATGACACCTTACACACCTTCTAATTAATCCTTTATTTCCCCATTCCCCCGCCACCCTCTGAGCCCAGCGTCTGGCTGGGCTCCTCCGGTCCCGCAGCGGGGGGCGCTGCGGTGCAGAAAGCACATGACAGACATCGGACTGACCAGCAAATGAAAGATAGCTGTGCAGATTGAAGGACAGGGCAGAGTGACTCGTGAACCAGGACAAAGGAAACGCTGCCCCCTTGGTGGGAGAAGGACTGGCAGGGGCTTTGCAGGGACTTGGGCGGTGCCCCATGTTCATGGCATGCGTGCCCCCCCAAAAGCTCCTGGGTCTTCTCTGTGCCAGGCTGGGGGACTCAGCCCTGGACAAGGGTGGCTGTCTTCCCAGGTCCCCAGCAGTCAGGGACAAATGGCCCCATCTCTCCTGGGGTAGCTGGCTCACCTGTAACATGGAGATGGTAGTGGCACAACTCTGAATGAGGGCCTGTGTGCGAAACTCCTAACCTAGGACACAAAGGTGTGCGGTGAAAGGGGCAGTGTGACTATGAGAGTGAGGACGGGGACACAGAGGCCGAGGGGACTGAGGCAGGCTCTCGGGTTCCCCTCACGGGCGCAGGGCCTGCTGGAGCATGCGCTCATCCGCCACCTTCTGTGGGAGCGTCACCACCAGGCCCTTGTGGTCCCGCATCGTCTGGCAGATGATCTCATAGGCTGTTGGGTTCCCAGCCCAGCAGCGCCGAGCCACCTGCAGGGTGGGGAGAGAGGGGTCGGCAGCTGGTGCCAGCACTGGGTTGGCAAGGCATTCCCGACACACAGAGCTGGGCTGCAAATCCCGACAACCTTGCTTGAGGGGCCCTCTGTGCTATGTGCAGCCGGCAGTTTGCATTGGCCCGACCCCCTCTGGCTCAGCCTACTTCTCTGGCAGCTAGACGACTTACTTAGCTACGTCTCTGATCTGAAACTGGCCGTCCTTCGACTCAGCCTACCCCATGTCCGAAAAGGAGCTGGCCTCCATTCAGGGGCAGCAGGCCGGGGGTCTGGGAACCATCCTCACCCCCTCCTCCCTCCGTCCTCAGAGAATCCACATGCATCTCAGCTCTGCCTGAAAATCTCCCTCAAGCCTGCTTCCTTCTCTCCCCCCCAGGCCCAAGGGCTCCACCAGCCTCCCTGCTGCCATGCTTGCTGCCCCCCATCTCCAGGCCCTCTCCCCTCCCTCATCCCTCCCCTCACTGCCTCACGCTGGGGACCCCTCCATCCTCCACTCTTATGCTTACTCTCTCACCTGGGCATTCAGCACCCCTCTCCATTTCCCTCACATCTGCCAGCATACACCCTCCCCATCCGCACCTAACCTCTCATTTGTGCCCATCACCCCTTCTTGCCACCTGTGACTCGGTCACAGAGAGGGAGGGAGTCTCTGCAGGGCCACATGGGCACGCGCTCATGCGCTCGGGCATGCACACACACTCACACACACACACACACATACACACACACACACACAGGACAGCATCTCGGCAAACAGGTGCTAGCAGGGGACCGCTGCCTTCAGAGATGGTGGAAAGAAAATGCTTTAAAAGGCGGCCCTCAGCCCTGGAAGTTGGGGTGCTCTTGCAGGGAGGGAAGGGCCAGGGTGCGCTGTGTGCACAGATGCTGAAGCTGGACTGGAGGTAGGGAGACACAAAGGAAACAGCCGGGAAAGATGCACAGAGGGACCCCGGGGGCTGGAGCAGAGAGCCACCCCCATTCAGGTGTGGCGTGACTATTTTCTGGTTTCGAAGGGATCGGAACTCTCTCTTGGGAGCAGTCTGTGGAGGCTGAGCCCTCACTGGAGAGAAGGGCTGTGGAAAGGCCCGGGGTGTGACTCACTCCATTAGAGACATCCCAGTTGAGCATCATCTTGGCCTTCTGCTCAGCCTCCTGGGTCCCATCCAGCACGAGGCCAAATCCTCCATTGATCACCTCACCCCTGCAAGAGGCAAAGGGGTTTCCAGGCCTGACCCTGCTTGGAGCTGACAGAAGTATACACACGTTTTGGGGACATTTCGAAGCACAGGCTCATGGAGGTAGCCTGGCCGTTGCCTGGAGCCCGTGCCCTCTCTGCAGCCCAAGGGCCACTGGACTCTGCACTGCTCGCCCCTCTGTGCTTTACCCGTCCACCCCATGCCCACCTTCAGGATCCTCCCCCATGTCACTCCTGGAGGTGACCTCTTTCTCTGCAGGTCTGAGTGCGTCTTATAAGGACACACTTCCTTGGGGGTCTCTTGTGCTGCTTGATTCAACTGTCACTCTTCCGGATTTCCCTTTACGCTCTTCATTTTCCTTGCCTCTTCCTTCTGCTTGCTTAAGGTGTATTTGGGGTCCTGCCAACTGGATCTGAAGGCTGAGTTTTGTTTTCTGTATTTGTCTTCCGACACAGATTCCTCTGAGCACTGCTGGGTGTCCCTCCTGTCACAGGTGTGATAGGTTTGTGCGCTCACTCGTTTCTTCACGGTGCGTCATATTCAGGCACGCTGATGCTATCCAACTTTTCGCACGTTTGCCCTGAGGTTTTGCATCAGCTGTGAGCCCCCTCTCCTTCCCAGCACCCCTGGACCTCCATACTCAGCCTCAGTGTCATTATCAAGGGCTGCAGCCCCTGCTCAGGGAGCATCACTATGCCCCACATTTCCCCATCAGTCACACACACACACACACACACACAGGAAATGCACTCGCCAGGACTTTACTGCCAAAAGTGAACCCTGGGGACCACAGCATCCAGCCTTTCTTTCAGTCTCTACTTCCAGCCAATTTGCTGTTTCTTCTTCCTGGGCCCAAAAGGTGCGCCTAGCTTCTGTGGTCTCAGATCCTTCAGGCTTTACCTGCTTCTCTGCCCAGTTTGGGCTCTCCTGACAATCACTGCCAGTTACCACCAAGACGGTGAGGGGCCCTCTGCCCCAGGAGCCATACGTGCTCCCCACCCAGGGAATGGAAGCAGAGCACTCCCCCGCCCCCAGCGGGCAGCCACCCCTGCCCTGCCCTCAGCCTGTGTTCCTGCAGCTGGACAGCCCCGTGCCTGCCAGCGGGCTCTCGCACACCTCCCACAAGCCTGGATCCAAGGTCATCATCATTCACCTGCCAGGGGCTGATGCTGGGGGGCAGGGGAAGGCAGGCGCCAGCCAGAGTCACCGAGCGAGGACCTCGGGGTGGCCTTTGACAGGAGAGGGCTTTCCACAATCAGAAGTACATCTGTTTTGAGAGTCCAAAGCCCAGACCACTGGAAAGCAAATCAGTTCAGCTCTGGGTGACCTCAGCAAGCCCTGCCCAAGGAGGCCCCCTTGCGGGACACTGAGCCTAGGAAGACTGGAGATAAAGGCAGCTCCTCTCTCCAAAAGCATGTAGGGTTGCTTACAAACAGCACGCGGACAGCTAACCACCACTTTGAGAAAAACAGAAAAGTGGATGCATATGCCACATAAAGAAAAATAAGTGCTAGACGTAGTAAAGAAGGAAAAATGCAAAATGATCTGGTGAGTAAAGTCTAGGAGCACGTTTTTTTCTGAACTTGGGAAGGTCGAGGGAGGTCTTTTAAAGTCACGTGTGAAAAATAAAGGGCCACAATAGAAAAGTCACTGGATGAAGATACGGAGCTCCCTGGGAGGAGAGGACGCCTACACAGGTGGCCCTTCTAGAAGGCCCAGCTGCCGAGAACGTGGTTAGCCACAGCCCCCGGCTCCTTAGGGCCCTTCTTGGGGCAGAGGGAGAGAGCACTACCGTGGCCAGGGCCTGCCTGGTGTGTCAGTCCTGCAGTGGCCTTCTTGGCCCCAGAGCTCCCCCAGGCAACAAGCCTGTGGGGTCTGCCGGGGGCAGAGGGTGCCCCCACCCATTCCTCCCTCTCTTCCTTTCCCAGGTGACCTTCCCTGGACGCCTTTTGCACACTCCTCCCTCCACCCCAGCATCTGCGTCCTGGAACCCCAAGCAGCACAGACATGAGAAACAAAGTTCAAGCACGAGGAACACGCACCAGAGCCGTGTGTCTAATGTCTCGATCAGAGCAAGCTTGGATCATTGCGAATCAATACGCAAACTGGAAGTGAACAGGTCAAACCAAAACGACAAGGACGTGTCACTTCTTGCCCACCAGCCTGGCAAGTCCCGCCTGGACGAGCGGTAACGCCCAGGGTGGATGAAGTGTTGCAACTGGAACTTTCATATAGGGAAATGGAACAGCAGCTACCAAAGTTTAAAACACCCACAGTTTTGGGGTGCCTGGGTGGCTCAGTTGGTTAAGCATCTGACTTCGGCTCAGGTCATGATCTCGCGGTTCATGGGTTCAAAACCTGCATCAGGCTCTGTGTTGAACATTTGCTCAGACACTGGAGGCTGCTTCAGATTCTGTGTCTCCTCTCTCTGCCCCTCCTCTGCTTGTACTCTGTCTCACCCGGTCTCTCAAAAATAAATAAATGTAAAAAAAAAAAAACACCCACAGCTTTGGGGTGCCTGGGTGGCTCAGTCGATGAAACGTTTGACTTTGGCTCAGGTCATGATCTCATAGTTCATGAGTTCGAGCCCCACATCAGGCTCTGTGCTGACAGCTCAGAGCCTGCAGCCTTCTTTGGATTCTGTGTCTCCCTCCCTCTCTGCCCCTCCCCTGCTTGCGCTCTGTCTCTCTTAGTCTCTCCAAAATAAATACGTTAAAAAAAATTAAAAAAAAAAAAACACTTGTGCCAGAGAAATCAACGTCTGAATCCACGCTCTGATTTGGGCCACAAAATTATACTTGGAAGATACCCCTTGCTGCACTGGCAGTCGGGAACATGGAGGTTTATGTGCACTGAGGGCGAGAGCCATGGGAGCTCTGGCTTCCAGAATGATCCTCAGGCCAGCAGAAGCAGCATCACCTGGGAGCTAGATTTGTTGAACCCCACAGCAGACTTCCCAGCCAGAATCTGCATTTTAACAAGTTCCTCAGGGGTGGGGGAGGGGACCAGTGCACATTTAAGTTTGAGATGTGCTTAAAGACATTGTTTAGTGGGGAAAAGTGTTGGTATCAGGATAAAGATGGTGGATCAAATGTATGCGTTTATTCCTCAAAGACGTGGACCCTCGGCTGAATCTTGTTCTGAGGTCACAGGGTTCATCTGAGGGTGACGTGAAAACACCAATCAAGGTCTCCACACCCTACGGTGACTCCCTGTCCCTTCAGCTCAGCTCCCAGAACTGGCCACACCCTTCCTAGGAGGACAGGTGACAAGAGCTGTGTTTACTGACCCGACAAACCAGTCGAAAACCAGAGACAGACCACCCACCTGTCCTGCAGCCCGTGGTCCGGAGGTCCAAGAGCACACCTGGCCATGGGCGCCCTGCCCTCTCTCAATACAAGCACGCAGCAAGAGCCGCTGAGCAGACAGCACAAGGGAAGCCCCCAAACAAGCAGAAAGGGGGGCTCCAGGGAGATGGAGAGAGAGGAAGATGACACACGGCCGAGTTGGACGGTCTTGGAAACGTAAGAGATCCAAAGCAGGGCGCAAATCGACAATATAAAAACTGAAAGCAAGTCAAGAAGCAGCAGGAGGAACTTATAACTGAGAAATGGATTTGTGTAGAACAAAGAGAAAAATTAGCTGGCGAGTTGGAAGTGGCTTCCTCCCAGAGCAGAGAGGGTTGAAGTGCTGATTTTTGCGGTAAGCCTTGAAGGAGTATCTGACCTATGGGAATTGGCAGGGAACATTCCTTCTCTTGGGAGCGCCCCACGGGTCCTGCCCCGAGGCCCTCAGGGCATGGGTCCTCCCTCAGGCCAGCTCCGCTCTGCCCTTTCTTGCCCTGTGTGGCTCAGCCGACAATGGCAGGTGGATTCTGGGAGGTGAAAGATCTGGGTTCCATCCTGGTGCCACCACCAGCTCTGCAGCCTTGGGCAAATTACTCAACTTCATTCTCTTCCCCGCCAGCACTGATTCAGCAAACCCAGTGCCAAAATGCCAGGTGCCCCACAACCAGGCACTCTTCGTCCTGGTTTTCTCTAGCCCATGTATCGGAAAGAACATGCGCTCCCGTCACATTTTCCATTAATTAGAGCCACCTGACTGGGCTCCAGCTCAGAATTCTGGCCTCCTAGCGGGCCCATTGGAATGCTCTGGGACGCTCCAGCCTGAAGGACTTGGCTCAGGAGGGCAAGGCCAAGCTCAGTCCCGCCAGCTCAGAGGTCAGTTCAGATAGCTGTCCTGGGAACTGTGCTCCCCGGAGCAGCAGCGCCCCCTGCTGCCCGGGAGAGCCAGGAATCAGCTTGAGACCCCAGACCTGGGACAGGCCCAGCTCATTGACTTCCTGCTGCCTCAGTCTCCTCATCTTCAAAATGTATCATCCTTCTAAGATTAGGGAGGAGAGTAGACTCAAAGAGATTAGCAAATGCTTGCCCACATCATCCATGTACAACAAATACTATTCATTATTCTTTGCGGATGTGATATTGTGATTCGTGGTAAGAAATATACATTTATTTGGTCTTCGGTCCATTTCTGACACAGAGCTCCTAAACCACTTGGAATTTTGTAAGAGATGAGAGCAGTAAAGGTGTCTTTTGTTATGTTAACGAGGTGACTTTTGGCCTGCCTGTAAGGATGGGAGTGGGGAGTGCTAGTTTCCAGGGGAACCAACCATAGCTTTAGGGGATTGATCCAATCGATCAGAACTTTCAGTCTCAGCCCCCAGACCTCCAGTAAAGGGAGAGGGGCTGGAGGGCGAATGCTCATCAGGTGTCAATGATTTTGCAATTATGCCTAAATAACAAAGCCTCCATTAATACCCGAAAGGATGGGTTTGGAGAGGTTCTAGGTTAGGGGATGAGAACGCCTTCATGTACCACCATATCAACCTCCAAATTGCGCAAGGACACTCTTATTTGGGGCGTCTTCCTATGGGTATTCATTTGTACCTTTTGATATCCTTTGTATTACATTGGTAATCTAGCGAGAACACCAGTTTCTGGAGTTCTGTGAGCTGCTTTAGCAAATTAATGAAATCCAGAGAGGCAGAAACCTCAGATTTGTGGTCAGTGGGTCAGAAGCACAGGCAGCAACCTAGACCTGCACTGGGCCTGTCAAGTGGGGGGCAGTCTTGTGAGGCTGAGCCCTAACCTGTGGCGTCTGCTGCTATCTCCGAGGAGCTGAACTGTGGACACCCAGGGGGGCTCGGAGAATTGCCTGGTGGTGTGGGAAAACCCCCACGTGTTGGAATTAGGGGTGCAGAATTAGAGCAGACCTCTTCTGACGGAGTTGCAACTGCCCCCCGTTAGAGGACCCTCCCACAGGCCCCAATTTCCTTACGGAACAGACTGGAGACGGACCTGGCAGGGCAGAGCCATGAGCTGGGGACCCACAAGAGCCTAGAACTCAGGTCTTCCACCTCCCAGCCCCACTCCCCGGGGACCATCAGTGCCAGGGCAGCACTGAGCACTCCCGAGAAAACTCTGAACGCGAAGGGAAACGTGACATAAAAGGGGCAGGTGCGGTTCTCATGGCCTTCGTGTCCTGTGTGACAGGTGAGACCCCGGAAGGTAAAGCGGCTCGGGCACGCCTTCTGATTTCTAGCTCACGTGAGGAACACATCACAGCCAAACCTTTAGCAGAGAGAGCTGGGGCGAGGCAGGGCCCGGGCGCCTCGAGGGAATTCCCAAGACCCCCGTGCCAGCCGCACCCACAGCACCCCGTTCTCCAAGGGCCTTACCAGCCGACACCTCCGCCGTTATGAAGAGCAACCCAGGTGGCGCCTCGAAAGGCATCTCCCACGAAGTTCTGCACGGCCATGTCTGCGGACACAGAGGCCACCACCCATCACTCCCTGAGTGAGGAGGGCTGGGGGCCAGGGTGGTGGTGGGCTGAGTGGGGCCTGAAGGACAGATAGGGAACTAGGAACAGATGCTAGACACAGCATTAATTTATGTTTGCAGACCCAAGCAAAGCCGGAGCATAGGTAAGTGCCCCAGTACCCACTGTTAGCCTTCTCTCTAGCACTGAATGCCACATCAAGTGCCCCAGAAGCAGAAAGAACAAAAGGATTAAAGGAATGCTCGTACTGATTTTAGCTCAGGCACACAGAGGCAACGAGAGTCACTCCCATCCTTAAAACAACAACAACAAAATAAGGGCAGGGGACAAACTAGATTAGTGACCATCCTTGACCATGTCAGAGATCTGAGGTCCCAGAGCAAGTCGCTCGTACAGAGAAGCCACACCCAGGCTGGTCACCTTACACATGTGTCTAGCAAATTGCTAAAGGATAAGCACGAGCTTGCTCCACACCTGGAGTCCCCCGGGACACAGACATACGGGGGTGCGCATGCCCTAGCAGGCCCCTCCTCCCAAATCCCAACTGGGCGCCCGCAGAAGTCAGGAAGGACCCTGAGAGTGCTCCTCTCCTTGTGCTGGGCTGTGAGATGCAAGGAATGCAGCTCTAGAACCTGGGAATGGCCAGGAAACATTCTCCCCCAGGGCCTCCTGAGACGTCACCGCCCTGCCACGTCTGGGCTCTAGCCCACTGCATCTGACTTCAGACCTCCGACCTTCAGCACGGTGAGAGAACACATCTGTGTTGTTTTAAGCCATTGAGTTTGTGGTACTTTGTAACACTGGCCATAAGATACTAACCTAATCTCTATTAATATCAGAGAATTTCTGAGCAAGAAATAGTATTAGGGATACAGAGGAACATTACATAATGATAAAGAGGTCTGTTCTCCAGGAAGTCATCATAAACTGAAATGAGTGTGCACCTGACAACGAAGGGTTAAAATACTTGAAGCAAAAATGGATATGACCCGAAAGGAGAAGCAGATAAATCTGCAAACACAGATGGAGACTTCACCACTCCCCTCTCAGTGATTTACCGAATAATGAGGCAGGATATCAGTAAGGATCCAGATGACGAGAACGGCATTAGCAGCCAGCCTGACCTAACTGACCTCTGTGGAATCCATCAAATAACCAAGGAACACATGTTCCTCTCAAGTGCACCAAAACAGACTCTGTCCCAGGCCACAAAACAACCCTTCACAAATTTAAAAGAACAGAATGAATACAAACTAAATTCTCACACCATAATGGAATTTTACTAGTAACAGGGGCATCTGGTCTCTCAGTGGGTAAGCCCCTGACTCCTGACTTCAGCTCAGGTCATGATCTCATGGTGCTTCGTAAGAGGGAGCCCTGCATCAGGCTCCATGTTGAGAGCATGGAGCCTGCTTGGGATTCTCTCTCTCTGCCCCTACTCTGCACGCACATATTCTCTCTCAAAAAATAAATAAAATAAACTTAAAACAAAAAAGAAGTCAGTAACAGAAAGGTATCTGAAAAATCTCCTAAAACTTGGAAATTTAGAAAGATACTTCTAAGTAACCCATGGATCCAAGAAGAAGTCTTGTAGGAAATTAAAAAATATTTTGAACTGAATCAAAATGAAAATACTTAAAAATCTGTAGGATGCCGTGAAAGCATTGTTTAGAGAGCCATTTATAGCATTAAATACTGGAATTTGAAAAGAAAAAAAGGTTTCATATCAGTTACCTCCATGTCTGCCTTTTGAAGCCAGGGAAGGAAGAGCAAGTTAAAGCCAAAGCAAGCAGGAAGGACATACTAAAGATTGGAGCAGGAATCAGGGGTGCCTGGGTGGTTCAGTCAGTTGAGCATTGAACTCCTGATTTCAGCTCAGGTCAAGATCAACTGTTGTGAGATCAGGTCATGAGACAGAGCCTCACATCTGGCTCTGCACTGAGTATGGAGCCTGCTTGGGTTTCTCTCTTTCCCTCCCTCCTCCACTTGCACTCCCTCTCACAATAAATAATAAATAAACATTAGAGCATAAATTAATGAATTTGGAATTCATTAATGAAGTTAGAAGCAGAAAAGTGATAGAAAGGGTAGAAAGGGGCTCTGGGGTAGCTCAGTCAGTTGAGTTGACTTTGACTCAGGTCATGATCCCATGATCCGTGAGTTTGAGCTCCATGTCAGGCTCTGTGCTGACAGCTAGGAGCCTGGAGCCTGTTTCAGATTCTCTCTCCCTCTCTCTCTGCCCCTCCTGTGCTCACGCTCTGTCTCTCTGTCCCTCTGTCTCTCTCTCTCTCAAAAATAAACATTTAAGGAAGGAAGGAAGGAAAGAAGAAAGGAAGAAAGATCAATAAAAAAATGAATGAAACTTAAAGCTTCTTTTTCAGGGGAGATCAATAAAGTTGATAAATATCTTGAAAGACTGATCAAGAAGAAAGAAAGCAAGCAAAGATCACCAACATTAGGAATGAAAGAGGAGACATCACAACTGACCCCACAGACATTAAAAAAATAAGTAAAGGAATACAATTCTATACCAATAAATTTGATAGCTGATATGAAATATATCAATTCTTTGAAAAAAAGTGATGTAGATGGGGTTCCTGAATGTCCACCTCCTTTCCCTAGGATTACATTCGTAATGGAAGGAGCACTCCAGTGCTCAGAATGAGCAAGCTCTACCAGGCCTAGAACCCACCAGCCTCTGTGATGACTGTATTCGTAGTGGGTGTGGAACAGAATGGTAACAGCAGCCATAGAGATAACCAGTGAAGAAGGGCTGTGGGACACCGGCTGAATGCTGCACAAGTATTAATCCATTTTCTTCTTCACAACAACCCTCTGAAGTAGGTGCAATTGTTATTTCCATTTTACAGATGAGAATATTGAGGTTCATAGACTTCAAGCATCTTGCTGAAGGTTGCCCAGCAAGTGACAGGTCAGGTGCACAACTAGTCTAGGGCATCCAACGGTCCCGTTTTGCCTGGCACTGGCCCAATTAAAAGACGAGAAATCCCAGGCCCTAGAAACCCCTCTGTGCTGGGCTAGTGACCCTATGCCAATTCTCTCGGATGCTGGAACATTTTTTGCAACATTATGACTCCCTGAATCAATCAATTGGTTTTTAAACAAAGTCAAATCCAATATTAAAAATTTTATTTTTATTTATTTATATGTATATTTTTGGTCTTCCTACCTGCACAGAAGGCAGAACCGTCGTAAATGTTGGATGTCTCCCTAAAAGGGCTGTCTGTGCCACTCACATCATGGTGGTCTCGGCTCAGGACCACAGGTGCCTGCAGCAGAGAAAGAAATGAGCCATCAGCCAACAGTGGTTACCACAACTGTCTGGCAGAGGGCAGATATCAAAGGTCAGGCCACACCAGAAACCCTTCAGATCCCTCCCCCTGAGAACGGACCTTCTTCAAGAAGAGAAAGGATAGGAGGGATTGTCTGCTCTGACCTAACATTTCCTGGATTAAAGGTCACTTGTTTGAGACATCCAGATGGCTAACAGACACATGAAACGATGCTCTACATCACTCATCATCAGGAAAATACAAATAAAAACCACAATGAGAGACCACCTCACACCCTCCACAATGGCTGACATTAACAACTCAGGAAAAAAGAGATGTTGGCGAGGATGTGGAGAAAGGGGAGCCCTCTTGCACTGTTGGTGAAAATGCAACCTGGCGCAGCCACTCTGAAAAACAGTATGGAGGTTCCTCAAAAAGTCGAAAGTAAAACTACTCCATGATCCAACAATCGAACTAGTAGGTATTCACCCAAAGGATACAAAAATACAGATTTGAAGGTTCCATAGACCCCAATGTTCATAGCAGCATTATCAACAATAGCCAAACTAGAAAGCCCAAAAGCCCATCATCTGATAAACTGATGAATGATGTGGTACATAAATACAAAGGAATATTACTCAGCCATCAAAAAGAATGAAATCTTGCCATTTGCCATGAGAAGGATGGAGCTAAATTGAATTGTGATAAGTGGAATAAGTCAGCCAGTGAAAGACAAATATCATATGATTTCAGTCATATGTGGAATTTAAGAAACAAGGTGAATATGTGGGAAAGTGGGGGAAAGAAGAGAGAAACAAACCATTGGAGACTCTTAATGACAGATAACAAACTGAGGGTTGATGAAGGGCAGTGGGTGAGGGATGGGCTGGATGGGGGGTGGGCATTAAGGCACTTGTTGGGATGAGCACTGGGTGTTGTGTGTAAGTGAGGAATCACTGAATTCTACTCCTGAAATCAATATTGCCTGGAGGTTAATTAGATTTTAAATTTAAAAAAAAGGTAAATTAAAAAAAAAGAGGAGTAAGCATAGATATTTCAGATGTGTCTTGCTAAGAGGGGATACCACTCCCCTGCCCCTTAACGCATTGTCCTGCACTGAGAGGCCCTCTTCTTCCCTTGAACCAGCCAGGCTTGCTGTCACCTCTTCATATTTGCCCTGAACTGCCAACCCCAGTACTCTAGCACCTCCTCAGAAAGTCAGGTCTCAGCTCTACATCAGCAACTCAGAAGGCATGCTTGGACCACCCATTAGGGTCACCACTCCCCCCACCCCAGCGCCCCACCCCATCTAGAGTCAGCACTCCCACACCCCATCACCCCACCCCATCTAGAGTCAGCACTCCCCCCCCACTCCACCCCTCCACCCATAACCCATCGCCCCCACCGCACCACCTGCGTTGAGATTCCTCTCATAATCATCACCATCTGAAGTTCTCTCTGAATTTACACCTTTATCCTGCATTATCAGTTTCCCTTCCCTAGTGAGTGGATGAGGCTGGGACCCTGTCTACTTTGTTCTCTGCCATGTGGCCCCCAGTGCCTTAGCACAGGCCTGGCATAGCGGAGGCTCTCAATGCAGCATGAGGGGGTGAATGGATGATTAAACCCAGCTCTCTCTGCCAGCCAGCCGACCGCGGCCTGGATGTGAGTGTGCCTACAAGATGTCCTGGCAGAGCTACCCCAGCCGTCTCGTGTCTTAAGCACGCTGAAGTGCGCTGGGAGCCGCTGTCCTTGCTGCCCTCGGAGCAACCTGCTGGGACAGCCTTCACATTCACCCAATGTGATTTCCCTTTCACACGTGATCGTTAATAGTGGCACTCCTGACCAGAGGGATGCCAGCAAGACCCCTGTGGCATGAGCCTAACACACAAGCCCCCAAAGGAGCGTGCCCAGAGCTCCGTGCCATCCAGGGTAGCCTGGCTGACCTGGAGGAAAATGAGGGAAAGCCAGGGAAATGGTTTACAAAATGAGAAGTCAAGGATGATGTAGGAAATGCTTGCATGGAAATTGACTCGTGTAATCTTATGTTCAGGCTTTGAGGTTAACATTATTCTCCTCTCATAGAAGATGGCATCCGAGGCTCAGAGAAGGCACTGACTTGCCCAAGGTCACACCACAGGGAAAATGTCAGAGGCTGGGTTTGAGAATAGGCCTCATTACTGCAGGTCCACTGGGCCCCCCACCTGACACAAACACAGAGCCTAGGGCCTCAGGGAAGGGCTGACAATGAAGGGCAGGAGCCTACAGGAAGCTTCCCGCCTGCAGCACAGAATGCATCACCTTGATCTTCCCACAGGCGATGGCTTGGTTGAAGGCCACTGCGATGGCCACACGGCCTTTCTGGTCTGAGTACAAGATCCTTGCCTGGGAGCCCACCACCTGCAAGAGAAAAGGGACGGGAGAGGCCCCCCAGTGACCTAGTGATACGCAGAGGGAGACGTGGGTGATGGGTCCCACCAGCAGCCAGAAGCTCCCCTCTAGGGAGGTCATGGAGGACCCTGGGGAGTGTGGTAGCTGTACAGCCTATGGGCCTGAGGTAGACCCCCATGCCCAGCCCATCAGGCAGTCATGCCAAGCCCCCGCATGTCCACCTGCCGTCTGGGGCCCCCGGTGTCCCACCGTGATCCATCGCCTCAAGGGTCAACCCCAGGCAGGGCTTCTGAGACCCTGACCTGCCTGTCTCAGGGACGTGACCTCTTATGAGCATACCCTGCCTGTATCCTTCCAATGACAGTACCAGCAGCGAGTACAATTGTGGATCCTGTCTGGCACAACTTCAAGTACTTTGCACACAGTCACTCACTGGTGAGTTTATGAGGAAGTTGCTATTATCCTCACCTTAGGCTCCACTTTTCAGAGGGGAAAACCAGGGCACAGGGGCCAAGAACCTGCCTGGGACCGTCCTGGGCAGTTGTCAGCATGGCTGAGAGCCCGCGGACTCATCCACCAGGAGGCAGCTCCTGGGGAGTTCATTCCCAGGAAACAGGGACTTCAGCAAGTAAAAAGGAGTCACTGTCTGGCACAGTGGTCCCCAACCAGGATGACATCTGGCAGCGACTGAAGACTTGGTTGAGTGCTATCAGCATGGGGAGGGGTGCTGCTTACACATCCTGCAATGCCCCCCCCATGGCAAAGTGCTACCCAAGTCCCCAGGCACACATGCAAGTATTTGCACCCCCAAGTTCACAGCAGCATTATTCACAATAGCTACAATGTGGAAGCAACCCAGGGGTCCACTGATGGATGAACAGATCAGAAAGGTATACCCCTCGTGTGCAGACAATGGAATAGTGCCCAGCCTTGGAAAGGAAGGAGACTCTGTCACATGCCACAACACAGATGAACCTTGAGGACGTCACGTTCAGTGACAGCCAGTCACAAAAGGACGAATACTGTAGGACCCCAATTATGCAAGGTCCCTAGAGTGGCCAAAGACACAGAGACAGAAAGTAGGATGGTGGGTGGGCACCAGGGGCTGGGGGAGCCGTTGTTTGATGGGGACAGAACTTCAGTTTGGGAAGATGGAAAAGGTCTGGAGATAGATGGTGGTGATGGTGACACGAAAGGTAAGTGTACTTAAAGCCACCGAGTTGTACCTTCGCAATGGTTGATATGGTAAATTTTGTGTTAAGGTATATTTTACCACAATGAAAAAAAGCATTTGGCCCCTAACATCAGTAGTTCTGAGGCTGAGAAAACCTGGATTCTCCAAAGAGGATCTGGAATGGGCTGGAAGGTTCAGGAACCGGTGACAGAGCAATACCACCCGTGACGCGAGCCTGAAGCCAGCGCTTGGGCTGGGCAGCCCCACCAGCAAACATGGTCAGGTGAGCGGCCCCTTCCTTCCTCATGATGTGCTACCCAAGGCAGTCTGCACTTGCCCGGCTGCCTCAGAGCCTTGCGGGAAGCCCTACAGTATAAGTCAGCACTGCAGAGATTTTCGGACAGCTTGGATCCGGAACAAGAAAATTGGAGAGGAGCCGACACAGGACTGCCAGCTCAGTCAAGAGTGAACCTTACACGAAACTCAGCTAAGATGTTTCAAAAGGACGACCTTCTGCAATCACCGTCTTTCGTTCCTGAGACGAAAAGCAGCATGAAGAAAGTAGAGAACACAACCTCTGGAAAACGCCAACTTAAACACAGAAGAGACAGCCCCGCTTATCCATGGCCCTTGTGGCGGTGTCCAGCAGGCCACTGCTCGTGGCCCGCCCCCCCAACCTCCCACCAGCCTCTTCCCACTCTGTCCATGCCCCTCCCTCAAGGCTGGGGTCCTTTTCTTCTCCAGGCCCACCGCTGGGCTGGTCCCACATGTTTCCCTCCTGCCCCAGCCTCCCCGAGGCCCCGATCCTCAAGTTCAACAGCCATCAGGTGGGCGTCTCAGACTCTGTGTGGTCATGGAGACTGCAGTTGGCATGGGGTCTTTGTGGCTGGAACACATGTGCAAGCCACTTGGCAAGGAGGAGGTGACGGTTCGGGTGGAGGGTGTTGGGCCACAGGAGCCCAGGTAGGAGGACATGGGGGCATTGCTCAAGGGAGTCCCCTTCTGGCCCTGGGGCCCCCAGGCCAAGGACACACTAGTGTGGACATCGTGCGTCTGGCAATCGTGGTCTGTGAACAAAGCCACGTGAGTCAAATGCTCGTTTCTTGTTTTCCTTGGAACACCAAGGCTGCTGCTGCCTCGGGGCCTGTGCATTGTCTGGTCCTCTTCCTTTCTTCACTGCCATGTGGCTGTCATATGGCCCATTTAGAGCTAAACTCACAACTCTGCTCCTTAGAGATACAGAATAAAGCAGTCCCTACAGGGCATCACCTTGAGTCACGTTCACGTGCACAGGACACTCGCAGACCCTCTGTTCGGCCCTGGCCCGGGTAGCACCCCATGTGCAGACTGCCACTAGGGGGCCTGCTCCAAGCACGTGCACCACCATGGCCCCGGGCACATACCATCAGCAGCATCTCCACTGTGCAGCTGAGACAGGAGGCTCAGAGAGGCCGAGCCACTCACCCGGGGTCACACAGCCGAGAAGCTAGAAGGCGCGACTCAAGAGAGCTGTTTGAGAATCAACTGGGTGAGCAACGACCTGGCTGACCCTGGTCACTGTCCCCAGGGCCCCAGGCCAACTTTCTGAGGGGGAGGTGACTGCAGCTGCCTCCTCTGAGGCCAAGGAGGCTGTCATCGCGGCAGTGTCACTGGGTGTGTTGGGCACTGTCCTGGGGCACATCTGCCAGCCTGGGCATGGCCAGCAGTACCCTGCCTCAGGCAGGGCAGTCCAGCGGTCCACCTCTGCCCCCCAGCAGACTGGGCCCTCACCAGCCGGTGCCTGGCGGCCTCCCGGATCCAGCGGATGTTGTCCACATACTGCAGTCTCACAGCCGGGTTCACTGCAGGGAGAAAGGGCGGTGTCGCCAGTGCCAGGAGCCCATCCCTGGGGCGCAGCACAGACCTCAGGGAGCCCAGCCCCACACCACACCAGGCACCTGACTTTTGGAATGAGTAATGCCAACAGTCACACAGATTAATGCACAGATGTGTGCAGCCCGCTGCCTTATACATTCATTCTCTCGGCAGACATCCGAGTCCTCACTGCATGACCAGCACCGGCAACAGGGACTGCTGTGGGCCGTGAAGGAAATACATGTGGTGAAGTGGCTACGAGGTGAGGGGTCAGGGGACCACAGGCCTCTCTGTGGAGGTAACTATCAAGCTGCATCCTAAATGCTAAGAAGGAACTAGCCCCACAAACATCTGATGGAACAGTATTCTAGGCAGAGGGAACAGCAAGTGCAAAGGCCCAGCAGTAGTAGGAGCTGGGCCTATCCCAGTAGCACAGGCCAGTGCGCTAACGTGTGGGGGCATGCAGAGTCAGGTGGTCACTCCTCCCACCAGCTCATGAGAGCAGACTGCTCAATCTTTAGGCATCGTGAGACCCAGTGGTCGGCACCGATACCATTAAAATCTCAATTAAATAAACTCACACTTTTTTAGAGAGAGAGAGAGAGAGTGCATGCACGCGCACACACCAGCAGGAGAGGAGAAGAGGGAAAGAGAGAGACCCTTTTTTGTTTATTTTTTTATTTTGAAAGAGAGAGAGTGTGTGCATGCATGAGTGAGGAAGTCACAGAGAGAGAGGGAGAGGATCCCAGTGGGCTCCGTGCTGTCAGCGTGGAGCCTGACATGGGGCTTGGACTCACAGACCATGAGATTGTGACTTGAGCTAAAATCAAGAGGTGGATGCTTAACCAGCTGAGCCCCCCAGGCACCCCAGGAGAGAGAGAACCGTAAGCAGGCTTCACACTTAGCCCGGAGCCAGACACGGGGCTGGATCCTGGGACCCTAGGATCATGACCTGAGCTGAAATCAAGAATCAGGCACTTAACTGACTGAGCCACCCAGGCGCCTCAAATTTAAACTTTAAAATAATAAACTTTAAAATAATTTTAGGGTGCCTGGGTGGCTCAGTCGGGTAAGCGTCTGACTTGGGCTCAGGTCAGGACCTCACACCTCATGAGTTCGAGCCCTGCATCGGGCTCTGTGCTGACAGCTCAGAGCCTGGAGTCTGCTTCGGATTCTGTGTCTCCCTCTCTGTCTGCCCATCCCTGCTCATGCTCTGTCTCTCTCCATCTCTCAAAAATGAATAAATGTTAAAAAAAATTTTTTTAAAGAAGGACCCACACAGCAAACCAGAGAGGAGCGCCCCCGACCTGCAGAAAAGCTGCAGAGACATGTGGGCGGGAGTTCCAACAGCTGAGGGAGTTTCATAAAAGACCCGCCTTCTCTTCTCCACGTGAGAAGCCACGTCAAGTCCACGACACAGGAAGGGACTGTGGTTAAGCCAGGGGCGGGGGCAGGAACACCAGGACAACCACCACTGTCCACTGGGAAGGCGGAGCACACTCCCGATTGCAGAGACCACAGTCCCACTGCCACGGGGACAGCAGAGTTGGCCCTGAAGGCCGCTACAAAGAATCAGCAGCGCTGCTGACAGGCTCCAACCCAAGTCCACATACTCTCTGCCCGCAGGGGCAGGCCGAGCATGAGCAGAGAACAGGGGCTGCGTCGGGAGCCTACGGGGCCACCTGCCTGTGAACACTCCCATCCCACAGCTTCACCTCCATCAGCAATGGCTTCCTCCAGCACAGACGTGGCCAGCTGATCCGTGACAGCCAGGTCCTGTGGGTCCCCTGACGTGCATATCCAGCGGAAAGGCCCAAACCCCTGGGAGAAGATGTCCCTGCAAAAGGACAGAATGCTCCATGGCCTTGGGGCTTCCCCGCCTGGCTGCACCCTCCGTGAACCAAGGAGGGGAGGCCTGCAGTGCTCCAGAACTGAGAGGGGTGAAGGCTGGATGCCTCTCGGGGCGGGGGATGTAGGGGACGTGGGGAAGTCAGGGCTCGGGCATACAGAATTGTTGCCGGACACCCCTAGGCCCTAACTGGACAGCAAATAGAGGCCAGCCCCCCAGTCCCCTCTCCTTCTTCCCTTATTGCCCACCACCCCCCCCCGGCCCGATTCTCTGTCCCTCCTCTTAGACCAGCACCAGATTTTGCTGCAGGAGCAGGGAGCTGGGACGCAGAAAGGCAGAAATTCCTTTCTAGCACAATTACAAAGACAACCTGAAAATCAGTGAACTAAAGCCAGGCAGTCGGGAGAAACAGTAATTGTGGGCACTTGGCCAAATTTGCCTTGGGTGAGCTGATCTTCCTAGGTGGCCTGCGGGCAGAGGGATGCAGTGGCCTGGGCCCCGTCTGGCTCTGGCATGCAGCCAGCCCCCCCTGGGCCCACCCTCCTCTCTGGACAGCCCTCTGCGCCTCTGCCTCCTCACCCACGACTCGTCTGAGGAGCAGACGGTGGCCTTCCTCCTCTCCCTTCCTCTCTGGCCCCGTCTTGTGCATAAATGGGCCGGCAAAGCCCCCCATCCCTGCCCCTGTGTTGCTTAATCCCAAACTCCTTCATGTGGCCTGCTGGCCTCTGCCCTCAGCACTGTCTCTTCTCTGGTTCCCTTCTGCAACTCCCTACTTGGGGACTTTCCTAACCTGAATGTCTGGGACCCAGATGCTGAAGGTGACCCCCCACTCACCCCATGATATGCTGGACGTAGGAGGGGTAGCGGAATTCTGTCTTGTTGGCACCTTTCTTCTCCACATCTGCTCCTGCAGGCAGAGAACCCACCCAGAATCGCCTGGAGGGTCTGAGGGCTGGTGGGCCCGACCTCCGGGCGAGAACCAGTTTTGAGAGAGAAGCCTCACAAGGTCTCTTTTGAAGTGAAAGAAGGGAGACAGCAAGTGTGGGGTCGGGTGGGGGCATTTACACATTTTCCTCTGTGTGCCACGCCCATCTGTGTCCCCACAGCCACACCAGAACCGTCGGACTGCAGGAGGGGCTGGCACCAGAGATAGGGCTGGGAGGGCGACTTTCCATCGTGTCTCTCTCTCTCTTTTTTTAATATTTATTTTTGAGAGAGAGAGAAAGAGAGAGAGAAAGCCGGGGAGGGACAGAGAGAGAGGGAGAGACGGGATCTGAAGCAGGTTCCAGGCTCTGAGCTGTCAGCACAGAGCCTGATGCAGGGTTCGGTCTCATGGACTGTGAGATCATGACCTGAGTCCAAGTCAGACATGTAACTGACTGGGCCACCTAGGCACCCGGGTACTTTATGCTCTTAAGGCAAATGGAAAAACGGGCCCAGAGAGGCCAAGGACCTGGCAAGACCAGCTTCCAGAAGGCCCTGGGCAGGGGCCCCGTGACACCAGCAGGCTGTGGCTCCCACCTCCCCAGTGCCATCCCAGCTGGTGAGAAGGGAGCATGCCCAGGGCCAGTGTCTCACCCCCTCACCTGGCCTTCAGCGTCACTCACCTGCTCTCTGGGCCTCCAGGAGGAAGGCGTTGCCGTAGTCCCAGAAGAAGAAGTTCTCCCTGGCCAGTCTGTTGATGGCGGAGACCTGCCTCCTCAGGCTGCAACAGGCCGGCAGTGAGCCGTCAGCCCTGCCCACCAGTGCGGTCAGGCTCCCCTCCAGTCCCCCCTTCCTCCCGCTTTCGCCCCTGCCTCGGCAGCTGCGGAGCTTACATCCACCCCATCTGACAAGGGAGGAGACAGTCCAGAGAAACTCAAGGTCTTGCTGGCCCTCAGGGGGCTGGGCAGAGGCCAGAGTCCCCAGTCTGAAAACTCCTGCCAGCCGTGTGTGCCTCCCACCCCGCCCCGAGGAACCCTGGAGCCGCATCACCTTTCCTGGACCAGGCTCCTGAATGCAGCAGGGTCAGAGGCCATGAGGCTCTGGGCCTCTGCGAAGCCCAGCTGCACGGGGTAGTAACCGCCGTTGAACGGGTTGTGGCAGGACGTCTGGTCTGAGCCCAGGTCCACCAAGAGCTCCCCCGTCGTGTCCAATTCATGGACCAGGCGCTCCCTGGGGAAGACATGAGGTGATCAATACCCAGGGCAGGGGCAGGCAGCTCCTGGGGCTCAAGTTCACGGCCAGGTCGGGAGGGGATTGCCCTCCTCTCTTAGAGAGAAAGAACCTCTGGGAAAGGGTGGCCAGCCCTGAGCTCAAGCCAGAATCTGGGTGTCGAGGGCTAGGAGCAGAGACTTGGGCAGAGCACAATGGAAACTTTGTGTCTGGGGAGAACCCGGCCACCATCGGGTACCTTGTCCAGAGGGGGATGTTTCCACAGGGTCCCTAAGGCTGCCAGATCCCATGGCCCACTTACCAAAGAGCCACCACATTGCCATGGTAACCAAGGCTGAGGACCTCCTTCCTCTTCCTTGCTTCCCTGGAAGGGCACAAGAACAGAGCGGATGGCCCATTGCCCCTGTCCCACTAACACCAAGCTGGCGAGAGCACAGAGGGCCCTGGAGGTCACCGAGCATGGTATGCCAGCATAGGGCCTGTTGTGCAGGGCCCTCTGAAGTGGGTTCTCTGAGGACCCAGAGTCACAAGGGAACAGAGCTGTGCCTGCCCTGCAAGGGAGAACTGAGGACCGAGATGATAGCAGGGACCAGCCAACTGGAGGCAAACTTCACAGAATCAGGGCTCCTGCCGTTAGTGCTCTGATCGGGATCGTTCTAGAACGCATGCCAGGTGACCCTAGGAATGCAGACAACACTAAAGATGATTCCAAACGTTATTTAGAAAAATAAAAGGACATCCGAAAATTTGACTACATAAAGCCTCCACCGGTAGAAGAGGCGACAGAAAGCGCAACACGTGGGGCAGTGTGGCACCTGCTGGAAGACGCATGTCAGCTGAACGCAGTACTTGGCAGAGACATGCCGGAGCTCAAGGGCTCCACTCTCCCAGGTGCGGTGGGTGCGGGGGAAACAAAGCCGGCAGAGGGCCTATAGTCCCAGGGCAGGGGGAGGAGCGGGGGAGAGGGGAGAAGGAAGACTGAATCCAGCAGCAGGCCTAGCTAGGGGCCTGGTGATCCCCCAGAGGCTCCCTATCTGTGTCTCCTGCAGAAAGGTGACCAGACAGGCCAAACCCATCTGTGTTCCACGAGAAGTCTGGAACTTCTCCTGTATTTAACGGGAGCTCATCTGAGAGTTTCACACAGCAGTGCAAGGGGGTCAAACTAGCATTTTTCAAAGATCAGTGTCGAACAGTATCCAATCCCAGTAATGGGGGTATTTCTCAACTGGTGTGTCCTTGAACATTTTCCTGTAAGCCCCCTTCGGAGCCCCCTGGGTGAGTAGCTAGCAGGGCCGGAGAGCTGTGGTGTCATGGTATGGTGTGTCCCCCTGAACACAGCTCAGATCTGTGAAGTGTATCCGTTGAGAGGATGCTTCAAAAATGCCAAGATATCAGCAGCCCCCAGGGCAGTCCTCGCCCCATTCCCAATAAAATGCCTCAGAAGACATCAAACCGGAGGGAAATGTTGCCAACACCCGCCCTCCAACAGCCAGACCACAAGTAAAGAGAAAGATCAGTTTAGCCCCAACCTGCTGGGAGTCACACTGAGAAACATTTTCCTTTCACAGTTTCATTTTGCCCCAACAGATTAGATGAGCACCTACTAAGTGCCAGGCTCTGGGTGGGGCACTGAGGCCACAACAGCGAGAAATACAAAGCACAGAGTTGGCTCAGCCTGTGGCTGAGTATCAGGAACACCAAGAAAAGCAAGTATCTGACCACCAGCAGGTGTCTGACCACCGGGTATGCGACCCTGGCGTTTCTTCCACACCGGCACTAGCGACCAGCCCGAAACAGAACTTCTGATTCGGAGAGATTAGAAGATCCATCCCGTGATGTGTTCTATGACCTCTGCAAGTACTATACGGCCGCCAGGTGGGATCATTTGGCGAGGGGCTCACCTGTGGCTAAATGCCAGGCATTTAACCAGCCCATGTAAAGCAGCCCAGCCCCTTGGTGCGGCCTCCCCATGTTTCCACGTCCAGGCCAGACGCTGTACCTGAGTCTGTCAATGCAGTGGTCCAAGCTGTCGGTCACTTCCATCAGCCATCCTTGCTGGTGGCGCTTCATGAGGGCGGCTCTATCCACCTGGGACCACAAGACACGAGGCCACCCAGTCAGTCGCTGGGCATGCCAGCCTCCACCAAGAGGAGGCCATCCCCCATGCAGGTTGCCTACTTTTATAACAGGTGTCAGCACAGGTGCACGAGCTGCTTCCGCATATTTATCCCCCCTCTTGCATTCCTGGTCAACAGAACCTGGGTTTTCAGGGTGACACTGTGTCCCCAGTCCAAGCTAACCACAGCTATTCTTTCCATGGTCTCCAGCCTCCCTTGCAGGGAAGAACTTCCATTTGATCCCAAACTGACCAGTGAGGTAAAAGAATGAGTTTCTAAGGTATCATTTTCCTGCTAAAATCGAGTCAGTCATGGGTGCTACTTCCCTTCTTCCTTCTTTCTGCCTTGAACATAGATGGGATGGCTGGGGCGGGGGCAGCCATTTTGATGCACGAGGTAAACCCAAGAGAATCTAGAGATGTTGGCTCTGACATCAAGGAACAGTTGAAACAATGCCAGCAGTGTGGGCTGTGTGAGAAAACTAAAACCTTATTTCTGTAAGCAGCTGTAGTTTGATTTTCTGTTACCAGCAGTCAGGTGGGCTCCTAAGAAGTATAAGAATGTATGATGTAAGCTTATTGCTAAGACTTCTCTCTCTCTCTCTCTCTCTCTCTCTCTCTCTCTCTCTCTTTCGAATTGCTTATTTGCTGTTTGGGAATTTTATTACAAACATTTACCACTTTCTCTGTGACAAACAGTTTTTAAAAAAATACTGCTGTATATAAAACAATTTTTTTTAATTTTATTTTATTTTTGAGAGACAGAGATAGAGCATGAGCGGGGGGCGGGGGGGGGGCAGAGAGAGGGGAACACAGAATCCAAAAGCAGACTCCAAGCTCTAAGCTGTCAACACAGAGCCTGAAGTGGGGCTTGAACCCACGAACTGCGAGATCACGACCTGAGCCAAAGTTGGACGCTTAACCAACTGAGCCATCCAGGCGCCCCTGTATTTTTTTAAAGTTTATTGATTTATTTTGAGAGAGAGAGTGTGTGTGCAGGAGGGGCAGAGAGAAGGAGAGAGAGAAAATCCCAAGCAGGTTTTACATAGTCAGCACAGAGCCCGACACGGGGCTCGAATTCATGAACTGTGAGAGCATGACTTGAGCCGAAATCAAAGGTCAGATGGTTAACAGACTGAGCACCCAGGTGTCCCTGTGGCAAACATTTTTTGAAGATCCAGGGGGAGTACGTGAGGATGAGGGTTGAGGATGAGGCAAGGAGAAGTCAAAGCTTCTTAAAAACATAGGCTATTTTCTTGCGGATTCCAGGGGACAAGCTCACATTAGTTGCTGTAACTTACTTTACACGTAGGGGTCAAGGGCAGGGCTCCCGCAAAATGTGCCACTTTGGCATATTGATTATTTTAAGTAAAAGTTGCTTAAGAGACACCCGGTACGAGGACGCTCAGGCCTCCCACGGCCCCGGAAGCTGGAAACAAAGCTCCCATGAGCCTCCTCTCCTGGCTCCGTCCTCTCCCCGGCACTACCGAAGAAAGCCGTGACCGCCACTGACGCCTGCATTAGCAGGCACTGGCGTGGAGAGTGATGGGCACTTTGAAGGCAGGAGGCTGGGAACACACCCTGGGAGGCTTGGAGGGCTGCGGGGAGGGGATGGCACAAGAGAGGAGCGGCTGAGAGCGGGGACGGCCCTGGACTGAGGGGGAAGCAGGTGGGCAGAGCGCCTGCCAGGCTCACCTCCGCTATCACGCCGATGCACCCCACGATGACTGCGGCTTTGGCCTGAGCGCCACTCATTCCGCCCAGCCCAGAGGTGACAAAGACTTTCCCAGCCAGGTCCTCAACACCCAGGTACCGGCGCCCGGCATTCAACACGGTGAGCTGCAGGGAGAGGAAGAGGCGTTCACGTTGGCCCAGCACTCCGCCCCCGCCCCCGCGGCCAGGCGCGGCCCGGGTCTCACCACTGTGCCGTGGACGATGCCTTGGGGACCGATGTAGCAGTAGCTGCCCGCCGTCATCTGGCCGTACCTGACCACAGAGAAGACAAGCCCAGGGCTGAGCCCAGTGCCAGGCATGGCTGCCACTCTACATGGTTTAAAATTAGTTTTTAATTACCTCCAAATGCATTTGCACGTTTATCCTTTTTGTAATTTTTTAAAACATTTATTTATTTATTTATTTATTTATTTATTTATTTATTTGAGAGAGCATGAGCAAAGAAGAAACAGAGAGAGAGAGGGAGACACAGAATCCGAAGTAGGCTCCAGGCTCCAGGCTGTCAGCACAGAGCCGAGAGGGGGGCTCGAATCCACAGAGAGATCACGACCTGAGCCCAAGTCAGATGCTTAGTGACTGAGCCGCTCAGGCGCCCCTTTAAAAAAAGGAAAACATTATAGATAGAGCTACAGTCCTCCAACTCTGGCCCCTGCTGGCCTGCAGGACCTTTCATAAACAGCTTCTGTTTTGTTAAACACTAATATAATTGGTGAGAGTCAATGTGGGGACTATTTGGCCATATCGGGGAAGGCTGACCATGATCCAGTGCCTTCACTTTCCATACTCACGCCCACGTAAAGATGTGCAGGCCACTGTTAGCAGCAGCTGTTTGCAGTGGCCAAACAGGAAGGGCTGGAATGCCCGGCACGGAGGAGAGAGAAACTAGCTGCAGCGTGCGAACACAATAGATGCTGCGTGGCCAAGAAAAGGACCAAAGTAAGTCTTCCTGTGTGCCAAGGGGCTCAGGGAAAGAGCCACATGGGGAAGAATCATTCTGTGGGGCTCCACTGGTATGACATTCAGTGACCTCCGGCTGGGGAGGGCTGCCTGCTGGAAGGAGGGCAGGGGCTGCAGGAGGCAGGGGTGGATGGGGAGGTCTACCGGCTGGAAGGAGGGCAGGGGCTGCGGGAGGCAGGGGTGGCATCTGCAGAGAAGGGCTGGCACAGCACACGTGTGTGTCAGAGCTCAGCGCTGCACACTTCAGGTTTGTATGCTGTTCCGAGTTTATTAGACTTCAGTGAACAGCATTTAGAGCACTGTTTGCATATGTAAACGGTCTCATCCTGTCAGTTTTCGTGTTGTTTCTGCAGCTGGGCCCCCCACCTGCGGGGTCCTTCCGACACCAGCACATGCAGATCCTGCTCGTTGATATTCACGGCCCCACAGGATGCAGTATAGAAACCAGAGAATGTTCCCCTGCCCCCTGATCTCCTTAGGTGAACACCGCAGTGGGTGACCTCCTAGCCACCTCACTGGCCCCAGGGAAGAAACCAGGAAGGGGCAGGGCCGGTCATCAGGTGCAAGCATGTAAAATATGAACAGACATTGTCAAATCCCATAGGGATTGTCACCAGCAGTGCACAAGGGTGCCTGTGTCTATCCCTTGATAATGATCGAACACTTGGATTTCTTGGCAGTGCAGTGGGGGAGGGGCAGCATTTTTCCGTGGCCTTAATTTTACTCTTCCCTGGGGACCCCTAAGGTAAGAGATGGTCGGGGGCCACTTGCTTTTCTTCTTGGCCCGTTTCACCCCCCTCATCTCTTTTCTTTTGGGTTCCTATCCCCCAGCAACTCCCCCCAGCCCCTCCTCTCTTCTAGATTCTGAGTCTGAATGCCAAGTCTATCCCATAACTTAGATAAGGTACTGGACCAGGTGGAACCTGTCCATTCTCTTCCAAAAAGGGGGGTGGGGGGGCATTATCCTAACCTGGGAAGGTTGTGACTATTACACAATATACAAATGGCTCTAATATAATAGCATCCACCCCCCACCATGAATGAATGCATCAGAACCCCCCAAGAGGTCGCACGGACCCCCTAACCTCCACGTCGGGACCTGTATGCACCCCAAGCGAGTGCTCAAGGGCCCCCTTTAACCACGTACTAAGGGTGTCCCCTTGGTTGTCTCGTAGATTCTCACACAACTCTTTGAGGCAGGAGCTATTAACCACGTTCCAAGGTTACACAGGGATGCACTGCACAACTGGGAACTGACTTCACAGCCCTTTGTGCCCAGGTACCCACTGCATGCTGCTCCTAGAATAACTGTAGGAGTAAAACTGCGGGATCGAGCGTACTGCACTTGGAACTCTGACCCAGTTGCTACGTGTAGTCCCCCTGGCCACCCCAGCCTTGCTGTCCCACCTGGACCCACCCACAGTCCGCGACTGCCTGTTTTCCCTCATGCTCCTGGTCCTGACCGTTCTCTGTAGCTTCATTGCGTCCTCCTGGCAGTGAAAGGGCTTTGCCTTAGTTATAGGTCTCAGATCCCATGCAAGTTTAAACCCCTTCCCACCCGTGTGGGTGATTTGCAGCCATTTTAGTTACTTGCCTACAGCACCTGGGTCAGTCCTCAGGTGCAGAGACCAGGTCTGACCCTGCAGTTCTGCTCTCTTTAAACTTCCATCCTGAATCTAAAACCAGGAGGCAGTGGGTCCAGGATGCAGACCCTGTGTCCCTCTGATGCCACAGCTCCTCCCACTGGGTCAGAAGAGGTCATCAGGCCTCGCAGTAAGTAACAGTCACAGTGGGGTGCCTGAGTGGCTCAGTAGGTTGAGTGTCCGGCTTCAGCTCAGGTCATGATCTCATGGTTCGTGGATTCAAGCCCCGTGTCAGGCTCTGTGCTGACAGCTAGCTAAGAGCCTGGAGCCTGTCTTCATATTCTGTGTCTCCCTCTCTCTCTGACCCTCCCCTGCTCATGCTGTCTCTCTCAAAAATAAACAAAACGTTAAAAAGAAATAATAGTCACAGTGGCTGCTTATGACCAACCAAAAGAGTCACTGGGTTTCTAAGCCTCGGTTTCTTCCTCCACAAATTGGGCTGATAAGGGCACCTCGGTCACAGGCTTGTACAGAGACCCAAACATGATGGTATCTATAAAGCTCAGAACAACATGAGTTAGGGACTATTATGATGATTATATTGTAAAGTATTAGCCTGGCCAACTGGCTCCAGATACTGACCTGATCATGCTGTCACTGGCGAGACTCCTTGACCCCCTGAACTCAGGACGGACTCCTGAACTCAGGAAATGCCTAGAAGCTCCTGCCTCATCTTTTAGAAACTAACTAAGGAACTGCCAGAACAGGAAAAGAAACATTTGAGGACAATATTTGCCAACAAAGCCCTCTAGCCGATGAATCAGAAGGTGCCTGACAGTTACCTTGGCTTCATTATAACATTAAAATCACCTTCTGAATATTCATCCTGAGCCCTCCTATAAGAAGCCTACTTAGCCTGTTGTTAGGAGAGTGGCTTTGGACATTATTCCCCGTATCTCTTTATTCCGATGAATAAAGTGACCTAATAAGGCACCTTCACCTGGTGTGGTCTTTGTGAATAGCTCACGAAGGAGCAGACCAACTTTGATCCAGGTAACAAAGAAAAAACACTCCCAGACATCCATAAAAATGCACAGATCAGGACATTCACCGTAGCATTCTTTATAAGCCCAAAGAACCCGAAATAGCACAGATCAGGTGACAAGAGGGCTAAATAAATGATGGTACAACTGAACACTGCAGGTAAAACAAGAGTCTGTTAGACCCACGTTTCTGGAAACAACAGTCTCCAGCTGTATTGTTGGATGGGGAATGGCAGGTGCAGAGGGCACCCATAAGGGTCTACCTAACTCTAACCACGTGCATGAGAAATGTCTGAAAAGACACAGATGATGTGAAATGAGTCTAGGGAGGAAGAGAGGTTTCCTGTTCATTTGTAGCTCATTTAAAATGATGTTGGGGGGAAGTTTGCAATGCAGAGCACACCGGATTCTTGTGCTTTCCATTTTGGGGTTTGAGCTGCCCAGGTGCACATGTTTGTTACACTCATCAAATGGTCCACCAGGATGTGTGAAATTTCACCTCAAAAGCAAAAAGCCCTGTAAACAAATACTGAATTCCTGGTTATTGTATCTGCATCTTTGATGCATCAAAAACCAGATTGGACAGACAGATGCATAAAGAGAAGTAAGACTTACATGGTAACTCCCATAGCAAAGAGCTTCTCATACTCTGCCCTGGAGGAGTAGTTGGGAATGACCTGGAAAAGAGGAATGGGAATGGAAGGCTGGGGGCGGCACAGAGCTCTCTGAAACAATGAGGGGGCAGGTGTTGGGGGCACTTGACTCCCCTGCTGCCCCCAGGCAGGCACTGTGCCCAGCTGCCCCAGGACCCACCATCCCATTGGTGATGACCAGCCTGGGGGCCCCAGGGCTGCTTGGGAAGAGGCCCAGAGGGTGTCCACTATACATGACCAGTGTCTGCTCCTCTGTCATCTGTGACAGGTAGGACATCGTCAGCCAGAACTGCAGGGGAGAGCAAAGCACAGAAGGCTCTTTAAGTGGGGAGCCCATAGTTACCACCCAGGCCCAGAAAGCTTGCACAGTCCCGGCCGTCCGGCCAGTGCCCTGTCCCTTCAGGCCTTCAGTACCCTCCAGTGTCTCCTGGTGCCTCAAATAATGCCATTCATGCCCTGAGGGCCTATAGCACCCCCAGGATGCCCAGCATCAGCATCTCAGACATCAGGGAGGCAGAGGCCTGACTCCTGAGGCTTGGATTGTCAGATCCTACCAGCTCAGAAGATGTGCTGAGGAAGGCCATGGTCCGGCGTACCTGAGCCCAGTTGCTGAACACCTGCCCATTTCCTCCGTAGGTCACAAGCTCCTGGGGAAACTGGAGAAGAGATGGTGTCATCTGAGGTGGGGTCTGGGAAGGGAGGCCCCCCCGCCCCCGCACTGTGCTCAACAGAGAAAGATGGCTGACGGCCCTTGAAGAAGGAGTGTTAGGGCAGGGGGAGAAGGCAGAAAGGCTGAGGCCTGGGGTGGCAGCCTCTGCAGGAATACTGGCGCACCTGTGACCACGTAAGAGCGCAGTGTGAGGTAAGAGTCAGAACCAGACCTGGAATTGCTTTGGGGACTTAGCCCAGGGTCAGTGTCAGGGGTCTGTCTAGAGCAAATGCCAGGCCAATAGGACCCAACAGGAATGAGGTTCCGGGGCCAAGGCCAGGGCTGAGGAAGCTCTCACCTCTGGGTGGAATATTCACATTCTAGGATCATAATGCCCTCAAGTATAAGAGACTCATCCCTATAAATGTTATCCTTTATCAAATATGGGTGTGGTCTTACAGACTGTCTCTAGGATGCCCATGACAGATACATATGGCCAGACTTGTGTCATCCACGCCATAGTGAGGCTATTGGGCACTTAAAGTGTGGCTCATTTGTGTAAGATTCACCCCAGTTTCAAAGACTTAGTAGGAAAAAAGGTAGTAAAATGTCTCAACAATTTTTATGTCACATGTTAAAAGGATAACATTTCTGATACCTTGGGATAAACAAAATACAGGAGTAAATCTGTTCATTATTTTTTACTTTTTCATATGGCTTTTAGAAAACTTAAAATGACATGCGTGGTCATCATACCAAATCAGTGTCCTGGGGTTAATGCTGTTCTGTACTTACAGAAGATGTAGCCACTGTGGGGGGTTGGGGGGGAGGGGAGGGTTGCTGGGAGAAGGGTCTGTGGTCCCCCTGCACTATCTTTACAACTTCCTACAAATCGATCCTTCCTTCTAAATAAAAAGCCTAAAAGCATTACATGCATGTCTTGAGTTACATTTCTGTTGGGCAGTGCTGGCCCCATGCCTCAGTTTCCCCCGGCTGTTACCTGGGCCACGGCAGGGTCGAGGTTGTTCATGATCATGTGCATGATGGCTGCGGCTGCTGTCGTCTGGCAAGGGTACTGCTCGATGGGGTAGGCCCTGCGAGGGGGGTCCGGCCACCAGGCATGACGATGGGAGGGCTCCAGCCTTCCTCCCTGGCCACACCAGGATGGCAAGACCCCGTGCCCAGCAGCAGTTGCCTGGGACCCGCCCACAGAAGGCGGTTCCAGATCACCTAGGCCGCCCTACTCTGGGGTCACATCCCAGTCCTTCTAAGGATGTAAAGTTAGGCCCCTCCCACACCTGGGTCACCCCTCCCTCCCACTTGGCAGCTCCAGGTGGGAAAGGATGGACTTCAAAGCAAAGCTGATGTCTGCTTTCCAGAAACATCTACCCTAGGCGGAGTTCATTATTCATCCCTTCTTTCCTTCGTGCCACCAGGGCTCCTGGGCATTAATTCTAGAGCAAATGCCAGGCCAACAGGCCCCAACAGGAATGAAGGGAAGTGGTTCCTACTTTATGTGGAGAATGACATTCTCTGGGGTGCTTCCAGGCAAGTCTGGGCCTCTGGGATGTTCAAGGACAATGGTGCTTGGACCGTGAGGCCTGGGTGGGGGGCAGCAGCATCTGGTACTGTGAGAAAGGCAGATCCTCCCACCCCCCCCCACCTCCTGAACTGCTGAATCCACAGTGAGGGGTGAGGCGCAGCCCGTCTACATTTTTACAAGGACTCCAGGGCCATGCACAGTTCAGCCTGAGACCCCTGCTAGGGGACTTAAGCTGTCTCCTTGTTTTCTGGCAGGACAAGATGAGGTTTAGAGAGGGATTTTGTACACAGTTGGTTTCCAGAACTGCCCAGAATTGACGATCCAGGATGGCAGGCCAGAGAGACCTTTCTGGAAAGGATTCCCTTATCTTCTGACCAGGCTGGCGGTGAGGGGGGGGCGGGCGGCACGCTGCAGCCAGCTCTAGGCTCTAGGCTCTAGACCCTGGTGACAACACAACCACCAGGCCTTCTCTGTGGGAGGAGCATGGACTCAGCACACCACAACCACAGGCCTCCTAGTGTGGACAGCCTGGGTTTCCCCTGCTCCATCCCTCTCGGGAACGTCCCAATCTGGGCCCCCTTTGAAGCTGCACCCACCAGCGCTCACCTCATTTTAATGTCGGGGCAGAACCGGTACATGTAGATATGCCCATACAGCCGCAGCTCCTGGGCAAACTCAGGGGCCAGCAGCTCCTGGACATCCGGGGGGAAGTAGCGCAGGGCATTCCTCAGAGCCAGCTGGGGGAGGAGAAGGGGGAGGGGCAGCAGGCATCAGGGACCTCCAGGCCAAGTAGCGGGAGGCTTCCATAATGGGCAGTCCGTCTTCCTACCCAGATCTGCCTCTGCTCCACTCAGAAACCCATGGCCCCATCTAGAGACTACTTAGTTCTCACTCCAGCCCCATCTACAAGGTCGCCTCTTACAAGAAGCCTTCCCTGATTGCCCTTCCCCTTCAAGTAGACAGGCCTCTAGTCCCTCCCTCATCTTGCTCACAGAAACCAGACTGCTTGATCCCAGTTAAGGACCAGAGGGCGGCCTGCCCTGAGGCTTGCAGCTACACTGGGAGATGCAGACTCTAGGACAGGAAAAGAGATCTGCCAGGAGCCCACTGGCACCTGGTGCAAATGCAGAGAAGCAACCCTGGCACCCAGCTTGCCAAGCGGCGTCGGACAGCACACACTGCACATTTGCAGCTCTGGAATGGTGTCCCCCCAGATCCAGGCCGGCCTGGGGCAGGCCAAGAGAAAGAAGAAACCTTCGTCGTGCCCAACTCCAAGCCCCCATCACTTCACAAATCCCTGGTGTTCCTGGTCCTGCCACAGGGCCTTGGCACTTACCCTTCCCTCTACCTACCTCCCCTCTGCCACCCTGCCTTCTCTTGGAGGGCCTCTGCCTTTACTCAGGTGTCTGTCCAGATGGCCCCCTCCATAGAGGCCTGCCTTGACCTCCTCCTCTTGACTCCTAGCCTCTCCCCCCAACTCTATTTCCTTCCCAAGCTTTTCACTGTTGGGTGTTCTATTGGTTGTTTTATTGCTCACAGCCTGTCTTACTAAGCGCAGGGAGGGCCAGAGTTCTAGCAGACCCCATCATAGCTCCCTTTTTTCCAACACCCGGAGCCTGGCGGCAGGCAAAGTTGGGGAAGCCACCAAGAATGTCTGGTGGGTGTGGAGGCCATTTATTCAACTAGCTGACCCTGGGTAGCACACTGTTTTGGGGGTGGGGAGATGAGCTGAGAGCAGTGAATTTAGTTCCTCAGTCATTCAGTGCATGCCTACCGAGGGGAGAGGTGGTGTGATACCTGAAGACAGGTGGGCTTCGGAACCTGGGAGGCAGGAGGTGAAGGGAGAAGGCCTACGGCCAGGCCTGGGGACACCTGCATTTGGGCAGGGGCAGCAGTGCCACCAGGGAGATGGTGCTGGAAGTGCGGCAGGAGCATGGCACCTGCAGGCCAAGGGCAGAGGCCCGGGAGGTGGGCAGCCTCTCTGGTGCACCCGGAGGTCCAACACAGCGTGGGCTAAGGCACACCCCAGGACTGAGGGGCCAGGATATCCCAGCGGGGTGGGAGGCGGGGAGAGAAAGGAGAGAGCTGATTCAGGAGGGAGCAGACGGCAAGAGAGGCGACAGGGCAAACCCCAGCTCAGGGTGTTACAGAAACTTGGAAAGGTGGCAGACCCCTTCCCTCCCTCACTCTTCATGTGAAACAAAGCCCGTCATCCCTTCTCCTGTGGACAAAAGCCGATGAGAAATGGAGTTTCTCCCTCAAGAACGGTGGAAGATGCTGCAGCAGGAGGGGTCAAAGTCCAGTTGGCATCGGACTAGCCCTGGGGCTGGTACCAGCCTCTGCTCCACACTCCCCAGCGTTTCCCGGGTGCTGCGCTGCTGGCCCGAGGACCCCGCTTTGGGAACCACCACCGGGCAGCCACGAGGACTGATGATCACAGCTACACGCAGCAGCCGGGCTGGCTCTCCCGCCCTGCCGCTGAGTGAGCGGAGCCCATGCTAAGGGACTCCCGGCACAGCTCCGCGTACAGGCCATTAGGGCCGGGGTGGCCCAGCTTGTGTTAGAGGTCAGGATGACAGGGGCCCCGAGGCTCAGTCCTAGAGCGGCCGACTTTGGCTCAGGTCGTGGTCTTGTGGTCCATGGGTTTAGAGCCCCAAGTCTGGCTCTGTGCTGACAGCTCTGAGCCTGGAGCCTGCTTCGGATTCTGTGTCTCCCTCTCTCTGTCCCTCCCCTGCTCGCATTCTCTCTCTCTCTCTCTCTCTGTCTCTCAAAAGTAACTAAAGTAAAAAAAAAAAAAAAAAAAAAGTCAAGACAACAGTTCTCCTTCACGGCCAGGGTCTGCTCCCTGCTCCCTGTGCACCTTTGACAAACACATCTGTGCACACGTGGTTTCCATGGCTTTCTGTGTGTGTTACACCTCAGCACAAAGACTGCGGCTGTTTTCTAACTGCTGCAGCTGCTGACAAGGGCTTGCAAGTGGGACTGAACACACACAAGCTACACAATGATATCACACACAACTGACACAACATATCGCACACACGATCTACACAATATGTTAAACCCACACACTCTACACAATACATATTACACACACACACAGTCTACACGAGGCTTGACCTCACTACCCAACTCCTAAGATATTCTGTTCTGTTCTAGCTTGTTTGAGTTTGTTTTCTGATGAATGCTGCTTGCAACCCGCTAACCAGGTTTCACAACGTGTTAAGAGGTGGCAAGCAGTGGTTGGAAAAAAACTCTTCACTGTTTCCCCAGCAGGGCTGGCTTCACTACCGGCCCTAAACCTGGTTATCTCACTAGGGTCCTGTATTCGACCTTGTCAAATGCTTTTGCAACATTGTTTGGCTAATCACATAACTCAAAAAACACAACAGAGGTTCCTGTCGAAATCAATGATTTTTAAATTATGTCAATTGATAGAAATGACCCAGCCATTTTTCTTTTTCTTTCTTTGTTTCTTCCTTCCTTCCTTCCTCTTTCTTCTTTCTTTTTCTTTCTTCTTTTCTTTCTTTCCTTCCTTTCTTCCTTCCTTCCTTCTTTCCTTGCTTCCTTCCCTCCTTCCTTTCTTCCTTCCTTCCTTCCTTTCTTCCTCCTTCCTTCCTTTCTGGTTTTTAAAAAGGTTTTATTTATTTAAGTAATCTCCACACCCAACACAGGGCTCAAACTCACCATTGTGAAATCAAAAGTCACATACTCCTCTGACTGAGCCAGTCAAGTGCCATTTTACCATTTTTCGAAACCTCTTTAAAGGCTGTACGAAATTCAGTCTGTTCTGAAGGAAGAATGCATGTGTGCCACAACATAAAGGAGATTTGGCAAGCTCCAGATCCTAAATGCAGCACAAAGCTCTGTGTACCATATTTCCCCTTGTATAAGGTTTCTGTTTTATGATCACTGAAATTTTCTTTATCCCTGAAATTCACTAATTTAGTCTAGACACGTATTTAAAAATTTTCTTTAATATTATATTTTTAATTTTAGAGACAGAGTGCACGTAGGAGAGAGGGGCAAGGGGAGAGGGAGATAATCTTTTTATTTTTTAAATGATTATTTATTTTAAGAGAGAGAGAGAGAGAGAGAGAGAGAGAGAGAGAGAGAGAGAGAGTATGTCCATGTGAGCAGGGGAGGGGCAGAAAGAGAGGGAGAGAGAGAATCCCAAGCAGACTCCAAGCCCAACATGGGGCTCAATCCCACGAACTGTGAGATCATAACCTGAGCCAAAAGGAAGAGTCGGACACTTAACCAACCGAGCCACCTAGGCACCCCAGTCTAGACATGTCTTAATGTCAACTATTCTATATCAAGTGTTCATTTTTTTTTCTGGGATAAACTATATCTTTTTGTCTACAATTTCATGTGTTTACTTAGTTCAGGGACTTTGTCTTCTATTATATTTTTGCTCAGTAACTTTATTCCCTGTGTCTAGAGTTACCTAACAGGCATGCAGTAAATATTTCTTCAGTGAAACAATGTACAAAGTAGCAGGTCTGTCTGCTGACTTGGATTTACTCTTGCAAGTGTCTGGCGAGAGCAGTTCCCAGACACGTTGTGTCTGCCCGGGCGCTCCCATGGACCCTCGGAACCTCAGCAGAAGAGGCTCCGTGAGGAAAGGCCGGGTGCAGTGGCAAGGCTGGGAGCCCCATGATACTTGGGCCGGTCACCCGTGCCTCAGTTTCCTCATCTCTAGGCATGGCCTCCTCAGCTGTGTAGTTGGAAAGATTCGATGAGAAAATGTAATGTGTGCAGCACACAGTGCCCCTCCTCACCTACGCTTTTAAAGGCTCCCAGGGGTGCCTGGGTGGCTCAGTCAGTGAAGCATCTGACTTTGGCTCAGGTCATGATCTCTCGGTTTGTGGGATCGAGCCCCGCATCAGGCTCTGTGCTGACAGCTCAGAGGCTGGAGTCTCCTTCAGATTCTGTGTCTTCCTCTTTCTCTGCCCCTCCCATGTTCATGCTCTGTCTTTCTCTTGTCTCTCAATAATAAATAAAAACATTTTTTAAAATGGGGGGAAAAAGAACCCTAAACCAGAACCTAAGGAGTATTTCTTACTTCCCTGCCCCGGCTTTGCAGCCTCCTTGTTTGAGGGCTTCAGGACATTATAAGATGTCACAGCACCCACAGGGAGCACCAGTAGGCACCCTGCTTGGCAACTCGCAGCTGGGTGGCCAGCCGGCATGCTAATCACAGGACGCTCCCACAAGCACTCCACCGAGTTCCTTATCTTATACAATTACCTGGAAAGTTTAGGTCGAAAATCAAAGAGACACGTTAAAAAAAAAAAAAAAAAAAGCAAGCAAGCTGAAGGAAAAGTAGAAAGCCAGCTGCTGAAGGATCTAGAGGACTTGCTGGGTTTGGACTGTCTAGGAAAACCTCTCGTGGCTCTCATCTGGGGTGAGTGTCCTCTCACGGGACATGTCTGTGACTGGTTTGGATGCTCCCCCACACGACCAAGGCTCCACACACCAGCTGGGGGGCGGAGAATCAACACATCCTGACACTGTCTGCCCGAGGTAGCTGAGACCCCAGAGGTTAACGGCTCAGTCCCACAAGACTGCCCCTCCCAACTCCAATGCCACACACCCAGGCTTCCTCCTGAACTGGGGACGCCCCCCCACTAAGTCCCAGGGTTTCCTGACTTCCCTCCTTGGGTTCAGGAATTTGCTGGAGCAGCTCACCGATCTCAAAGAAACAGGTACAAGAAAGCATAGGATGAAGGATCCAGATGAACAGATGAAGAGATACACAAGACCGAGGTCTGGGGCACGTGGGTTCAGGGCACCACCCTGCCCAGCACCTCGATGTGACCGCAAGTCAGCTCCCTGAATACTGGGCTTAACGGGATTTTTATAGAGGCCCCGGCACATAAGCACGATCAATAATTAACTCGATTTTAAGCCCCTCTCCCCTCTCTAGAGAATAGGGGGTGGGGGGCAAAAGTTCCAAGCTTCTTATCTTGCAGTGGTCTTTTTGGTGACCAGCCCCTATGGAGGCGCCCACCCAGAGTGGCTTCCTTGGAACAAAAGAGGCTCCTATCACCCAAGAAATTCCAGCAAATTTAAGAGCTCTCTGTCAGAAACAGGGGGTCACAGGAAGGGAGGGTCAGGGCTGAGGTCCACATACGTCTTTCTTACGATCTCACCAACTGAAGGCTGGCTGAGCCTGGCACCCTGAGGGAAGATTTGGCGGTGTCAACAGCCCAAAGCCCCAGACCTGCAAGTGGCCCCTTTCAAGCAAATGGCAACAGACGCAGGGCAAAGCCAAGGTGGCCCAGCTCCTGAGCTCCCCCCTCCCAGCACGAGACACCGTCACGCAGCCATAAAGGTGCCACCACCTGAGATGGGAGGTGGCACGGCCCTCCAGGCCCTCAGGGTCAAAGATTGAGCCCTTGGCGCCCAGCAGGGAGGTGACCGAGGGGTGGAAACTTTAATGATAACTTTGACGCAGTTAAGCTGGGCCAGATAAGCACCGCGGAAGAGCAGGTGGAGCGAGGCTCCCGCACCGCCCCGCCCCGCCAACCTGCCTCGCCTGGCCCCCACCACCCTCCCTCATCCTTCCCCGGCCCCAGCTCTGCCCCAGCGCCCCCCAGCCCCGCCCTCGCGCCACACGCCTCAGCCCCACCACCTTCCCCCCTTCTTCTGCCCCAGCGCCCCAGCTCCCCATCCCGCTTTGAGAGCTGCCTCCGTGGAAAGTTTAAGGGGCATCCACTGAAGGGCAGCAGTCTTTACCTGGGGCGGGGTTGTGGGATTTCCTTTTTTAGTGTTTGTGCCCATTTATATTTTCTACTTTCCTTCCCAACGCCCTGCACTGTTCCTCAAATTCTCAAGTAATTCTGAGTAAAGAAATAGGAGAATTCTGGCTATAGCATCTGGTCTCCACCACCCCGGGGTGTAATTATTTGCATCCCAGTTTACAAGGGAGACAAGTGCGCTCCCAAACGGTAGGACCTGATCGGGGTGCAGGCTCCAGTGCCCCAGACCTGGGCGGGCTCCAGGCCCTCCAGGCTGTGGGCGACCGGAAAGTCAGTGCTCTCAGCAGCCCCATCCGGTCCCCTCTCCCGCTGGGGTTCTTGCCCTGTTTGCTGCATACTCACTGCAGGATTGGGGGAGGGGAACAGGGGCGAAAACAAGACCTGACCTACCAAGTTGTAGAACTTCACAGTCATGTTCATATCAGGGGTAGAAGAGTACATTTTGGGGGCCCCTGGCTCAGTTGGTTGAGCATCCAACTTTGGCTCAGATCATGATCTCGGGGTTTGTGAATTACATCCCTGTGTAGGGCTCTGTGCTGACAGCTCAGAGCCTGGAGCCTATGTCTCCCTCTCTCTCTGCCTCTCCCCTTACTGTCTGTCTGTCTCTCTGTCCCAAAAATAAATTAAGAACATTTAAAAAATTTAAAAACAAGAGCAAGGTACACTTTGTTCACACCAGCCTCACTCTGGAAGCAGTGTCAGCACCACTGCCTCCAGGCTAGGAGACCTTGAGCCTCAGTGTCCCCATCTGTAAATGGGTACCCTAATCTTGCACCCAAGGATGAACACTGGGGAGAAAAGAACTGCAGTAGGTGTGAAGAGTGTGGAACACACACATTGGATCCCCCTGTCCCACTGACAATCCCCCCGGGGTGCTCTTGGACACCCCCACCCCTGGGAGTGCCTGGTGGCCAGGGTGGGAGGCTGAGTGGAGGAGCAGGAATAAAAAACGCTCCCCCCACCACCACCTTGAGGGCACCCGGAGGGCAAAGGGCCCTTCAGGAACGGGCCAACTTCTTACCCGCTCCTCTGCAGGGCTGAGGCCAGGGGTCCTGACTGGCGCGTGGGGCACCCCAGCCCAGCGGCCCCGGTTTTCCGGGAGGGGCCGCAGTGGCAGGCCGGAGCACAGTGCCTGGAGGCTGGACATGTCTGGCTGCGACTGAGACGGAGGCTAGCTCTGTGGGGAGGCCAGGGAGAGATGGGCACATGGCCTAGCCGGGCGGGGACCTCTGGCCCCGGGCCACCTCCTCCAGCCCCTCATTGGACCCCGGGCCTGCAGAAGGAGCCATGTGCAGGTCATTGGGTCATCGCCTGGGTCTGGCTGCCTGCAGTGTTGACCTGAGGCGGGGCCAGTGTTCTGGGGAGAGGCAGGCGTCACGCAGGGGAGACCTCCGCATGGCGCTTTGTTTGTCCTGCTAGAGGGGTGTTGGGCTTGAGGGGTTGTTGTATTTTCCACGACCCAGCTGGAGGGCTGCTGGGCCCCACGTTGGGGTTTGCTTTGGCAGCCTTACGCTAGGTAGGCGATGCTGGGGTTTGTGCCTGATTACAGGGAGCCTGTGGTACTGGAGCTGGCACAGGGGGCAGGCAGTACGCTGGTGGCATAAGCGTGGCATAAGCAGGTGTACCCTCCTCCCCTCTCACACGCTCCTTCAACCCCTTCCCACAGCTCTCGGTAAAGGGCCCACTGGGAGGTGGCTCTCATCCTCAATCCCATTGACAACTTCGCAAGAAAGTGCTCCTTATTAGTCTTGGGCTACAGATGGGGAAACTGAGGCCCAGGTCTCACTCATACACCCAGGAAGCGACAGCGGTAGAATCCTGGTGGTCCTAGGAAAGCCACAATTTGGGTGTGAACCCAGCTCCGCCCCTGACCAGCCCTGTGGCCTTGGGCCCTGTCCCAATCTACACAGTGGGTGGTAATTAACCACCAGGCTGCTGGAGGCTCAATGGGTTGTGCAAGACCCAGGGCAGCACCTGCACACGGTGAAAGGAACAACAAACATCCTCTGCATGCTCAAGCTTCTGAGCACATCACCTGATCCAGTTCACTTTGTCCCCTCATGGGCCCTGGGGAGTTCACTGTCCCATTGTATGGATGTGAAAACTGAGGTCAAGAGAGGTGTGGGAACTATGAAGGCCACACGGTTAGTCACGAGTGGTGCGAGGATCTGACTCTCTGAACCCAGAGCCCTGGCTCTCACCACCCTCCCAGACGCTCGCACAGTCCCCTTGGCACAGGAGGGTGCTGCTGCAGGGGTCCACGCCATCTTGCTCCACCAGAAGGGTGAGCGAGCAGAAACGTGCTCAGGTTTGCTGTCTGTCATGTATCCATTCACTTGGCCTTTCAAACGTGATAGAGCACCTTCCCCGTCAAGCACTGTTTGAGGCCCTGGGAACAAATGTCCTTGCTGGAGACACTGCTCCCCCCGCCCCCCCCCCAGGTTATGAGCCTGCCCTGCATCTGGCCTTGACTGCCAATGTGCCAATGGCTGGCATCTGCACCTCTCTGTTCAGGGCTGCTTCCAGTGAATCAGCACCTGCTCTTCCCCCTCAGAGGAGGCTGGGATGGCTGGGAACAGACAGCCCTGTCCCCACTGGCCCCAGGACCAGCCCTCAGCCAGCAACAGATGGAGGACAGCAGGTGAGGGGAGGCAGACAGTAAGTCAGGGGACTGTTCTCTACTATCTCCAGAGTGCCCAGAGGGGCTGAGCTGAGTTGCCCCCACGGGGTATGGTGCCCTGGCTGCTTGCTTTCCTTTCCCGTCTCACTCCTCACTCCCTGGACAAGATGGCTCCCCGAAAAGTATCTGTGCACGAACTTCCTCCCAGGTTTTATTCCCGGGGAGACCTCACCTCCTGATGGCACAAGATAAGCCAGAACTCTGTTTTTGTAGATTTTTAAATGTTTACAATTGATTAAGAAATGGTTTTAGGGGCGCCTGGGTGGCTCAGTCAGTTAAGCATCTGACTTCTGCTCAGGTCAGGATTTCATGGTTCGCAAGATCAAGCCCGGAGTCAGGCTCTGTGCTGACAGCTCAGAGCCTGGAGCCTGCTTTGGATTCTGTGTCTCCCTCCCTGCCCCTCCCCTGCTAGCACTCTCTCTCTCAAAAATAAACATTAAAAATTTTTTAATGGTTTTAAGCATTATACTAGACAAGATGGATGGATTTTACTGGTGTCAATAGCTTCATTGACAATATCCAGTTTTGCAAGATGTTTCCAATGGGAGAACCGGGCACATGAGATCTGTCTATGGTTCCTTACAATATGAATCTATAAGAATAAAGAGCTTAATGCTTTTAAAAAGCATACCAGGTAAAGAATGAGAATCTTGACATGTTACACATGGTGGACTGGTAGATTCAAACCCTGGTGATACCACTCACTAGCTGTGTGTCCTTGGGTAAATTTCTTGGCCTTTCTATGCTTCGGTTTCCTCATTTGTAAAATGAAAGTAATAATAGTACCTACCTCATGGGATGTGTCTGATGATTAGATGAGAACATATGTGAAGGTTTTAGTGCTGGTTATGGAATAAGCATGGCTAAGATATTGTTTTCCGAATTGTTGCCTGTACCACAAGGCAAGGAATGGAGCAATGCACGTAGTACAGAAAATATGTACACAGAAACTATACACACACACACTTGCGTGAACTGTCTCTGAAAAAAATACAGGAACTGGGGAGGAAGGAGACTTTTCACTGTAAAACTCTTGGCACTTTCACATTGTCAGTGTACTAAATGCCACTGAATTGTACACTTTAAAATGATTAATTTTAGAGGCGCCTGGGTGGCTCAGTTGGTTAAGCGTCCAACTCTTGATCTCGGCTCAGGTAATGATCTCACAGTTTGTGAGTTGGAGCTCCGCATCAGACTCTGCATTGATGGCTTGGAACTTGCTTGGGGTTCTGTCTCTCCTTCTCTCTTCCCCCTACCCCTGTGTGTGTGCCCTCTCTAAATAAATAAATAAACTTAAAATTTTGTATAAACGATTACTTTTATGTTATATAAATTTCACCTCAATTAAAACAAACCTCCAATGTTTTTGTCTTTTGTTTGGGGGCAGAGGGAGAGGAGAGAGAAAACTTCACCCAAGATGAAGCCCGATGTGGGACTCAATCTCACGACCTGAGCCAAAATCAAGAGTCGGATGCTTAAGTGACTCAGCCACCTAGGCACCCAACTCTGGTGTTTTTGAGTTTCGTTCCATAGACAAACCAAACGAATAAATAAATAAAACTAATAAGGAGTAAAGGCAGGCAGGCAGGCACTGAAAGCCAAACTCAGTTTTACTCAGTACGCACCTCCCTGGCCCTCGGCCCTTGGGCTCATGTGCTTAATGTGATCTCTCTCCAGCTATCAAGGGCCTGCCTCAGTTTCCCTCCACTTGGTCCCACTGGCTCCTTCTGTTCTAGCCAGCCTCTCCACCTAGCAACCCTTAGCGACCAGCACCACATAGCCCAGTCCTGCCTGCCTGGGACCCCCAATCCAGGCCACGCTGGGCCTCAGTCTAGTAGCAACCCAGCAGCAGAGTATGCTTAGAATAACCCACACGTGGCCCGGGAAGCTCTGAGCATGTGGACTCCTCATCCACCATCTGCCTCTCTGACTTCTCCATCCACTCTCGTCTACCCCAGAGCCTCCTGGCTGCTCCTGGCTCATGCCCATGGCAGTTTTAAAACATGCCAGCAAGTTCCTGGTTGGATATTTCTCCCAGCAATGCCAGAAGGTAGCCTGAGACTCTGTGGAGCAGCCCAAGTACTGGGGACCCCAGGCTGGGGCGTGGCAGGTGGAGGTGCTGAGGTCAGCTGACCTGCTGAGCTCTGGTGTGTGAGGAAGCTGTCAGGATGGCTGGCTGGGGTCAGCCGGCCCCAGCTGCCCTCTGAGGCAGTAGCAGGAGACCGCCCCCCCCCGTGAGAATCACTCAACTGAGCCCCTCCCCCAAATTTTGACCCACAAAACTGTGAGTAAAAATTTAACTCATTGTTTTAAGGTGCTAAATTTTAGTGCAATGTGTTAGTGAATAGCGATGTAGGAACATTGAATCGGGGCCTCGGCAGAGTCTGGTCCTCTGCCTGGGAATCTCCTCTGGGTACCTGGGTGACCCCTCCACCCCGGAATCGAATCTCTGCTCAAGTGTCACACCCTCCCTACCATGCAAGTTATGTGCAACATACAACCTTCCCATCCTTTATTCGGGTTTGTTTTCTATATTGTCCCATTTGCCACCTGACATGACCTTACATATTTATGCCCGTTTTCTCTGATGTAAGTTCTATGAGGCAAAGAGCCCATCTGTCATGGTCTCTCCACTGGAGCCTGGGCACAGAGTGGGTAATTCGTGGTTGAATGAATGGATGAATGAATGAATAAATGAAGGAATGTGAGCCCCTTTGAGACGACAGAGGCTGCAGAAGCCATCCTCTTAGGGAAGAGACTGAGGCCCCAGGCCTCTGGCAGGGCACATTCAACCCTCCCTCCCAACACCCAACACTGAGGTCCCACCATGGGCCTGGAGGAAATCAGGTCTCCAAGAATTTTCTAAAACAGGGATGGGCTGAGATGTTGTTCTCAACTTTGGTCACCAGGTGGCAACAAAGGAGACTAAGGACCCAGGGGCTGGGACCCCTTACAGAGAACGCGGGCAGGGGAGGCTCAGGAATGCATCTGAGGTGAGATTTGGGACCCACTGGCATGCGGATGACTGTCAATGCCTGGGTCCTGGACCCAGAGCAGCAGCAGCCCTACCTGAGGGCCAGCCTGGGGCTGAGCTGGATTATCTTGGGGCTTGAGTGGCTCAAGGCTTTTCTGTCCAGGTCACCTGGTAAGCCATACATAATAAGGAGTTTCTGGTTTTATCTGTGAGCTGGGTTTCCCACTTCTCTGCCACTTGAGACCTACCCTCACCATTTGGAACCATATCTTTAAGCCAGCAGAACTATTCTTTCTTAATATTTTTCCTTAAATAGATGTTTAATACCAGAATAATTGTAACAGGAAGGAATTTTTCTATTACCATGCTTACAGAACCAGTCACTTGCCAGAAACAGGCAGTAACTGTAAAAATAAATTAATCACTAACATCTAGGACTTAGAAGGTTCTCACTGATCTGTTGCACAGGGGGCTGGGGCCCAGAGAGGTCAGGCAAATCTCCCGATCTCACACAGTGGCCAGTGGCACGTGCAGGGTTTGCAATCAGAATTTTCAAGATCAACTAGAAAACTGTGGTGGACCGCAGCACTCTTTCCCACAGGCTCACGCCGGGTAAGTTTTGGCTCGAGTGCACACCCATGAGCCTGCACATGGCATCAGGGTTCTCACGGTTCTCTGTGAGCCTGACCTGTGCGCAGGAGGGTTCGAGGGTCAGGCCTCGCCGCTCTGCAGCACGGGGCTAGCTGGATGTTTCTCTTTCATGGGCCGGACTTTACTCTCCTTGCCTCACACGCAGGAGTCCTCAGCAAGTCGCCAGCCCACCTGGAGACCCGATCAGTTGCCAGGGACCCAGGGACCCGGTGAGGCAGAGCCCGGATGCCCAGCAGGGCTTGAACTGAGATCCTCCACCTGTCCTCCCAGAGTCTGGCGGGGAACGACCTACAATGCGCCAGATTTCGGGTAGGGCCTGGAGACACCTGTAAAAACAAGGCTGCAGGGTGACCTTGGGGGAATTAAGGGACACTCTTAGGCCTGACTCTCGGGGACGGAAGATCCGGGCTAGTCGTCAGCTAAGGTCTGCTTCCCCATACCAGCCCTTTGCGCCCCTCTCCCCCCACCATGTATGGCAGCAAAAAAACCCCAAGAGGACACAGGGCTCCTCTAACACGCCGACCTGCCACTTTGCGGACGCCTCTTGGCCTTCGGTGGAGGATGGTACCCCAGGGCAAAGCGAAGGGGGCGGAGCCTCAGCGGGGACCCGGCTCTTCCCACCCAGTCTCCATCCAGACTGCTGCCCCGCTAGATCGCTCGTGGGGCTTGGAGGCTGCACGAGGCCCGCTGCCCGCGGTCACCCACCTCGCCAGTCCCCTGCTGCCGCCGCGCCACCTTGCCTGCTCCCCCTCATCCCTGCGAGCAGAGCCCTTGCACCCCCGCGCCGTGTCTTGGTACGCGCCGCCGGGCGGGCCGGGCCGGGCTGGGCGGGTCCAGGGGCGGGTCCCAGCCGGACTTGGTGGCCCGCAGCCCCGCTTGCCCCGCACAGCATGGGAAGGCGCTGCTGGCGGCGGCGCGCCCTGGCGGCTGCGTGTCTGGGCGCCGCGCTCTTACTTCTGGGCGCCGCACCCCGCGCCCTGCGCCCGGGTGAGTCCCCGCCGGTCCCCTGCACGGGGAGCACCTGCTGTCTCCTCCCGCTCTGGGGGGTAGGGGTGGGTGGAGACAGGGAGGTTTGCCGCCCTTGGGAGTTGGTGTCCCCACGCCCGTGAGGGTCGATCGTTCGGGCCTCGCAGCCCAAGGACCCAGGTCAGTTGTGGGTGGCAGAGGGAATTGGGCCCACCCAGGAAGGCAACCTCGTTTGCCCGCACCCCCTGGGCGCCCGGAAGCCCCTGGACAGAACCGGTACAGCGTGGGCCGGGGAAGCCTGGTGCTGCTGCCCGTCCTGAAGGCGGTCCTCCTGTGCCACAGGCGCTACTGCCTGGAGCGCCCTGGTCCGCCCCGGAGTTCAAACCGGGAGGGACTTGGGGCTCCTTGGCACCCACTGCATGATCTGGTTGGGGAAACTGAGGCAACTAGTCGTGACTGCAGTGCCCGTAGTAGCTGCTCTGGGCCAGTGCTGAGTCTTAACTCCCCTCATCGCCTCCCCATTTCACAAAGCGGGAAACTAAGGCAGAGAGCTTACGGGGCAGGTGTGGATGGCGAGCCTGCTGACTGCACAGCCAGCCTGGGGCTTGAGATGTCCCCCAGCAGCCTGTTCCCACCTCTGGCTCTGCTGGCCTTGCCCTGGTATGAGTGTGTTGGGTGGCTGGGGGTCGGGGGCAGGTCTCCTGTGTGGGGTCCGTGAGAATCCTTGGTGTCTTGCTTTTGGGCGGGTCCAGGGGCGGGTCCCAGGTAGGTCTCAGGGAGTAAGTAAGCTTGCCCCAGGGTGGACAGGGACTGTGGGCTGTGGAGTCAGGGTGGCCCAAGAGAGGAAGCTGAGAATCTGTGTCTGGGGCGGGGGCCACTCACCCACCTGGCTGGGCCTGAGTTAGTGGATAAGGGTCATTCCACAGTGTTGTCTGCTGGAGGACCTATTCCCTCCCCTCCCAGGTCCTCAGTACTCCCATCTATCAAATGGGGTGCTCAAGTTCTTCCTTATGGGCCTTCCAGGGATGAGGAGCTTCCTTCCCCTGCTTTCCTTCAAACCTCCATGACTGCCTCTGGGCTGGGGGCCAGGCTTTGGCTGGGGTCCCAGTGAGCAGGACTTGGGGAGGACTCCTTAGCATGTTCACCAGAGTTCTACGCAGTCACCCTGCTTGCGCTCTCCCAGTGTTTTTCCCACGTCAGGACTCAGCCCCCCAGACGTGGACACTTCTCCAGGCCCACGGGAGGGAGCTGTGCTCAGCCTTTCCATCACCACCCCCGTTCCGTGAGCAGATGGGAGTGGTGCTCCTGGCTCATGGGAGGTGCTCCTGTGTCTCAGCAGAGTGTGCCCTAGCAGTGTGGGCTCTGTGCCCATGACAGTCTCTATCTACCCAGTCATTTACTTGGGACCTGGACTCCCGGCTCCCCCAGGGCTCAGCCCCTGGCGTGGGATGTGAGACAGAGAAGGCATCTGGGCCCCGGTGTGTGGGATGCATGTCTGGGGTATCTTGAGAGGAGTAGGCATGTTAGGGTAAGCATATTTGTGTCTCCATGTCTCCCCTGCCTGGACACTTCTCTCCTGCCACCTCCTCTACCCAGGCTTGAGAGGGGAGAAATGGGCCAAGGTTCTGGTTCCCTTTTGCACTTGGTTCTTTTGGACTCGCTTCTGCAAAATCCAGGGGAGCAGGAGCTAGAGAGGGTGACTTGTGGTCCCTCTTCTGAATTTTTGCCCAGGCTGTGTCCTGGCGTGGGCTTCTCTGCTGCATGAACACCCTTGGCCATGACCCTCTCACCACCAGGCTGGCCTCCCTCTACCCTGTCTGCCAGACTCTACTTGACCCCGGCTTCCATTGCTCATAGACTGGGATGGGCCTTTCCTCTGGGCTTCCAGAGTGCAGGCCCTCCTGCCTCTCAGAGGCCCTCTCTGCTCCTGCTAGGTGCTCGACCTTTCCCTGTAGTCTGTTTTCAGTCTTCATAGTCTTTGAGGATGACCCTGGACAAAAGGGGGTTAATCAGACCAACCTACCCAACCTGCCCTCTTGGCTCTCTTTCCTCCTGGGCCATGAGCTCAGAAGCCAGTTGGGGTGTGCTCATGTTGGGTCTGCAGGCACCTGGTGGGCCCGGAGGAGAGACAGCTGGATGGAAAGGCGTTCTCCTGCCAGCTTTCCAGCTAGAGAGGGGGGCCTGCTGTCCAGGGAGTCTGACAGTGGGTTCAGGAGGGCCTTCAGCATCTCTAAGGGTGTCCCTGAAGCTGTGCTCATACTTGGAGGGGGTGAAGGCTGTAGTGGGGCTCTGGGCTCCCGAACACAAGAGGAACATCAGCTGCTTACTCCGGGCATGCAGGTCCGGCCCTGCCCCTCCTCCAAAGCAGTTGGGCAGGGGCCACCTAAAGGACTGCCACTATAGGCCTGGGGCCCCTGATGTGCATTTACCAGTGGAGAAGTCCCCACCGTGGTACCCCGAGCCCCCAGGACACCATCAGCGGTGACCTAGTGCTCAGAGTCCTGGGGACAAGGAAGATGTCGTGACAAGGTGGGACCGTTGCCCAGGACACTGATGCCCTCAACACCCCAGCCTTACATCAGGGTCCCCAGAACGCCTTCACTGTCACCCCTCCACCCCTTCTACCTTTTGCTTCCTCTGTGTCCCAGCCCGGGCTTGTCGACTGTCCTTTTGCGTAACCCTGTTGGCCTTAGACTTGCTGGGCACGAGTTCACGCGAGGTGCCTTTCCAGGGCTGAGAACGGAACTTCTTAATATCCCTGCCCTTGCAGACCTTACGTTTTCATATTAAAAATCCAGGGGTGCCTGGGTGGCTCAGTCGGTTAAAAGTCTGACTTCGGCTCAGGTCATGATCTCACTGTTCATGGGTTCGAGTCCTGCATCAGGCTCTGAACTGTCAGCACAGAGCCCGACAGCTCTGTGCTGACAGTTCAGAGCCTGGATCTGCTTCAGATTCTGTGTCTCCCTCTCTCTCTATGCGCCTCCCCTGCTTGCACTCTCTCTCTCTCTCTCTCTCTCTCTCCCTCTCTCTCTCAAAAATACATAAAACATTAAAAAGCTAAAAAAAAAAATCCACATCGCTGGTCTGCATCCTCTGCCTCCAGAGACCATCAGGGAGTCTCAATGTCACCCTTTTAAGTCCCCCACCTGCTGGTTCACAGGGGTCCCATTGGGCAGTGTTGGATTCCACCCCCAACTCCCTCCACTCCCTTCCGAGCCTCCATCCCTTTCCTAGGTTTGCAGGGTTGAGCATCTTTCTTGGAGTTGGAAGTCTCTGTCCACTTCCAGGGGACCTGGGGTTGGAGACAGGGAAGGGAGAGTTGTGGAAGAAGGTTGGATGGATGGGGGTTATTATTCCCAAGGGAGGTCGCCTGTCCCTTCCAGACTGGATTGCTGTCTTCCTTCCCTGCAGGCCACCTCCCTTCTCCTGGAGTCTGTGCTTCCCGTCTGAGACCCAGGGTGATGGGTGCTAACAGAGATCTCCCCCACCATCCTTCTGGAGGGTTTCCAGGTGGGGAAGGACCCAGGAAGCTCAGGTGGGAATTTCAGCTTCTCTCCCCCTCCCTCTCTGTCCCCTTTGTTCTCTGTCACCACAGCACCTGGGGACTCAGGTCACAGAGACAACTGTTCAGACAGAGCAGAGCGCAGGATCTAGGATGGTGGGGGTGCCTCTGTAGTCACGCAGCGTAGCGGCCCTGGAGACAGCCATCCCTTTTCATGAAAATCCAGTATTCTGGTCCTGTGCAGAATAAATGCAGAAATGCCTGATGGCTACTAGGGAGCCAAGGTGCCGGGCTGAGGTGAGTCAGGGAGGACTGACATGGGCCTGGCCTTGGAGCTGAAAGGGGCCTCTCAGTGCAGAAGCGAGGGATCTTCGCAGGGACAGCTAGAGGAGGCCGGGAGCAAGCAGCTTACCCCTGGCTGCCCCATGTCTGCTGCCTCGCACTCAATCCCCGATAGGACCCCATCCCACAGGCTCTCCCTCATTGGCTTTGCACAATGGGGCCCCAGGGCTGGACTCTGCACTCTCTGACTCCTTCCCCAGTCCTGGTCCTGGTCCCTCACAGGCAACAGTGTCTCAGTGAGGACAGCTCAACATAGGCCCACTTAAGCCAGATGAGGCTGCCTTCAGGCATGGGCAGATCCAGGAGCGGAAGCCATGTCTCCAGCTCTGTGTTTGGCTTTTCTCTGTGATGGCTGCACTGTTAGCTCCCTCAGTCCAAAAGAAGGGCTCTTGACTAATTTCTAGACAGAGTCCTAAGGATATGTCTCATTGGCCTGAACTGTCACAGGCCTATCCCAGCAGCTATGGAAGGAGGGAGCCTATTAGAACCACATGGAGGGAAGGTAAGCAGGTTTGCTTGTGGAGGGAGATCCAGCAGGCGAGTGAAAGGAGTGGGAAGGGCTGCTGGCAGCAAATTGATAAATGCTCCCACACTGCTGTCCATTTCCTGGGGCTGTCAGAGGGTCCAGAGCCCAGAGCCACCTTCCAGGCCTCTGGAAATTACCATGAGAAAAGGTTAACTGGCAAGATGGATGGCTCACTAGAAAATGGATTGATAATTGCATTTTGCAGAGATGGAGACTAAGATCATGAGGCGGAAATTGATTTGCTCAAGGTCACCAAGGTAGGAAGTGTGAGGGCCAGGATTTAATCCTAGGCTAAAGCCTTGACCCTTATGCTTTCTCCTCTACAGCCTGGGGTATTTGAGTTGGGCTTTGCAGGCTGCATAGGAATCCACCAAATGGGAAAATGAGGAAAGGGAATGTGGGGCAGATGGAATGGCACAGACAAAAAAATGCAAGTGTGAAAAGGCCTGGTGTACTACGGGATGTGCTGTGGGCAGAGCTCAGGGTTCATGAGAAGAAGCAGTAGAGTGGAAAACAGAAATATCCTGTAAGTTGGGGCCTGGTCATGGGTGGCCTTGAATGGCAGGCTGAGAGTTGGGGTACTCTCCTAATGGCCATGAGGGGCTATCAGTCTTTAAATAAATATTCACTGGCACTAGGTGAGTTACAGGGGTTAAAAGAAAACAAGGCAGCCCCCTTGTTATGGAGCCAACCTCCAAAGAGGCCCGCCAGACATCAATCCCGACACAAACCCCATGATTTCAGAGGCAGTAAATGCCGCGAATAAATTAAAAGAAGAGCCTGGGAAAGACCCAGGCTGGAGTGTTGCTCGTTGGAGAGACCCTTTTTCCAGAGGGGACATCCGAGTTGAAATCTGAGCAAGAAGTGTTCCTCTAAAGTATAAGGATTCCTGGAGGAGCATCCCAGCCAGAAGGAACCATTAGTGCACAGGCTCTAAGGTGGGGACCTCCTAAGGTGTTCACTGATTGGCAGAAGGAACAGCATGGCTGGAGCTGGGGGTGGAGGAGAGGCGGGAGGTGGACCAGGAGGGTTCTGGGAAGAAACAGAAGAAATAGGAATTTGTTGTTACCCAGCGGGAAGCCATGAAGGTTTTAAGATCCCCAAGGTGGAGGGAAGAGGAATAGGAGGCTGAATGAGGACACATCTGTGACTGTCCAGGACTGAGCCAATGGGGCTTGGGGACCTGTGCGGACTACCAAGGAGGAGATGAGGGGCGGGGCCGGGGCGGGGCGAGGGCGGGGTAGAGGCGGGTCTTAGCCATCCTGGCGGGAGAGGTGATGGGAATATACCCAAGAATGATCTGGCCAGATCAGGAGTACCATTACAGGTGGTTTGTGGACTTCAGCCCATAGAGTTTGGGTTTCCTATTTTTGTAATATTTATTTATTTTGGGGAGACAGAGAGATAGAGAGCAAGCAGGGGAGGGTCAGCGAGAGAGGAAGAAAGAGAGTCTGAAGCAGGCTCTAAGCTCTGAGCTGTCAGCACAGAGCCCCATGAGGGGCTTGAACCCACAAACTGTGAGATCATGACCTGAGCCGCGGTCGGACGCTTAACCGACTGAGCCACCCAGGCGCCCCGAGTTTGAGTTTTAAATACAAGTGTAGAGATCTCTATTTCTCTTCAGGAAGAAAAAAGGAGGGTGGGATTGTTTTTTATTTGTGAAAGGGCTTATCGGTGTGTTCCTCCACGAGCCTGATGGCCTGAGGGAATGTCCCTGACCCTGGGTCAGGTCCCTGATGTAGGTCACTCCGGAAGCCCCGGGTCACATGGGGGACTGAATGGGCGAGGGTAACCTGACCTCCGCCCCCTTCCCCCCCCAAGGTCCCCCAGGCCTGTCGGCGCCGTTTGGGCCTGGCTGCCCCTGCCTGTCCAATCTTGCGACACTGCGCCCAGCTAGAATTATTAACCAGAAACCATGTGTCTCAATCTTCGCTCACTGGACTGGGAATCATTAAACAGTGTCCCTCCTCTCCAAATGGTGACGTTTCAAACGGCCCACAGAACGTCTTGCCGCCTGCGCCCTGCCCAGCTTCGAGTTGCAGCCAGAGCCTCTCCTTAGGGGTGGGTGTGCCCAGGACCCTCTCCTGGGTTTCTGCTTTCGGTTTCCCTGTGTGGCCGTTCCCCCGCCGACTGCAGGTTTCGGGAGGACCGGCAGAGCTGCGTGCCGGGCAGGATGGGTGCCCAAAAGATGTGCCCTCAGAGGCACCCATGCGCCATGGCCTGGCGCCAGGTCCTGTTTCTGGTCTTTGCTTGCTGTGAGGCCTCGGGCATGTTTCTTTTCCTCTCTGGGCCTGTTTCCCCATCTGTCAAATGCAGATAAGAATAGTTTCTACCTGATTCAAGTGAACGTGTCAGTGAGCGCGGAGCACAGTGCCCGGCACTGGCCAACCCCAGGGCTGTGTCCCAGATGCTTCTTTCCTGCACTGCCGCCACCCCCACCCCGCATCCTGAAAACTCAACTCTGCCTTGTTCACCGAAGGCCGTGCCCTCCTGGGCGCCTCCAGCTTTCATGCAGTGGACACCTCAGAGTGTCAGGCTGTCTTTGCGCTGGGTACCGGATCCGGGCTCTGGTGTGCTCTCGAGGCCAGGGCTGCCTGGTTTTCGTGGCCAGGATCCCTCTGGGCATGGGCGCTGGGCCCTCCGGACTGCGGGCAGCTTGAACCACATTGCTTCCTCCCTTTCCACCCCAGCTGGTTTGCTTTGAGCTGTTTCAAAACTCCAGCTGTCTTAACTGCTGTGATCTGTTTCTCCTTCCAGCCTCTGCCCCTATGCGTGTGTGTGGCTCTGTCTCTTTGTCTATGTGTTTGGCAACCCCTAATCCTTCCCACCTCCCTTCCACCATCTTCCCCCCCCCTCCCCCCCATACAACCTTCTGCTATTTTTGTCTCGTTTTTCAAAGCAGAACCCCATGGTGGTTTTGCCTGTGGCTGCCCTGGGCTGGCCCCAGGCCCCGCCCTGGCTGGGAGACTGGGCCTGCGCCTGGCTCCCCCTGGCTCGTCTGCTCCGTGGTGCCCTTGGCAGGGAGCCTGGGACCTGAAGCCTAGTGGAGGGGCTGCGCAGTGGAGGATTGGGGCAACCAGAGTGGAGGTTGGCGGATACCTCAGTGTGGCTATTTGGGGCCGCCAAGCCCCAGCTTTTCAGAGTTGGGGGCTGGATTGAGGGGTCTTCAAGGCAATCCCCTTCTGGCCATGCTTGTCCTAGCTATCCCTCCACGGCCAGCCTGCCCATCCCCCTGGACTATAAGTTCTCTGATCTGTGTGGTGGGAAGGGGTGGGGCTGGGCGGGGGTGGGAACAACCCTGTAATCACTGGCCACAGCTACTCTGAAATAGGACTTCACTCTGGTGCCCGCTCCTCTGACCCTCCACCCACTGGCCCCTGAGGTCTGTATAGGACCCACTTTCCTGCAGGCTGTGGTCTGAGCAAGAAATGAGAGGCCCCATGCAAGGGTTGGTGTTTCTGAAGGCTGGGTACCTCCAAGTTGTGGGGCCTTGGGGTAGAAATGGGCCTGGGTCGGCTTCACTGGGTCTAGGGGCACTGCCCCCCGCTTTCCACTCCCATTCCCCCTGGTGGGTACCACCCTTCCTCAAACCCCAGCTGTGGTGCCCCTCGGAGCTCATCACTGGGGGACCCTGGGCCCTGGAATGCACATCTGCAGAATGGTGAGAAGGGTCCGCTGCCCCCCTGGGCTGTGAATGGTGCTGCGCTGCTGTGACACAGCGCTTTCTGCTGATTGCTGCTATACGCAGGCCAACCTGGCAGCCCCCTCTGGTCAGCTCATTTTCCCATGACAGTCATGTTCCCGGGACACATCCAGCTGCCAGGAGACAGAGGTTCAAGGCCTAGGGCCACTGGTGGATCACAGGACACAGGCCCCAAGGGCCTCACCTTCTCCTTGCACCCTGGCTAGAGAACCACTCAGGTCTTGTTCTCAGGACACTGGAGCAGGGAAGGGGCCTGAGGCTGCCAGAGGCCCCGGACAGTGGGCATCAGGTACACACAGAAGATTCTGGAGGCCAAGGCAAGAGCAGTCTGTTGTTGATGCCTTCATTCAGCCAACCTCCGGCAGGCATTGCTAAGTACAGGACTCACCAGGCCCCCCAGGCTGGCAGCGCCAGCATCACCTGGGGGCCATGACAAATGTGGATTCCTGGGCCCCACCCCAACCCGCCCAGCTAGAACCTCCAGGTGCGGGCCGGGTAATCTATGTTTTCTTTGGCCCCCATGCACGCTAAAGTTTGACGGCCACTACTCATGGTCAGTTTGCCAACAGATAATCAAATTTTCAGTTAATCAAATTTTCCAAGTTTCTTTGTTCATCAAAAACATGTCTTAAATCTTTTCAGTGAATATGTTCTTCTTGGCATCGTTTTAGATTCTACATTTTATTGAAAGCTAAGGGTCACGGAAACATCCGTTCTCCTTAGAAGTATATTCTTTTCTCATATGACCCTGAATTCCTGAAGATCCTCTTACGAACATGCAATATTCTTATGAATTCAGGAATACATTATGATTCCTGTGGAATATATTTAAATTTGTAAGCTAGATTTACATAAAATGGCCTTGCCTGTATCCTTTTTTATGATCAGTAATTTCATTTTTATTGAGCTGTAATTCTCCATAAAAATCACTTATTTGAAGGACACACATCAGTGGTTTCTTAGCATATTTAAAAGTTGTGCGGCTGACCGCTACGTGACTCCAGAATATGAGCCGCAGCAGTGGCTCCCCTCTTTTGCAGTGGTTTCCCCACCTCCCCCACCCCCTGGCATCCACTCATCTGTTTTAATGTTATAAGGTTCAGCCATGTAGAGGCCAATGTCAATATGCTTTCCTTTTTATGGATGAGTAATACTCTTTTGTATGGCTGGACCACGGTACTCATCCGTTCATCAGTTAATGGACACCTGAGGTATTGGTTATTAAAAATAATGCCATTAGGAACATTTGTGCTTAAGGTTTTTTTTTTTAATGTTTATTTATTTATTTTTGAGAGAGAGAGAGAGAGACAGCGTGAGAAGGGGAGGGTCAGAGAGAGAGGGGGACACAGAATCTGAAGACAGGCTCTAGGCTCTGAGCTAGCTGTCAGCACAGAGCCCAACGCAAGGCTCGAACCCACGAATCATGAGATCATGACCTGAGCCGGAGTCGATCGCTCAACTGACTGAGCCACACAGGCGCCCCTGTGCATAAGGTTTTGTGTGAACGGTTTTCAGGGTCATAGGGTAATTCTAGGTCATAGGGTAATTCTATGCTTAACACTTAACTTACTTCCCCCCAACTTTTGTTATTGTGGCAAAATACACATAATATAATTTTACTGTCTTAATCATTTTCAGGTGTACCATTCAGTGACATCAATGCATTCAGTGTTGTGTGACCATTATTCCAGAACTCTTTTTGTCTTGTAAAACTGAAAGTCTGCACCTGTTAAATACTCCACATTCTCCCCTCTGCCACCCCAGCCACTGCCATCTGCTTTCTAACTCTATGGTTTTTACTATTCTAGGTACTAAGTGGAATCATTCATTATTTTTCCTTTTGTGACTAGCTTCTTTCACTCAGCATAATTGCCTCAGGGCTCATCCAAGGTGTAGCCTATGTCAGAGTTTCCTTTCTTTTCAAGGCTGAATAATATTCATTGTATGAATAGACTTCATTTTGCTTATCTGTTCATCTCTTGATGGACATGTGGGTTGCTTCCATGTTTTAGCTGTTGTGAACAGCTATGCTGCTATGAACACGGGTGTGCAAGTATCTCTTAGCCACCTGCTTTTTCAACTCTTTGGGTATGCACACAGTAGTGGAAATGCTGTGTTGTGTTAATTCCACTTTTCGTTTTTTGTGAAGCCTCCATGCTGTTTTCATAGCAGCTGTCCTATGTTGCATCCCCACCAATGTGCACAGGTTTCTGTTCTTCCACATCAACAACACTTCTTCTCTCTCTCTCTCTCTCAATAGTAGTCATAATAATGGGTGTGAAGTGATATCTCATCATTTTGCTTTGCAGTTCCCTAATGATGAGTGATGTTGAGCATCTTCATGTGCTCATCGGTCATTTGTGTACATCTCTTTTGGAGGAATGTCTATTCAAGTCCTTGGCCCATGTTTGAGTTGTATTTTTTGTTGTTGAATTTTAGGAATTCTCTCTATATCCCCTACCAGTACATAATTTACCAAATTTTTCTATTCTGTGTTGTCTCCCATAATGCACAAAATTTTTAAAATTTTCAAGTCCAACTCACCTATTTTTTATTTTGTTACCTGTGTCTTTCGTTATATCCAAGAAACCATTGCCAAATCCAATGTCATGAAGCTTTTGTATTATGTTTCCTTCTAAAAGTATTATTCTTTTAGGTCTTACCTTTAGGTCTTTGATCTATTTGATTTAAATTTTCTATATGATAAGGTAAGGGTCCAACTTCATTCTTTTTCATGTGGGTATCCAGTTTCCCCAGCACCATTTGTTGAAAGGAGTGTCTTTTCCCCATTGAATGGTCTTGGCACCCTTATCAGAAAGCACTTGACCATAGATGTAAGAGTTTATTTCTGGACTCTTTCCTATTCTATTCTATTCTACTCTATTTTTTATATGTCTGTCCTTCCACCAGCACCCACTGTTTTGTTATAATAGCTTTGTAGTTAGTTTTGAAATGAGGAAGTGTGAGTCTTCCAGTTTTGTTCTTTTTCAATATTTTTTATATGTTTTACAAAAAGCATCATTGGCATTTTGACAAGGGACTGCATTGGATCTGTAGATCATTTTGGGTAGTATTGACATTTTAACAATACTAAGTTTTCCAATCCATAAACATGGGATGTGTTGCCATTTCTGTGTGTCTTCTTTAATTTATTTCAGCAGTGTTATGTAGTTTTCATTGTACAAGTCTTTCACCCCCTTTGCTAAGTTAATTCCTAAATATTTTCTTCTTTTTTAGACTACTATAAATGGAATTGTTTTTGTCCTTTCCTTTTCATATTATTTATTGTGTAGAGAAATGCAATGATTTTTGTGTGTTGACTTGGTATCCTGCTACTTTGGGGAACTCATTTATCAGTTCTAGCAGTTTTTGTGTGTGGAATCTTTAGGGTTTTCTGCATATAAAATCATATCACCTGCAAGGAGAAATCATTTTATTACTTTCTTCCTGTTTGGATGCCTTTTATTTCTTTTTCTTGTCTAATTGCTCTAACTAGAAATTCCAATATTGTGTTGAATAGACGTGGCAAAAATTGGCATCCTTGGTTTGTTCCTGATGTAGAGGAAAAGCTTTTAGTCTTTCACTATTACGATGTTTGCCATGGGTTTTTCATATATGGTTTGTATTGTGCTGTGGTACTTTTCTTCTGTTCCTTGTGTTTTTTTTGACGGTTTCTTTTTTACCATGAAAGTGTGTTGAATTGTGTCAAATGGTTTTTCTGCTTCAGTTGAGATGATTGTGTATTTTTTTCCTCCTCCATTATCTCTATATGGTGTATTACAGTGATTGATGTTTATATGTTGAACTATCCTTGCATTCTGGGAATAAATCTCACTTGGTTATGACATATAATCTTCTTAATATGCTGTTTAGTTTGGATTTCTAGTATTTTGTGGAGGATTTTCACATCAATATTAATAAGGGATACTGGTCTGTAGTTTTCATTTCTTGTAGTGCCTTTGTCTGGCTTCCCCATCCCCCCCTCCCCAATCAGAGTTTTAGTGACCATATAGATTGAGTTAGGAAGTGTTCCCTCTTCTTTAATTTTTGCAAAAGTTTGAGAAGGATTTGCATTAGCTTTTCTTTAAATGTTTGATAGACTTTACCAGTGAAGCCACAGGTCCATGGCTTTTATTTGTCAGGAAATTTTTTATTACTGATTCATCTCCTTATTAGTTACAGGTATATTAAGAATTTCTGCTACTTCCTGAATTAGTCTTAGTACATGTTGTGTTTTTAGAAATTGTCTATTTTATCTAGGTTATCCATTTTGGCATACAATTGTTTATAGTATTCTCTATAATAACTATAGTTATTATCTCTAAAATAACTATAGTTATTTTTATTTCTGTATGGTCAGTAATAATGTCCCACTTTCATTTCTGATTTTAGTAAGCTGAATCTTCCTTTTCTTCTTCTTCTTCTTCTTCTTCTTCTTCTTCTTCTTCTTCTTCTTCTTCTTCTTTGTCCACCTAGCTAAAAGTTAGTCAATTTATGGATCTTTCCAAAGAACCAACTGTTGGTTTTACTGAATTTCTATATTTTTCTATTCTCTATTTCATTTATCTCTGCTCTAATCTTTATTATTTCCTTCTTTCTGCCAGCTTTGGGTTTATTTTTTCTTCTTTTTCTAGTTCCTTAAGTAATAAACTTAGGTTGCTGATTTGAGATCTTTCTTGTTTATTTGCTTATTCATTCATTCATTCATTCATTCATTCATTTTTAATTTATTTTAGAGAGAGAAAGCACAAACGGGAAGGGCAGAGGGGGAGCAGGTTTTACACTCAGTGTGAGCCTTAAATAGGACTTGACCCCACAACCCTGGGATCATGACCTGAGCTGAAATCAAGAGTCGGACCCTCAACCAACTGAGCCACCCAGGTGCCCCTCTTATATTTTTATGTAAGCATTTATAGCTATAAATATCCCCTAAGCACTTTCACCCAATCCCATAGGTTTATGTTGTTTTTATTTTTGCTTGTTTCCAAGTATTTTCTTTCTTTTTTTTTTAACTGTTTACTCATTTTTGAGAAACAGAGACAGAGTGTGAGTGGGGGAGGGGCAGAGAGAGAGGAAGAAACAATCTCAAGCAGGCTCCAGGCTCTGAGCTGTCAGCACAGAGCTGGATGTGGGGCTCGAATTCATGAACTGTGAGATCATGATCTGAGCCAATGTCAGATGCTCAATTGACTGAGTCACCCAGGTAACCCTGTCTTCAAGTATTTTCTAATTTCCCTTGTGATTTCTTCTTTGATCTACTGGTTGTTTAGAAGTGTGTTCTTTGATTTCTACAGATTGGTGAATTTTCTAGTTTTACGTCTGTTATTGATTTCTGATTTCATATTGCTGTGGTCAGAATATAATCTGTATGATATAAGGTCTCTTAAAATCTGTGACTTATTTTGTGGCCTCACATATAAACTAACCTGGAAAACATTCCACATGTATGAGAGAAGAATGTGTATGCTATTATTGGATAGAGTGTTTTGTATGTGTGTTGGATCTAGTTGGTTTATTGTGTTGTATAAGTCTTTAGTTTCCCTTCTCTTCTTCTGTCTCAGTGCTCAATTCATTACTGAGTGGTATACTTAAATCTCTAACTATTACTGTAAAACTGTCTATTTCTCCTTCCTATCCTGTCAATTTTTGTTTCATATATTTGATCACCTGCCATTAGGTAAGTAAATGTTTATAAATTGTTCTGCCTTCTTGCTGTATTGAAACTTTTATTCATATACAAACTAATTCTTTGTCTCTTGTATACTTCTTTGATTCAAAGTCTATTTTGTTTGATATTGATATAGCCACCATTGCTCTATTTTGGTTATTATTTGCTTGGAGTTTTTTTCCATCCTTTTACTTCCAACCAGTTGGTATCACTGGATCTCAGATGAGTCTCATGTAGAACACATGTAGAGTCAGGTCAGGTATTTTTATCCATTCTGCCAATTTCTGTATTTTGACTGGTGAGATCAATCCATTGACATTAAAGTACTTACTGACAAGAGGAACATCTGTCATTTTGCTATTTGTCTTCTTTATGACTTACAGTGTTTTTTATCCTTCAGTTCCTGTATTACTGTCTCCTTTTGTGTTTAGTCAGTTTTTTTGTAAATTCCTTTCTCATTTCCTTTGTGGCTACCATGGGGATTACATGTAATCCTAAAATTATACATTGTATTTTGAATTTATACAAGTTTAACCTTGATAAGTACTGAAAATTTTCTCTTTCATGGCTCTGTCCCCATCCCTGTCAGTTGTTACTATATAATTACATATTATACACTGTATGCCCACACACATACACTAGTAATTCTTTTAAATGCATGAGTATCTTAAATTACGTAGAAAACAGAAATTTGGAGTTAACGATACTGGCTTTTAGACTGATACTTAGGTTTTTTTTCCTTTAAATGTATTAGTCTCTTGTAAATCATATAGAAAACAAAAAGTACATTTACAAACTATTGTTGCAATCACATTAGCTTTTATAATTGCCCATGTATTTACCTTTATTGAGATCATTCCTTCTCCATACAGCTTTGAGTCACTGTCTAGTTTCCTTTCATTTCACCAGGCAGGACTCCCCTGACCATCTCTGGCAGGGCCTGTCTGGTGTTCATAAACTCCCTCAGCTTTCATATATCTGGGAATGTCTTAAGTTCTCCCTCACTGTGGGAAGCTGCATAGATTCAGCTTCTCGGCAGGAAGTGTCACTCTCTGTAGGGAGCGACCAGAAAAACAAGATTAACCTTCTACCGACCAGGGATGTGTATTTCCCGACTCCGGGATTGGAGACGGGCAGGCAGGAGAAGCCAAATTGAACAAAAAATCAACCGCATTTAGGCTTATGCAGTGTTAACCGTACCCCTGCCCAGCATCGCAGACACAAGTCTGGGCGCTCCTTTTGATGCTGTGTTTGAATTTTCAGTTTCGGTTTCCCTTTTTCTGTTACCTGGCAACCAACCTGGGTCAGTTTCCCGCCCCAAACCCTATAAAGGTGTGGATATTTTCTCGATAAACTGGGCTTGATCAGAAACACTCACTCTCTGTGTCTCCTTCCTGCCCTATTTTCGCACCCTCCCTCAGGAACCAAGGACCCGATTTACCTCCCAGCCAGCCGGCTGCGGGGGGTGGGGACCGGACACCTCACTTTTGAAGGAGAGTTTTTACAGATTTAGGTGTTGGTTGACAGTTTTGTCACCTCTTTGAGCACTTTGAATATATCATTTCATAACCTTCTGGCTCCAAAGTTTCTGATGAGAAATTTACTCATCATCTTATTGAGGCTCCCTTGTTTGTGATGAGTCATCTCTCTCTGAATGCTTTCAAGATTCTCTATCTTTTGACAGATTATAATGTATCATGGTGAGGGTCTCTTTGAAGTCATCTTACTTGGAGTTCCTTAAGCTTCTTGGATGTTTGTATTTACGTCATTCAGGAAATTTGGGAAGTTTTCATTCATTATGTCTTCAGATATTCTTTCTGCCCCTGCCTTTCTCTTCACCTCCTGGGACTCCCACAAGGAGTATGTTGATCTTGATGTTGTCCCACAGGCCATGTAGGTTCTGTTTATTCTTCTTTATCATTTTTCTTTCTGTTCTTTATAGTCAGTGATTTCCATTGTCCTGTCTTCAAGTTCACCAATTCTTTTTTCTGCCTACTTAAATCTGTGACTGAATACCTCCAGTGAATTTTTCATTTCAGTTATACATTTTAGCTCTAGGATTTCTTTTGAGTTTCTCTTTAAGTTTTCTACATCTTTACTGATATTCCATTTGCTCATACATCATTTTCTTGATTTTCTCCACATCTTCCTTTAGTTCTTGAAGCATCTTCAGGACAGTTGTTTTATAGTCTTTGTCTCCTATATCTGCCATCTGATTTTTTTCAGGGTGTTTCTGTTGATTTGAATGGACCATACTTTCCTGTTTCTTTGTACGACTTCTAATTTTTCTGTTGGTGTTGAACACTGTACATTTGACTCTAATAATGTGGTAACTCTGTAAATCAGATTCTCTTTCTCAGTGATTGCTATTGTTAGTTTGTTTCTATTTTTCTGATTGTTGTAGGCTGTCTGTGCTGAGGTTCAGCCCATGGTATAAATTTAACATCTTCTTAGGTCTTTTTCTGAGCCTCTGCCTGGGCATTCCCAGTCAGTGTCTAATTTTCCCCATTTTTGCAGTTGTTTTGAATGTATTAGTGTTTCATGTCTGGCTCCCCAAAAGGGGAAATGAGAAAAATGAAAGGTGGGGAAAAGGGAACCAGCCCTTTAATCCCTTGGAAGCCACTTTATGTGGAGGGAGAGGGACTTGCAACAATGTGGGGAAGTACTTGGTCAAAGGAGAGATCTCTGATATCTGGAGAATAGGATTCTTTTTGTCCACCTTGCCTCCAGCATGCTGTCTGTAGGCCACTCCAGGAACACGTGCACAGCTGTCTGCTCTCCCGCTCCCCAGCCCTTCCTGGCTGTCTACACCCAGGGTCTGGGGGCCCTGGACAGTGGCCTGCTTGGCGAGCCCCATCGGGCTCATGGACATGGGGCTGGCAGGGGTGGGGTGTGAGATGAAGGCATTCCTTCCTGCCTGCCTGGCATCCTCCAGCTCTGAAGGCAGGACATGGGGGCAGGAGGGATACCAAGTACCCTGTCCTGGTGGGTTGGGGCGCCTATCTGTGGCCCATGCTCCACCAAGCCCCCTGAAAACAAGGGAGACACGAGAGAGAAACTGAGTCCCAGGGGTAGATCAGATGTGCCCATGTGAGTTGCCCAAGCCCCCAAGAGCCACAGCCAGGCATGTGATGCCTCTTTCCTTGTGCTCCACAGCCTTTGAAAACACCCTGGGCTCTGGCTGGCTCTCGGGTAAGAGGCGGAGTCCCCTGCAGATGCTGTATGATTTGGACCAGGTAGGTGGACAGACCCCTCTCCCCGTGTTGCCTCCCTTTACCTCCAGCCCCGGGAACCTGAAAGCCTGCATGTAGACCTGCTGTCCTGGGGACTGGAGCCTGCAGGAGGGCATGAAGAGGCTTCCTGGGCAGTCAAGGTTCTGTGCAGAGAGGTGAATGCATGTGACCAGGGCAAATCTTGGGGCGAGCTGCGAGATCTGGGGTCCCCACCCACCCTCCCATCCACCATCCACCATCCACCCAATGACAGACTGAGGCCACACTGTGCCGGGCACTCTTCTCCATGTTGTGGTTATATAAGAGTGAAGCAGACCTTTAGGAAGTCTAATGGGGAGACAGTAATTGAGCGAATCCCCAGATTTTAGTGCCCGCTCTGGTAGGGGAACATGCAGGGAGCCCTGCTCTCGCCGTGTTCTCATGCTCACTTCTGCCCTGGGCCTGCTGGGAGCACGCATGGCCCCCCGCCACCCCCACAGTTATACCCCACTGAGAGCCACAGGACCCTGGCTCACACACGCTGTAGCAGACACAAGAAGAGGTGCCCATGAAGACAGCATGTGTGGAGCACCTTCTGTATGCAGGCTGTGCTCAGGATGGTGCGGATCCAGCCCAAGCAGGTCAGCTGGGTCCCTGAGCCGGTGCACCTGACATTTCCATGGGGGAAGACACCATCCCATGGCCACCTGCATTAACCTGTAACTGATCCGCATCTAAAGAGACAGTCTTAGGTGCAATATGAGATGGACCAGGAGGATTCTAGTTTATTTTATTTATTTTATTTGTTTTTGCATAGAATTTTTTTTTTTAGCATTTATTTATTTTTGAGAGACAGAGTATGAGCAGGGGAGGGGTGGAGAAAGAGAAAGACAGAGAATCTGAAGTAGGCTTCAGGCTTGAAGCCATCAGCACAGAGCCTGATGCAGGGCTTAAACTCACAAACCGTGAGGTCATGACCTGGGCCGAAGGCAGACGTTTAACTGACTGAGCCACCCAGGTGCCCCTGTTGACCCTATCTTATTTTTTTATATTTATTTATTTTTGAGAGACAGAGTGAGACAGAGCTTGAGCAGGGGAGGGGCAGAGAGGGATTCTAATGCAGGCTCCAGGCTCTGAGCAAATGTTCAGCACAAAACCCACCATGGGGCTCGAACCCACGAATGGTGCGGTCATGACTTGATCCGGTCAGATGCTCAACTGACTGAGCTGCCCAGGTGCCCCTGAGGGTTCTAGTTTAGATTTGGGGAGAGAGATCATTTCTGAGAAGGGACGTTGAAGCTGAGACCTGCTGAATAAAATGTTAAGAAGCAAACAGTAGGGGGCTCAGTGCCTGGTGGTGAGCCATTGGAAGTGAGCCAGGAGTAGGTGGCAGGCTGGTGGTGCCTGGCAGGGGGACATGGGTAAGAGGGAGCCATAGAGGGTGTGAAGCTGGGGAGAATGATCAGACAGGTTGTAGGTAGCTGTTCACTGAATCCCTAAGGGCTGAGCCAAAGGGGCCTTGGAGCGTATCTGATCCATGCCCTTGGGTTGCAGGCGTAGAGGCCTTGGTTCAGAGAGGGTAACTGGCTTGCTCTGGGCCACACAGCAAGCCGAGGGCAGGCCAAGCTCTCTGCCTGGGCTCCACTAGTTCCACAGACTTCTGGGGGGGCAGATGGAGCTTGCTCAGCCCCCTCATGGCCTGAGGTTGCACTGACTGTTGGGTGTCAAGGTCCTAGGGGCTTAGCACCTTCCAGCTGAGGAAATAAAAGTAATAAAAATAATCTGGCCAATGAGTGCTCACTGTGTACCAGACACTCTAGTTCTGTGAACATATTTAGTCCTGATGGTAACCCTACGAGGGAGGGCCATAGGGCTATTGTTTTCCCTTCTTACAGATGAAACTGAGGCAAAGGGAGCCTGAGGACACAGAGAAGGTCACAGAGCTCATAAGGACTAAAGCCAGGCTAAGGATCCAGGCAGCCAGGACCAATTAGGCCGGGAGCTGTCCCCAGTTTCTGAGTCCTAAGTGGCCTGAGTTGGGAGTTCCAGCTTCTGTACTTGAGAGCTGTAGGCAGCTCTCTTCTGCTCAGCTTTCTCCCTTGTATGGAGATAGCATTGACTCTCTTGGTATTTACGGGGCTCCTGAGAACAGAAAAGCTGACTTTAAGGCATTAGGACAGTCAATGTTTACTTCCCGAGATGTTCAGTGACCAGCCAGCCCTCTGGAACAGCATCAACACGTTGCCCATCATTCTCTGGACGGTGCCATCTGTTATATGTCTTGTTGCCTCATGACTGCAAAATGACTGCCAGGGCTCCGGACCTCTCCTCATAAGACAGTAGCCCGAGCAGAAAGGGAGGGGGTGGGCAAACTTTTCTGTAGTCTTTCCTGGGACTCATCTAGCAGATTTTCCCGTGATGTCCTTGGCCAAGTCCAAGTCCCATGTTCACCCCTGGATGTGTAGCTTTCGTGAAGATGTGTGAGGTTGCTGGGATTGGTTCTTCCCTGAGGCCGGGCATGCGACCTACCACAGTTGAGTCTGCCAGCTAGGAAGGTGGGTGATCCAACAGGAGGGTGGATGGCCAATATTCGGCACTTCAGGAGATAGGCGGGGCTGTCTGGAAGCTGGAAGCAGACCTCGGCTGTGGGATGCAGCCTTCTCCTGGCGCTCATGTGAGGCCGGGATTCTGAGGCTAATCCTGTGAGTCTGCCTTAGAGGGTAGGGGCCCTAGGCCCCCCACAGCCATGGCTGAACTTGGCAGCCACCCCTCGGTGAGATTTTACAAAAGTAACATAAGCACATGATAAGGCATTCAACCCTCCAAATAAGTTCATGCAGTGAAGAGTACCTCTCCTTCCCATCCTGGCCCTGCTGACCCCTGGAGGCGCGACCAGCTAGTTTCTTGTGTGCCCTTCCAGGCATGCTCTGGGCATGTGTGTAGTGTCCACATGCTCAGTCGCTTTTCCAAAATCACACCTACAAGGCATGTTTGTCCCTTTTCTCTGCTTTATGTTTCAATTGTGGAAAATTCAAACATATACAGAAGTGAAATGTACACAGAACCCCCACGTTCCCATCACCCAGTTTGAAGAGTCGTTAGCTCTTGTCCAATCTTGTTTCATCCAGACCCTTCTCCCCACCATTCCTGGGATTATTTGGAAGCAAATCCCAGCCATATTTATTCTGGGACAATTTCAATATATACCTAAAAGAGAGGCTCCCTATAGCCTATCCTTTCTGAAACATTTATTTCCTTCCCCAACCCTTTTTATTTATTTAAAATTTTTTTCTAATGTTTATTTATCTTTGAGAGATACAGAGACAGTGCATGAAGCAGGGGAAGGGCAGAGAGATAAGGAGACATAGATTCCCAGGACTCTGTATGCGTTCTATCTCTGTAGATCTATTCTGGACATTTCTTATAAGTGGAATCTATCCTACAGTGTGTGGCCTTTTGCATCTGATTTCTTTCACTTAACGTGTGCAATCTTTTCAAGATTCAGCCATGTTTTTGGGTGTATCAAAATTTCCTTCCTTTCAGGGCACCTGAGTGGCTCAGTCTGTTGAGCATCCAACTCTTGATTTTGGCTCAGGTCATGATCTCATGGTTCGTGAGTTTGAGTCCCATTTGCTGTCAGCATGGAGCCTGCTTGGGATTCTCTCTCTCTCTACCCCTCCCCCATGCTCACTCTCACAGTCTCTCTTTCCAAATAAATGAACATTAAAAAAAGAAGTTCCTTCCTTTTACTGACTGAATAATATTCTACTGTATGGATATGCTACACACTATTCATTCATCGTTGGTGGACCTTTGGGTGTTTCCACCTTTTGGCTATTATGAGTAACGTTGTTGTGAACATTTGTTTACAAGTTTTGGCGTGACATATGTTTCTAGTTATCTTGGGTATATACCTAGATGTGGAAGCCTGGATCATATGTTTATTTTTTTTGAGAAGCTGCCAAACTGCTTTCCACAACATCAATATCATTTTACATTCTCAGCAGCAATGAAGGAATGTTCCATTTCCCCACATCATCAACAATGTTTGTTGTTGTCTTTTTTTTTTATCTTGGAGGTTTTTAAGGCAATTTTGAGAAATTAAAAACACTCTCCTGGAAACTCTTGAACTGAAGACCAGGAAGAGGAGGGGTGGGGTGGGAGGTTTCATCTTGAAGTGGAGAACCTGTTTAGTGCAGAAGGGACTTGAAGAAAGGTGAGGGATGGGTGTGAGGTGGTGGCTTGTGTCCTAGCATGGCTGAGGCAGGGTAGGCGGGGCCAGCCCAGGGGTCCTAACACTACCTAATTAATAGAGTCATCAAGTGCACAGAAAAGTTCTGGCACACAGCAGGTGCTAGATAAAGGCTTGATATTAATATTTCACAGAGGAGAGACAGGCTTCATAGAGGGTGAGCTTCCTGCCCAAGCACTTGAGAGTTGGTCGGTGGTAATAAAAAGAAATCAAGACAGACACAGGAACATATAGAAGTAGCTGATTTTATTATTGAACAGAAAATATCTTGGTGGCTTGCAAGTGTTTGTATTTTTCAACTCTTGATATGGAATTGAAGCTATCGTCTTTCAGTAAAAGTGAGCAGTTATTCAATTTGTGCCCACGCTTACCACTCTGATGGTGTAACTGACGTAACCATGCTGATAGGGTCCTATTCGTTAATGACGCCTCCTCTGTCCTGCGTGCTCAACACTATTTGTCACGCACGCCCTACCACGTGCCTTGGCGAAGTTAGAGCCATTTCCCCCCAAGGTCAGGCCTAGGGACAGATCCCTGGGTCCCAAATCACAGGGCGATCCGCATTCCTTCGCCGCGGCCGGGTGGGCGCAGGGCTGGCCACGCCGACCGGTCCCCTG
>NC_043711.1:55029561-55043993 GCF_006229205.1 Suricata suricatta
GACGCGCTGGCCCGCGGCCACGACGTGCGCTTCGCCGAGTTCCTGGCCTACCTGCTGGACCCGCGCACGCGCCGTGAGGAGCCCTTCAACGAGCACTGGGAGCGCGCGCACGCGCTCTGCCACCCGTGCCGCCTGCGCTACGACGTGGTGGGCAAGTTCGAGACGCTGGCCGAGGACGCGGCCTTCGTGCTGGACCTGGTGGGCGCGCCGGGCCTGCGCTTTCCCGCGCCGCCGCCGCGGGCCAAGGCGGCCGACGCGCGGGACCTGGCCGAGCGCCTCTTCCGGGACATCAGCCCCTTCTACCAGCGGCGCCTCTTTGACCTCTACAGGATGGATTTCCTGCTCTTCAACTACTCCGCCCCCGCCTACCTGCGGCTGCACTGAGTCCTGGCGGAGCCTGTCTGGTACAGGCCCGGAGGTGGCGGGTGGGGCCAGACGTGCGCGTCTGGTGGTCCCCGCCCCCTCCACCCCGCCGCCCCTGCCTGCTGGTGCCACCCGCCCCGGACTCCAGTCTGAGCACCACCGCTCCCGCGATTCCCTGCTTGGCCAGCTTGCCTGGCCACCTTAACTCACACAGTACGCCTGTGTGACTGCCTGTCGCTTGACGCTTGCTTTCTGACTGCTCCAGCTGGCCGGCCCTTCTCCAGACTCCTAGGCGGGGGAGCATTGAATAACTAGTCTGTTTTCATTTGAGGCCATTTTGGGGGTAAGATTTGCCCCCCCCAACCTGTCTGTGCTGCAACAGAGCAAAAATGATGGTTCGTGCGACCTCTTCGCATCCCCTTCCCTGGGAATCACAGCTCTCTCTGTGGGCTCGGTGTCAGTGGGCACGGCGCTGAAGACTGTGCTCCATTGCCTGCCACTCTGCCTACCAGGCTTCTCCTTTTACCCGGCCCCACCTTTGGTCTTCGTGTGGCCAGATCCCAGGTCTTCTGTGTGTGCCCCCAGAGCCTGGAGTGCAAAATGGTGGCCGATTTTATAGGACCTTGGTGAGCCTGGGAGCTCATGTTTTTGAAATAAATGATTTGTTAAATTCTGCTGTTTTGGAGATTTCTCTGCTTCGTGTTTCCATGTGCTCTGCTGCCTGGGGCTATTGTTGGAGCCTTAGTTTCCCTTTGGGGCCAGAAGGCCCAAGACGGCCAGGTGGTTGGAAAGATGAGATAAGTTGGAGATGGAGAGCCTGGGTTACCTTCGCGGTGGCTCACAGGTATAAAGGGCTCTTTGGGCAGCGGGATAAGGAGTCTGTCAACTGGGTCAGGGGCGTGCTGGGTTCTGGCTGGAGGGGCAACTGGGAAAACTTGGTGGAAAATCTGACCTTTCGTTCTGCGTAGGCCAAAGATCAAAGCTGCAAGCAGCTGTGTGGGGGGGGGGGGGGGGGGGGGGGGGGGGGGGGGGGGGGGGTGTGTGTATGGCGCTTGGCAATGAGGATCTACCCTTGTGGCTTTGGAAAGAAAGCCAGCCGTGGGGGTCCTCCCTAGGAAGGACTGAAAGCCCCCTTCGTCACTGGTTGAATATATAGTGTCCTTTTTTGGTTTCCTTGGATAAGAAACTTCTTTGGGAAGAACAGAGCAGGGTATGTTTGAGGTTTGAGAAACACAAAGCAGAACGCAGCTGAGATTGGACAGCCTGGAAGGGATGAGGCCAAACCTCTCTTGCAGTGCCCCCACGCCCTGTAGTGAGGGCCTGTGAGCCTGGTCACAAGCCCAGGCTGGGGGGGGATGGGTGGCTCAGTCACATTCACGCTTCAGCCTTTCCCTGTGTCGGCAGCGGATCCTCTTCCTTCCCAGACCAGTCCAGGGGTTCCTCCTTCCCAGGAGCCTGCGAGGCCTTCACGGACCCTGTGTCCACGGGCCCTGCCACAGTGGCAGCCAACCCCATGAACCTGGGGAGGGGCTGCCACTGGGGTCCCTGTGCAGCCTTGCCCCACCAGAGGATCGTGGAAAGCCCAGCGCCTCCTGTATCCTGAAGCTTGTCACATGTACGCACATTCCCTCGTGTAGGGGTTAGGGGGGCAGGACACGCCACTGCCCACCCCAAGCTGATGGCCCTTGATGCACCCCCTGCTGTGAGTGCAGGGCCCACACCCCAGGCCCCTTTCTTCCTCTCCTGCTAGTCCTGGGGAATTCATCCTGTTCCGGTGTCCTCTGACCTGCTTCCTCTCTGGCTGGCACCAGAGCAGGTCTGTCCTCACTGATCACAGGCTGACTGCCCATCCCTCGATGGCAAGATCCCAGCTGGGTCATCCGACAGCCTGAGGAAGACGGGGTCTCACCTGAACAGCTGGACAAGACAAGAGATTGCCCAGATTTTCTGTTACAGTGCAACACTGGTTCCTAAAGGGATCAAAAGCACAGACTTGGCATTTCAACGTACTGGCAACTGTCCTTTATTTCCTGGGTTTCTGTCTCTCCGAGCTGGTCAGCGCCCTCCCCTGCATGGAAGTGACTCTGGTGGGTCGGGTTACAGAGACTTGTTTAGACCAGTTTTTCATTCTGCTGTTCCTGTCTGTGGCAGGAAGAGGTTCCCTGGATTTTTTGTGGTTCCCGTATTGGTTGGTTTGTGTTTTGTTTCATTTTGTTTTTCAGTTTTAGTTTTCGGCTTTGTCCTCCAGGCAGCTTCCTGGGAGGCATATTTCCGTAATTTAAAGTTGTGCTAAAATAAATCCACTGCTCCTGTAACAACCTGCTTCATGCATTATTCAGTTTCAGAGTGGCAGCCAGCTTTGTGTGCTGGTGACAGGCTGGAAGGCCTCAGTGTGAAGGTAAGGCCCCCGGCTGTGCAGTGCTGGGTTGGGTTGCTGCGGCACCCCACTGAGGAGGGGGGCACAGCTCAGGGTGCTGCCCCTACCCCACGGGCTTGCAGCCCAGGCTCAACCCGGTGACTCCTCTTGTTCAGCAGAAGGGAGTCAGAACGGCTGCTCCACGGAGCCACTGGGGACACAGACTCCTCTCTGTTGCTGTCCCATCCGGAGACTGTAACCTGCCTGCGCATGGTCCACAAGACCAGCAACTCTGCCTCCCAAGCATTGGAATGTTGAAGACACAGGCTGTGGCGTGCCCATTCCACTTCCAGTCATGTGCCACCGGCCAGAGCCTACCACTCCTGCTGTGGCCCTGCCACAGGGGAGCCTGGGGACGATCCCCACCCCACCCTGCCCCACTCCTGCCCCACTCCTGCCCCCATCCCACTAATCATGCCCAGGTAGTATCCCAGGGGCTCCCAGCCACCCCTGCAACTCTCCTGTGGGTTCTCTCCCACCTGCTTGGCCCAGCATGGGGATGCTAGGTGTGCAGGGAGTCAGTGGCCCCAAGCAGCCCTCAGCCCAGGTCTGCTGGAAGTTGGGAGGCAAATCCTACAGCTTTTGCCCCTTGGGTGGGGTACCACTGAGGCACGCCCTGCAGGGTTCTCCCCTGGGATCCAGTGGCAGCGGGCCCAAGAGCACACCCTTTGCCAACTGTCTTGTTCCCGTGTCTATGTGGGCCGTCCTGGGATCTCTTCCCAACGAAACTGCTTGCATCCATATCCTTATCTCCATATCTGCTCTGGGGGGAGCCCAGCTAAGGACAGAGGACCAAGCAGGATTCCACTGCAGACGTGCTGTTATTTCATTGGTCCCTAGATGATATAGGCAGTTGGGCTAATTTGTGTCCGTTAGCTTATGGGGCTGCAGTGAACTTCCCGCCTGTGTGGGTGTGGTCGCAGGATAAGTTCCTGGAAGACAGACCCACACCTGTGGCCACACTGCTCACTCTGCCTGTTCCCCAGGTGGCTTCGGGTCTCTGTCGAGGTGTGCTCACGGCAGCGGGACAGTCGGGACCTGGACGGCCACACCTGAATGCTGGCAGCATGCCCCAGCCGCCCTGATATGCTGACTCAGCCCTCTGTGGTCAAACATTTAGGGGTTGCCCACTTCCCCAAGGAGACCTCTGCAATACATGCTTCTGGGTTTGTTTCCTTCTTTGAGGACGTTATGGACGTAGAAACACTCAGAACACAGCAGGCCCAACGGAGAGCTGCTTTTTTTTTTTCTATTTTAGTTATTTGTTTTTAATTTATATCCAAGTTAGTGAGCATATCGTGCAATCACGACTTCAGGAGTAGATTCCAGTGATTCATCCCCTACACGTAACACCCAGTGCTCATCCCAACAAGTGCCCTCCTCCATGTCCCTTACCCACTTAGCCCATCCCCCTCCCACAGCCCATCCAGCAACCCTCAGCGTGTTCTCTGCATTTAAGAGTCTCTTATGTTTTGTCCCCCTCCCTGCTTTTATATTATTTTTGCTTCCCTTCCCTTATGTTCATGTTTTGTTTCTTAAATTCCACATACGAGTAAAGTCTATGATATTTGTCTTTGTCTTTGACTAATTTTGCTTAGCATCATACCCTCCAGTTCCATCCACATAGTTGCAAATGGCAAGATCTCATTCTTTTTGATTACCGGTAATACCCCATTGCATATATGTACCACATCATCTTTATTTTTTTAATGTTTATTTTTGAGAGAGAGAGTGCAAGCAGGGGAGGGGCAGAGAGAGGGAGACACAGAATCCAAAGCAGGCTCCAGGCTCTGAGCTGTCAGCACAGAGCCCGACTCGAGGCTTGAACCCATGAACCATGAGATTATGACCTGAAAGAAAGTTGGACGCTTAACTGACGGAGCCACCCAGGTGCCCCTATATATCACATCTTCTTTATCCATTCATCAAGTCGATGGACATCTGAGCTCTCTCCATACTTTGGCTATTGTTGATAGTGGTGCTATAAATATTGGGGTACATGCACCCCTTCGAAACAAACAACACACCTGTATCCTTTGGATATATACCTAGTAGTACAATTGCTGGGTCGTAGGATAGTTCTATTTTTAATTTTCTGAGGAACCTCCATACTGTTTTCCAGAGTGGCTGCAACAGTGTGCATTCAGATAGCTCCTTCCTTCCTAAATATTATTTTTTTTAATTTTTAAAACATTTTTTAAAATTTATTTTTGAGAGAGAGACGGAATGCAAGTGGGAGAGGGGCAGAGAGAAAGGGAGACACAGAACCTGAAGCAGACTCCAGGCTCTGAGCTGTCAGCACAGAGCCCAACGTAGGGCTTAAACTCACAAACCATGAGATCATGACCTGAGCTGAAGTCGGACGCTTAACCGACTGAGCCCCCCAGGTGCCCCATGTTTTCTTTAGAATAACCTCCCGGGGGAGAAGCCACCGGAGACCACGCACATTTTATGACCCTGGATTTGGATGACTAGTATAAGCTATTTCTACCAACAGGACTGGCTTTGCCCACGTGCTGGAAGAGCCTTGCACGCCCTCCTGTCCCGTTTCGTAAACACTCAGGGGCCACAGCAAGACTACAAGCTGCTGGTGGTCATGCGCCATGGGACCCATCAAGAAACAGGGTGGTGCTGGCTGGTAAAGGCAGGCCTTCAGGGGCCTTCAGTCCAGTGACCGCTCTCCCCGGGCCGGGGACAGGGCTGAAGCCTCAGAGCAGCTGCATCCACAGCAAGGAATGGAAAGGAAATGTCTCTTGGGAAAAGGGTGGACACGCCATGGAGTCTTACACAGGGCTAATTAAATGATTACGTGACTCTGAGCAACACATATTACAAGCCTGTATGGCTAATTGATAAAAGGAAGCCAATGTTGTATTGTTTTGAGATACTGGTTTTCAAAGGTTAAGAGATGTGGTGACCTGGGGGAGAGGGAGCAGGCAGGGGGCAACCGGAGAAGCTGCCTCGCAGGCAGGTATGAGCATCGGTCACATGTGTCACTTCATCATTGGGCTGGACCATAGGCACAAGGCTCTGTATTCAGTGTGTATCAAGTAGGGACATAGCTGTGCACAGTGCAGGGAACCTCCTGAGATGTACACAGCCCACATGCAGGTCAGCCTGGCTTCGACCCCAACAGGAGGGGACCCTGGGGGTCTCTGCTGCCTTCTGCCACTAGACAGATGCTCCGTGGTATCCCAGGCCAGGTATAGGGAGGGAGACCCAGGGGCCTTTGCTGAGAGCCCACCCCATGGCGATCCTCCGCACTCTAGACCCCGGACACCAAGGAGCATGCAGCGAAATGGACTTCTGCCTCTTGCAGACTGGGAAGCAGCATCCCACTGTCCCCAGGGCTTGAGGAGGGGCCCCTTTACAATTCTCACTCCACTGGGGACCTCATTCCACCTTCTTTCTGGAATAGGGCCACTTGCCCACCTTACTAATGCACTCCCTGTAGCCATTTTCAGGATCCCCACACTCTCCTAGGGAGAAAGCTATAGTTAGTGTCCCCAATTTTGTTTACCTTCCCAAGGACTCCAAGGTGACTTTCTAGTCCCTCTGTAGAACAGAGCAGAGGAAACCCTTAACATCTTCCACAGATGCCCTCATACCTAGTGCTGCCATTACGAATTTCAAAACGGGTTGTATTCCATGTACTTGAAGAATTTCTAATGCACCAACCACATGTTGTTAAGTTCATGTATTAAAATCTCAGAAAATTACTAGCCCTGTCACCAAGTTCCCTGGTTTTTCTACCCAGAGATCCTGATGGTTCCCTACCAGGCACACACACACACACACACACACACACACACACACACACACACGGGAGCACATCAGACATACCTCTGTTGTGCTTTTAAAAAATTCTTAATGTGCTTTGTAGGTTTCTCCAGACCAGTTTCAAGAGCTGTTTCTCCATTTCAGGGGCTAGCTAGCATTTCAGGGTACAGCTGTGAGCCCCCTATTAGGGGATAGATAAGGGGGCTCTGATCCTTCGCTGCTTCTTATGGCCCTATAACGAATATTTTGTCCAAATATCTGTCATTATATGTGTGGGCACATCTCTGGGATAAATTCTTAGAAGTGGTAGTCGTGTTCTCACTAAGCCTCATACCAAACCCCTCGTGATTAAACATAGATGAGAAAATGAGGCTCAGAAAGCAAGAGGCTCCGCCCAAGTGGAACAGGATGTGAATGTACGATGTTTATTCACATGGCGTGGGCTCTGAGATGCTTAGCCCCTTGGAGGCTGCTCCCCTCACTAAAGTCTACCTCTTTCCAGAAGGGAGTGCTCTGCGGCTGCTGCCCAGAGCCCCAGGGACAGGGTGGCGGAGGGGGCCATGCGGGGCCGGGCTCCAGGAGAGGCCTCTGGAGGTGTGGGCAGCAGGGGTGCCTGACCCTGACCGTGGGAAGCGGTGGCTCAGTAGCTTGAATTCCCAAAGGTAGCTCAGTGGAGGTGGTGGTGGCCGTGGGTTGAAGCTGGACAGTGGTATGAAATCTGGTGCCCCCAGCCTAGGGAAGCCACACAGAACCCTGCTGGCCCAGAGACGTTGGCTAGGGCCACAACCACGTCTCTGGTCCTGGCCCAGACCTGTCCTGGGACCCCACACTGAGCCTCTGCTTCCCTCCCAACCTCCACCACGCCCCAGACATCCAAGTCAGAACTCCTGTGTGGTCAGGACTTGGTTCCCCAGGCCTGCCCAGACACTGAGTGTCATCTTCACGCCTGTCAGAAGGTGCCCCAGCATTGTGTGGCCACCTCCCCTCATTAGCATTCTCTAACAGCTACATCAGGTCTGGGCATGCTACCCTCCTGCTCCCCAGACCTCCATGGCTCCCCACTTCCCCTCAGACAAATGTTGGCATCTAGCATTCTCCCGTCTCCTAACCATACACAAAAAGGGAACTTCAAATTCATTAAGTGGGACATGAATGGGTCCCACCTCAGGACACTTGCACTTGTTTCTCACCGCCTATAGCATCTCTTCTTACAAGGTCCCTGCTTCTCACCTGGGCCCCCAAGCCCTCTTACCCTCTCCCCACATCCACTGTCTGGGTGGCGGGGGACCAGGTAGCCGCTGATGCGCCTGCATCAATGAGTGCGCACCAAGACACACCCAGACACCCTTGGAAGGCCCCCCACACCACACCGCACATACTCGGCCCCGTCACTGGGCTGCTGGCACGCACACATAATGAAGGGCTCCCCTGCCTAGTTGGTGGGGGTCATCACCCAGTGAGGGCTGAGTTTGTGAGGTGTGGTGTGAGGGGCCTTCCAAGGGTGTCTGGGTGTGTCTTGGTGTGCGTCCATAGATGCGAGTACATCGGTGGCTACGTGGTCCCCCGCCACCCTGGGAGCAGCTGCACAGAGCCCCCAAGGCTCTTCCTCTGCTTGCCTATGCCGCGTGGATGGGTGGCGCCCCACCTCAGGCCTGTCTCGCCCCCCAGTGGACAGGTCCTGCCTGCCCCGAGGGTCCTGTGCTGCTTCCTCCACCCAAGGCCTTGCTGTGGGAGGAGCCACTGGACTCTGGTGACCCCTTTCTGGGCCTCGGTTTCCTGCGCTGAGAAGTGGAGCCGTGCTGGGTCCTGAGCGTCTGCATGCAGACCTGGGGCGGGAGGCCAGCGGCTCGCGGGTGGTCAGTGGGTGGCGGTGGCCCGCACCCCAGCCATGACTTACCCTCTCACCGGAATGGATCTCGTTGGCACGAGCATCTTCTGCAGGGGCAGCCGACCCTGCAGCCAGGGGTCCGCCTTCGTGGCCTCCCAGGGCTCCGGCAGCTGCGCGCTGGGATCCGTCAGCCAGGAGAACCTGCGGGGGGCACCTGGCCGCTCTAGGTGACCAGCAGCCATGGCTGCAGGAAGAGCTCTCGCTTGCCTGGAACTTTCTATGTGCCAGGCTTCGTGGGAAGCACTTTGTCAGCATTAACCCATAGGTCAACTCAGGCATTCTATGAGACGGCCTGTTGCTCACACGTCACAGATGAGGAAGTGAAGGCAGGGAGAGGTCAAGTGACTTGCCCAAGGTCATACAGCAGAAGTTGCTGCATTTTTTTTTTCCAGGACCCATCAGTGCATTGATGGTAGGACCTGGGACAAGGCCTGCCCCACCAAACCTTTAGTAACTGCTGCTGGCTGAGGGCCCAGAGCTGCCCGCTCTGGGGGTCTCTGCTGGTTTCAGGGTGCCCTGAGGGCTTCCCAGACTGCTCCCCACCCCAGTCTGATCCCATGACACCTTTGACAGTGGGAGGTATCCTCACGCATGCTCCTCAGGGAGTCCCTGGAGGCCACTGGCCCAGAGACAAGCAGCTGGCTTGCTGGGGGCGAGGAGAGGGTACAGGACTTGGTCCTGGGGGTGCGGAGGTCTTGTACCTGTACGGAAAGGTACTGGTGAATTTTTCCTGGATTGTGGTTCTGCTCTTCTCGTCTTGGGAGCGTTTCTTGGGGTCCTTGGAGCTCATCGTGGAAGGGGTTAAACTGCGGCACACTTTTCAGTCATGGCTGGAAGGACAGGGGAGCCATCTCAGAGCAGGAGAGGTGGTGGGAAGAGCCAGTCTGGACCCGGACCAGGCACACGGTGTCCCCTCAGGACCGCAGAGGGGACAGAAGACAGGGGTCCCGCCGGCTTCTTAGGGCTGAGTGAGGGCTGGGTCATGCTGGCCCATCAGCGATGCCTGGCCTCACCACACTGCAGCCGTTATACGTGCTCTCACGTGTGAGTGTGTGTACGTGCGTGTGTATGTGCGTGTGTGTGAGTGTGTATGTGCGTGAGTGTGTTTACGTGCGTGTGTGTATGTGAGTGTGTGTACATGTGTGTGTGAGTGTGTGTACGTGCGTGTGTGTGCGTGAGTGTGTGTACATGCGTGAGTGTGTGTACGTGCGTGTGTGTTTACGTGAGTGTGTGTACGTGCGTGAGTGTGTGTACGTGCGTGTGTGTGCATCTTAGTGCAACTGTCGCTCAGGGTGGTTCTCAACTGAATGGCCCATCCGGACCCCCAACAACCCCGGATCTGCTCTCTCTAAGCTGATGGGATTTCACAAGTGTCGTAGGAATAGAATTACTCACTAGGTATCTTTGGAGCCCGGCTTCTTTCTCGCTGAGTAGTGTTAGTTTTATTTATTTTACTTTTTAATTTTTAAAATTTGTTTACTCTTTGTGTGTGAGAGAGAGAGAGCAGGGGGTGAGCAGAGAGAGAGAGAGAGAGAGAGAGAGAGAATCCCAAGCAGGTGGTCAGCTGTCAGCACAGAGCCCAATGCGGGGCTCAAACCTACAACCGTGAGATCATGCCCTGAGCTGGAATCAAGAGTCAGATGCTCAACCAACGGAGCCCCCCAGGTGCCCCAGAACTGTCTTTTTAGAGCACTCAGTACGCATGCAGGTGGGTCAGGGCTGAGAACTGCAGGGGTGAAGGCCTGACCAGTGCTATTTCCTTGGCCATCAAATCGCCCGACCCTTGTCCACCTCTGTCTGTGCTAATATACCTCCACTGTGGTCTAAACAGCCTTGCGTCGTGAACGTGTAAGCTTAGAGCTTTTGTGACAGAGCCGGCCCTGCCAGCCTGGGCTCCAGGTTTGGCCCTCGAGCAGACAGGTGGGCCCCAGTGTGGGGGGTGCAGAGACTCCTGGTGTGGAAAGACCCCCAGGAGCAGGGCTGAAATGATGGTGTCAGGCTGGGGCTCGGGACAGATGCCCCCAACGCCCCACACACGCCTTGCTCCCACCTGTGCCCGGCATTTGTGTCTGCCACTCTGCCTGAGCGTGGCTCTGTGCCAGGTGCACACACAAGGCACAAGAAGCCCAGGAGGCCACTGCCCTCAGAGGCGGCCCACGGGGGAAGGCGACACATGGGGGATGGCGGATAAATGCCCCGCTGCCTTGCCCCTCAGTGGGGCCGGCTCCACCCGCCCGAGAAACCAGTGGGCCTGGGCTGGCCTGCCCACCGTGGTGACCACATGCTATGTCTCCTCCTGTCCCCTTCTCACTCCCGGCCCCCTGCCTGCACCTCCTGTGAGCAGTTCCCAGAGTACCCGCACTTGCCGGCCTGTCCCACGTCTGCGCAGGAGAACTCAAACCAACAGTCCTCTTCTCAGCAATGCCTGGAAATGTCTGCACTTGCCAGGACCCAAGTTGGGAAGGTGAAAAGTAACCACCTGGTTTGGTGTTTCCATACACACGTGCACACACACACACACACACACACACACACACACACACACACATGCGTGAACTCAGGGCCCCCGTGGCGGCTGCGTGGCTTCCCTCCCTCACGCCACCCTGCAGCAGCGCAGAGAGCTGCCTCTGTTCCCTCATCCTCCGCTTGCCCCAGGCTGACCTTCGGGCTCTCTCCCATTTTCTGTTCACCGAAGCTACGCCCCACGTGTGGTGAAAGTCCTAGTGAAATCTGGAGCGAGGCCAAGTGACAACATGGCGTTCTTCCCAAGTCTGGGGTTCCCGGGTCCCCAGGGCTGGTGGCCCTCAGGCAAGGCGACTCCAGTGGGGATTGGATGAAATGGACCACGCTGCCCACACTGCTCCTTTCTTCCCCGGGGCTACAAGAGCTTCTGGAAACCCTGGCTGTGGGCAGAGGGCATCCTTGCCTTGGGCTGGGATGGGGGTGGGGGGTCAGTTGTGGTGCTGTCTGCTCTGATGTTATGACACACTGACCTGAGGGTCCTCAACGGGAAGTTGAATGGCCTTGCTGGATACAGACTATCCCAGCCCAAGGCCAAGCCCACCTTATCTGAGCTGAGCACCTATCCCCCCTTTCCCCCGCCCCCAGGTTGGCCTTGTCTCTGATTCTGGAAGATCAGCTGTCCCAGCAGGTCTTGGCCTGGCCCAGAAATGCCAGCAGCCCTGCCTGTGATCCTACCAGGAAGTCTTCCTGACCCCAGCAGGGGCCTCTCGAGGACTTGCCCACCTGGCAAACAGCTTGGTGCCGCTCTCCACACTAGTGCTGGCTAGTGGGGGCCTCCGTGGCCTCTGACCTCGGGCTGTGGCTGTTGTGAGGACACTGGGGTCCCTTCCATGGTCCCACCCCCACAGCCCTTTACTGTCAGCCACACCTGGGCAGCTCCCTAACCCCTGGTTGTGGCTTTTGGCCCCCCTCCTTCTGAGAAGCCAGATGAGGGACCCGGTCCAGAATAGGAGGCTCAGTGAAGTGTCTGCTAAGCTCTATGCTTGACCTGATGGAGAACAGAATATGGGCACCTCTGTTTTTCAGGTTAGGGAACTGGCGCTCTGAAAGGCTAAGCGTTTGCAAGCATCGCCACCCTCCTGGTGAGCAGGGGAAGAGGCGGGGTCTGGAGCGCCCATCACAGCCCCGACCAGCCCTGAATGGGGCCGGAAGAGGTGACCACACCAATGACGGACTCCAGGAAGCAGCTCTACCATGGGAACCCGGAGGTCTGGAGGAGGCTAGGGAAGGGACACCCTTCACATCCCCCCACACCTACCTGCAGACACACTAAGCCATGCGTGAAACCCTGCAAACTGCAGGGGCTGAGTCTGCCTCCCTCAGGGGCAGGGCAGCCCCACTGCGGAGCCCAGGGCGGGACTCCAACATCATGGCCTTCTGTCTCAAGCACATCTCCCTTCCCAAGCTGACCGGGGACTGTCCTTTCCAGCCACCCAGGCTGCCTCCCCAGTCCTGGTGGTGACGATGATCGGGGCTTGGATCAGGGCTCCCTGGCATTGCCACTGCCCAGGTGTGAGAGGGCCTATGCCCCTCCAGTCCCCAAGGCCTGTCCCAGAGCACGGAGGCAGGGCCCTGGCAACAGCACTGTCTTGATTCAGCAACATAAGAAAACTCAAACTGCGGTGCACGGAGCCTCAGGCCAGAAACAAGTGGCCAGTGAATTGTTCACACTACAGGCTACTCACGGGCTGGCTTCTGTGATGCCTGAGGGGCAGACGCTGACTACAGTCCTGACTGCCATGCTGCCACGGGAGCACTGGCCCTAGAGACCCATAAGCCAGGCCCACAGGCTCATTATGACATCAGGAGCCCTTGAAGTCACAATCAGTGACCCTCCAGCCGCTCAGCTGTGTGGTTCAGGACCTGGCCTGAAGCCCCTTGGGCTCAGAGGCTGGCTGCAGAGATGGCAGTTAGTGGGTCAGCACCAGCTGGCATTCCTGCACCCAGAACCTGGACAGACATGCACCTGAACATTCTACCTCAGGGGTCTCTCCCATGCAGGTTCTGAAAACAGAAGAGATACCCCAAAAGGAGCTAAAACCTCATGTCCATTGCAAATCTCTTTCTTGGCCAACTCTGACCTGAGCCCTACCCACAGCCCAGGAATCCCGGGGTGAGGGTTTGAGTCCAGGGTAGTGTGAGAGTTTAGGGCATGGGTCCTGAAGGTACACTGTCTGTCTCCCAGTCTGGGCCACTTGCCTTCTATGTGGCCTCAGGCAAGCATGTCAATCTCTCTGTCCTCAGCATCCCAGACTACATATGTGATTGGAAAAAACCACTCTGGTAGGGGTGTGGAGAGCAAAGTGAATGGGGCCAGGAGTAAGTGCGGGTAGACCAGGTGACCAGCAAGGGCAGCCATGCAGATGAGAGGTGGCAGTGCCTTGAAATGCGGTGGCGATGGAGAGGGAGGGAGGGGTGGACTTGAGAGATGTCCAGGAGACAAAGTCAACACAGAGCGGTGGCAGAGCCAGTGGGAGGGTCACTGAGGAATCTGGGTTTCTTTTACTGTCACTAGATGGGACCGGAGTGAGCCTGGAGGGAGGCTGTGGGTTTGGCATTGGTCTGGTTGAGTCTGAGATGCTTTTGAGGCATCCCTCCACCCAGGTAGTTGTGGTGACATCAGGTTCTCAGATCCAGAGGGGTGAGGTCTGGACATAAAGTAAGTTTGGCTGTTGTTGATGTACCAATGGTAATAGAAAACAGTCATCCGAATGGGAGACAGTGTGGAAGGAGAAGAGGGCATTGAGCTAAGTTAAGATACTCCAGTATTTAATGATCAAGTAAATATTCAGCACCTGTGACCCAGAGCGAGGCACCAAGTGTCATGGAAGCCAGGGGAAGATTGCAGCTCCAGAGGCGTAGGCTGGTCCGAGTCGGTGCTGTGGATGGATGCAGCAAGGTTAAGAATGAAGAAGTAACTCACGGTTTGGGGGCTGTTTAGTTTCATGCAAAGCTGTTTTTATGGAGGAATGGATGCCAGATTACAAGGAGTTGAAGAATGAGAAGGTGAAGGAGGTAAACTGGGGTGGTACGGCCACATGTGCTACACCTCCCCCAGCCACTCTCCTTTCTCCATTCTATTAATGTGATGTATTACATTGATTATATTATTATGAAGTACACGTGCGCTCTAGGGATAAATCCCACTGGGTCATGATACGTAATCCTTTCAACATGCTGCTGAATTTACTCTGATAGTATGTTGTCGAGGATTTTCGAAATCTGCATTTGTAAGGGGTATTGACCTGGAGTTTTCTTTTCCTCTAGTGTCCTTTTCTGGCTTTGGTATCAGTATAATCCTGACCTCATAAAATGAACTTGGGAGGAATTCTCTCCTTTTCAGTTTTTGGGAAACTTTGATAAGGATTGGTGTTAAATCTTTGTATATGTTTGGTAGAATTTACCAAGAAAGCCATCTGGTTCCAGCATTTCTGTATTTGTGTGTGTGTGTGTGTGTGTGTG
>NC_043711.1:55044093-55049747 GCF_006229205.1 Suricata suricatta
TAAGGTTTCCATATATGGTTTTTCCTAGGTTGGGGTAGTTTTTCTTCTATTACTAGTTCGTTGAAATATTTTTGTTTAAATCAGGAAAGTGTATTGAATTTTGTCAAAAATTTTGGCATCGATGGAGATAGTCATGTGGACGTTTGTTTTTCCATTTTTCTGTTAATGTGGTGTATTTGATTGCTTCTCATAAGTTGAGCCACCCTTTCATGTCTGATATAAACCTCACGTGGTCATGGTGTATAACCCTCTTAATATCTCTGAACTGAATTCAGTTTGCTAGTATTTTGTTGAAGATTGTTGCTTCAGTATTCATAAAGCATGTTGGTATTAGTTTTCTTTTCTTGAGGTGTCTTCTGGCTCTGGTATCAGGGCAATGCTGGCCTCATAGAATAAGTTAGGAAAGGATTTTTGGAAAATTTTTCAAAGGATTAGTATTAGTTCTTTAAATGTTTGGTAGAATTCAGTAGTGAAACCATCTGTTCCAAGGGTTTTCTTTTTGAGTGGTTTTTGATTACTGATTAGTCTACTTATTATTTATCAATTGATTCAGATTTTCTGTTTATTCATGATTCAGTCTTGGAAGGTGGTGTGTTTCTGGGAATCTGGCCATTTCATCCAGGTAACCCAATTTGTTAGCGTACAACGGTTCACAGTATTCTCTTATAATCCTTTAAATTCTATACAATCAGTAGTAATGCCCCCATTTTCATTTAAGATTTTAGTAATTTGACTCTTTTTTTTTTGTCTTAGTCAATCCAACTAAAGGTTTATCAATCTTTTTTTTTAATGCTTTTTATTTATTTTTGAGAGACAGAGACAGTGCAAGCAGGGGAGGATCAGAGAGAGAGGGAGACACAGAATCTGAAGCAGGCTCCAGGCTCTGAGCTAGCCATCAGCACAGAGCCCGATCCGGGGCTTGAACCCACGAACTTTGAGATCATGACCTGAGCTGAAGCCGGATGCTTAGCTGACTGAACCACCCAGGTGCCCCAAGGTCTGCCAATCTTGTTGATCATTTCAAAAATCAACTTTTGGTTTTGTTGATTTTCGACATTACTTTCTATTCTGTGTTTTATTTATCTTTATTGTAATCTTTACTATCTCCTTTCTTCTGCTAGCTTTGGATTTAGTTTACTCTGTATCTTCTAGTTCCTTAAGTTATATAATTAGATGATCAATTTGGGATCTTTCTTCTTTTTGAAGATAGGCATTTACAACTATAAATTTCCCTCTTCACACTGCTTTCACTGCATCCTGTAAGTTTGGTATATTTTGGGTTTTTTTTGTTCTCATTCGTTTGAAGGCATTTCCTAAATTGCCTTGTGATTTTTTTGATTGCATGATTGTTTAAGAAATGTTGTTTAGGGCTGTCTGGGTGGCTCAGTCGTTTGGGCATCTGACTTCAGCTCAAGTCATGATCTCACAGTTCATGGGTTCAAGCCCCATGTTGAGCTCTGTGCAGATGGCTCAGAGCCTGGAGCCTGCTTCAGTTTCTGTCTCCCTGTCTCTATGCCCCTCCCCCTCGTGCTCTGTTTCTGTCACTCTCTCAAAAATAAAAAAAACATTAAAAAATTTTTTAAAAATAAATGTTGTTTAATCTCCACTTATGTGTGAATTTTCCAGTTTCCCATCATTAATTTCTAATATTTTTCCATTGTGATCAGAAAATACATTTTGTATCACTTGAATTTTTTAAGACTTGTTAAATTTAGTAAGACTTGTTTTATGGCCTAAAATATTTTGGAGAACATTCCAAGTACACTTGAGAAGAATGTAAATTCTGTCATTCAGTGGACTTTCCCCGAATGTCTATTAGGTCTAATTTTGGTTTATAATGTTGCTCAAGTGCTCTATATCTTTATTGATCTTCTGTCTGGTTCTATCTATTGTTAAAAGTAGGGTATTGAATTCTCTATTATTGTAGAACTGTCTGTTTCTCTTTCCAATTTTGTTATTTTTGTATATATTTTGAGCTCTATTGTTAAGTGTATACATATTTATAATATTTTTATCTTCTTAGAATTTTTAAGCCCATGGGGGCTCAGACTCACAAAGGGTATGATCATGACTTAAGCCGAAGTCAGACGCTTCACCAACTGAGTCACCCAAGGGCCCCTATGATATTTATATCTTTTTTATTAAAATTTTTAATGTTTATCTCTTTTTGAGAGAGACAGAATGTAGTTGGGGGAGGGGCAGAGAGAGAGGGAGACACAGGATCTGAAGCAGGCTCCAGGCTCTGAGCTGTCAGCACAGAGCCTGATATGGGGCTCGAACCCATGAACCACGAGATCATGACCTGAGCCGAAGTCAGATGCTCAACCGACTGAGCCACCCAGCGCCCCTGATATTTATATCTTCTTGACGGGTTGCCTCTTTTATCGATATTTAATGTTTGTTGCCTCTTGTAATTTTTTGACTTAGAGTCTATTTTGTCTGACAATAGTATAGCTACCCAGCCCTCTTTGGGTTACTATTTTCATGGAATATCTTCTTCCATCCTTTTACTTCAACCTCTCTTATTTTTTTATTTAAAGTGAGTTTCTCATAGACAGCATACAGTTGGATCATTTTTATATATTTTAAAATAATCTCTGCCTACTAATTAAAAAGCTTAATCTGTTTACATTTGATAAAATTACTGTAAGGAAGGACTTACTTCTGCCATTTAGTCTTTGCCTCCTTAATAGCTTACATGTCCTTTGTTCCTCAATTCTTCTATTACTCTCTTGTTTCTCTATTCACTTTTTGATAGTGTGCAATTTTGGTTCCCTTCTGACCTTTTCTGTATACTTTTCAGTTATTATCTTGGTGACTACTTTGGGGGTTATGATGAAAAGCTTGACTTATAACAAGCTAGTATGAATAATAGCAACTTAGTTACATTTCTGCACAAAAACTCTGCTTCTATAATCTTCTCTTTATACTGTTATTGTAACCCCTGACATCATTATACACTGGGTTACCATTAACACAGATTTGCAATTTTGCATCATGTATTTGTCTTTTAATTCACACAGAGAAAAGAGGAGTTACAAACCCAAAATATAATCACATTGATTTTAACATTTACTTATATACTTATCACTACCATTGTTATTTTTTCTTCCTATAGCTTCAAGTTACTGTCGAGTGTCCTTTCAATTTTGCCTGAAGGACTCCCTTTGGCATTTCTTGGAAGGCAGGCCTATTGGTAACAAACTCCCTCAGTTTTTGTTTATTTGGAAATGTCTTCATTTTTCTTTCATTCTCAAAGGATACTTTTGCCAGATCTAGAAATCTTGGTTGAGAGTTTCTTTTTCTTTCAGGTCTATAAATATGTCCTCCATCTGCTTTCTGGCTTCCATGAGAAATTTCTAATGAGAAATCAGCTGTTAACCTTATTAAGAATCCCTTCAATGTGGTGGGTCACTTCTCTCTTTCTGCTTTCGAGATTCTCTCTTCGTCTTTGGGTTTTGACAAGAAGACTGTCTTGTATGTTGATCTGGATCACTTTGATTTTGTCCTGCATTGGGTTCCTTGAGCTCCTTGGCTATGCATTACCATGTGGTCGGGAAGCCAGAACTTGTGTGATGAATTAAGAATTTGTAGAGTATTACCTGATGAACGAGGGGACACAGCCATCCACAAGGGGCTTGGCAGATAACTTCCTCAGCATCCAAGCTCCCTCTTTGGGGAAGCGAGACTCACGGGGTCATTTTGATTGAAGGTATGGTTGCAATCCATTCACACAAGGAAGTAGAGTTACTAGAGTCATCATTACTCACCAGTCCCAGATGTGAGAGGCGCAACCAAGCCAGCGGAGGGAGGGCAGCTCCCAAGGTCACAAGCAAGCAGGAGATAGAGAGCAGGTAGCAAGGACCTACTACTTACAAGGTGGTTGGGGTGTAGACCACTTTTTGTGGGCTCAACAATAAAGTGGTTCCTTTAAAAGGTGCCTGGGAAGAGTAAACAGGAACGTCTGGTGGACCTCCTAAACTCGAGTCCTTGTCTAAATATCCAGAGTCTGGGTGTGTGCAGAGTTATCATATGAGGCAAAATGCCTAGTCAGCAACTCACGAAAACAAAGTAGTTTTTCTCAAAAATTGTTTGTCCCATAACATCATGCTTTCCATCAGATTTGGGAAGTTGTCAGACATTATTTCTTCAAATAGTTTCTGTCCTTTTCTATTTATCTTCTAGTGGGAACACCTATGATGTATCTGTTGGCATTCTTTTTTTTTTTTAAAGATTTTACATGTTAAGTAACGTCTGCACCCAACATGGGGCTCAAACCCACAACCTCGAGATCAAGTGTTGTATGTTGTACTGACCAAACAGCCAGGCACCCCTCTGTTGGTATTCTTAATATTTTTTTAATTTTTTTAATGTTTTATTTATTTTTGATACAGAGAGAGACAGAGCATGGGGGGGGGGGCAGAGAGAGAGGGAGACACAGAATTGGAAGCAGACTCCAGGATCTGAGCTAGCTGTCAGCACAGAGCCTGATGCAGGGCTCGAACCCACGAACGTGAGATCTGACCTGAGCTGAAGTCGGAGGCTTAACCGACTGAGTCACCCAGGCGCCCCTCTTAATTTTTTAAAAATGTTTACTTATTTTGAGAGAGAAAGAAAGCAAGAGTGCAGAGGGGCAGAGAGAGAGAATCCCTCACACTGTATATAGTGCAGAGCCTGACATGGGGCTCAGTCCCATGAACCATGAGATCGTGACTTGAGCCAAAACGAAGAGTCAAACACTCAACTAACTGAGCCAGCCGGACACCCTTCTGTTGGTATTCTTGATGGTAGCACACTGATCCCTCAGGCTATGGCCTGAGGAGTTTTTCTTCGTTCTTCTTTTTTTCTCTTTCAAGCTGTATACTTTTTGATTGACTTGCCTTAGAGTTACAGGTTGAACCGTGTCCCTCCAAAAACGTGGAGGTCCAAAAGCCCAGAATATGAGTTTATTTAGATGTAGGATCGCTGCAAATATAATTAGTTAAATTGAAGTCACCCTAGAGTAGAGCAGTCCCCTAACCCAATACGACTTATGTCCTCTGAAAAGGGACAAGTCTGAATGCAGACGCCCACAAACAGAGACTAACGTGAATATGAAGGCAGAGATTTGTGAGCCAGGGAATGCCCAAGAGTGTCAGCAGGCGCCCAGATGTGCACAGAGAGGGATGGAACACGTCCTCACTCACTCCCCTCAGAAGCAACCAAGCCTGATGACGCCGTGATCTCAGACTTCAGCCTCCAGAGCTATGAGTCCATACATTTCTGCTTTGTACGCCACCCGGTCTGTGGTACCGTTACAGCGGTCCCAGCAAAGTGGTACAAATCTTTGTCGTGTAAATCTTTGTAATGTTTTGTTGGGAACTGGACATTCTGAGTGTTGGCCTGTGCTGACTGTGGAAATCACACAGTCCTATTTTCAGAGGCGGCTTATCTTCACCTGTTGAAGGCCATGTCCCTGTGACTCTTCCCACCTGTTTCGTCAAGGGTGCATTCCTCATTGTGTGGTCAGCTGGTAACCTGACAAAGAGTCCTTTAGGTGTTCGACTCCCGAAAGGGGAAAAATAAACATAAAATATTTAAAAAGTGCTGCCTCTTTAAATTCCCTTGTGGTAGGAAAGTTTGCTCAGATTGTGGGGGTGGGAGGGGCGGGGGGG
>NC_043711.1:55049847-55051739 GCF_006229205.1 Suricata suricatta
CTCTATCAGGGAAGTTTACTAAGGGACCCCGGTGGTCATTCTCAGTGGGACTGGCAGAGTCCCCTGAGAAATCCGGCTCTGCCCACCTCTGGCCAGAGAAGGGTGAACGCTGGCGGCCAGAGTCCCCGAGCTCCGTGGGAGGAGCTGACGCGGGATCCAGGATGTATCTGCTCACTTCAGTGCTGTGCGGGGGGTAGCACCCATGCTAACGCCTCACTGGATCCCAGCGCCCCCGTCAGGAGGATTTGGTTTAACCGTCTCCAGAAAATAACTGCCAGGGTGTTTGCCCGTGTGCGGAAAGTGCTCTGTGCAGTGTCAGGGAGGTGGGAGTCTCCCTCTTTCTAAAATGGGCTTTCAGGGGCACCTGGGTGGCTCAGTCGGTTAGGCCTCCGACTTCGGCTCAGGTCAGATCTCACATTCGTGGGTTCGAGCCCTGCGTCGGGCTCTGTGCTGACAGCTAGCTCAGAGCCTGGAGCCTGCTTCTGGTTCTATGTCTCCTTCTCTCTCTGCCCCTCCCCCTCTCATGCTCTGTCTCTCTCTGTATCAAAAATAAATAAAAAAACATTAAAAAAATTTTAAATGGGCTTTCAGGCGGCTTGATGTCAGCTGCTCCCCTCGGCCCCTCCGGCAGCACATGGTGTCACCAACTTTTGAGCCCTTGATGACTTGATGAGAAGCCAAGCTGGTCTCTTGACTTTCCCCATTCCTGCCTATAAGTTTTTTAAAGCCCATCTATCCTCTTTTCTAAGGAAGACTTCCACTGTTGTTCACCTCTGATGCTATTCTGTGGGAAATTAAATAATATCTAAGTAAATGAGGAGACAACCCTGGATTGGAAGATTGAATATTGCTAATATGGCAATGCTACTTAAAATGTGCTACAGGTTCAAGGTGGCCCTGATCAAAATCATATCAGATTTACACAGAAATCAAAAGGCTGATTCTAAAATTCACATTGAATTTCAAGGGGCCCCGATCAGCCAAATGAATCTTGAAAAAGTAAAACACAATTGAAAGATCCACATTTCTTGATTTTAAAATTGCTACCAAGCTACAGTAATCAAAAGAGTGTGGGAGCAGCACTGGGACAGACACAGATCAATGGAGTAGAATTGAAAGTCCAGACCTAAACCCACAATTACAAGTTAATTGATTTTGACATGGGCACTGGGACCACTTGGAGATCATAGAATAGTCTCTTTAGCAAATGGCACAGGGACAGCTGGACAGGTCCACATGCAAAGGAATGAAATTGGGCCCTTATCTCATATGATATACAAAGATTAACTCAAAATAAATCCAAAACCTAAGTATATATGAGACTCTTACTGTAATGAACAACTCAGGAAACAACCGGTGCTGGTGAGGGTGTGGAGAGAGGGGAGCCCTTCTGCAGCACCGGTGGGAACACAAACCAGGGCGGCCACCCTGCAAAACAGCATGGAGGTTCCTCAAAAAAATTAAAAATAGGGGCACCTGGGTGGCTCAGTCAGTTGGACATCCGACTTCAGCTCCGGTCGTGATCTCGAGGTTCATGAGTTTGGGCCCCACATCGGGCTCTGTGCTGACAGCTCAGAGCCTGGAGCCTGCTTCAGATTCTGTGTCTTCCTCTCTCTGCTCCTCACCTACTCTCTCTCTCTCTCTCTCTCTCTCTCTCTCAATAAATAAATAAATAAATAAATAAATAAATGTTAAAAAATTAAAAATAGAATTACCCTATGACCCAGCAATTATCCAAAGGATGCAAAACTGCTGATTTGAAGGGACACATCCACTCCAATGTTTATAGCAGCTCTATCAACAATAGCCAAAGTGTGGAAAGAACTCAAATGTCCATTGACTGATGAATGGACAAAGATGTGGTGTATATATACAATGGAATACTATTTGGG
>NC_043711.1:55051839-55053623 GCF_006229205.1 Suricata suricatta
TGGGAGGAGCTGACGCGGGATCCAGGATGTATCTGCTCACTTCAGTGCTGTGCGGGGGTAGCACCCACGCTAACGCCTCACTGGATCCCAGCGCCCCCGTCAGGAGGATTTGGTTTAACCGTCTCCAGAAAATAACTGCCCGGGTGTTTGCCCGTGTGCGGAAAGTGCTCTGTGCAGTGTCAGGGAGGTGGGAGTCTCCCTCTTTCTAAAATGGGCTTTCAGGGGCACCTGGGTGGCTCAGTCGGTTAGGCCTCCGACTTCGGCTCAGGTCAGATCTCACATTTGTGGGTTCGAGCCCCGCGTCGGGCTCTGTGCTGACAGCTAGCTCAGAGCCTGGAGCCTGTTTCTGGTTCTGTGTCTCCTTCTCTCTCTGCCCCTCCCCCTCTCATGCTCTGTCTCTCTCTGTATCAAAAATAAATAAAAAAACATTAAAAAAATTTAAAATGGGCTTTCAGGCGGCTTGATGTCAGCTGCTCCCCTCGGCCCCTCCGGAAGCACATGGTGTCACCAACTTTTGAGCCCTTGATGACTTGATGTGAAACCAAGCTGGTCTCTTGACTTTCCCCATTCCTGCCTATAAATTTTTTAAAGCCCATCTATCCTCTTTTCTAAGGAAGACTTCCACTGTTGTTCACCTCTGATGCTATTCTGTGGGAAATTAAATAATATCTAAGTAAATGAGGAGACAACCCTATTTCTGGATTGGAAGATTGAATATTGCTAATATGGCAATGCTACTTAAAATGTGCTACGGGTTCAAGGTGGCCCTGATCAAAATCATATCAGATTTACACAGAAATCAAAAAGCTGATTCTAAAATTCACATTGAATTTCAAGGGGCCCCGATCAGCCAAATGAATCTTGAAAAAGTAAAACACATTTGAAAGATCCACATTTCTTGATTTTAAAATTGCTACCAAGCTACAGTAATCAAAAGAGTGTGGGAGCAGCACTGGGACAGACACAGATCAATGGAGTAGAATTGAAAGTCCAGACCTAAACCCACAATTACAAGTTAATTGATTTTGACATGGGCGCTGGGACCACTTGGAGATCATAGAATAGTCTCTTTAGCAAATGGCTCAGGGACAGATGGACAGGTCCACATGCAAAGGAATGAAATTGGGCCCTTATCTCATATGATATACAAAAATTAACTCAAAATAAATCCAAAACCTAAGTATATATGAGACTCTTACTGTAATGAACAACTCAGGAAAAAACCGGTGCTGGTGAGGGTGAGGAGAGAGGGGAGCCCTTCTGCAGCGCCGGTGGGAACACAAACCAGGGCGGCCACCCTGCAAAACAGCATGGAGGTTCCTCAAAAAAATTAAAAATAGGGGCACCTGGGTGGCTCAGTCAGTTGGACATCCGACTTCAGCTCCGGTCGTGATCTCGAGGTTCATGAGTTTGGGCCCCACATCAGGCTCTGTGCTGACAGCTCAGAGCCTGGAGCCTGCTTCAGATTCTGTGTCTTCCTCTCTCTGCTCCTCACCTACTCTCTCTCTCTCTCTCTCTCTCTCTCTCTCTCTCTCTCTCTCTCAATAAATAAATAAATAAATAAATAAATAAATAAATAAATGTTAAAAAATAAAAAATAGAATTACCCTATGACCCAGCAATTATCCAAAGGATGCAAAACTGCTGATTTGAAGGGACACATCCACTCCAATGTTTATAGCAGCTCTATCAACAATAGCCAAAGTGTGGAAAGAACTCAAATGTCCATTGACTGATGAATGGACAAAGATGTGGTGTATATATACAATGGAATACTATTTGGG
>NC_043711.1:55053723-55094022 GCF_006229205.1 Suricata suricatta
AAAACAGAGAGGGAGGCAAATCATAAGAGACTCTTAAATACATAGAACTGAGGGTTACTGGAGGAGTTTTGGGTGGAGGGATGGGCTAAATGGGAGGTGGGCATTAAGGCACTTGTTGGGATGAGCACTGGGTGTTGTGTGTAAGAGATGAATCACTGAATTCTATTCCTGAAGCCAAGATGATATTGTATGTTATCAGACTTGAATTTAAATTTAAAAAAAGATATTTTATGCTATACACACACATATATATTTATATGACTCTCATAAAGAATCTTCTAAACTATAAAACTGTGAGAAAGAAACATAGATGTAGGTCTTTGTCACCATAGATAAGGCAAGGGCTTCTTAAACACAATACCAACAGCGTAAGCAACCAAAGGATAAGCAGATAAATTGGACCCCATCAAAATTAAAACATTTTTCTTCAAAGGATAAGAAAATTAAACAATAACCCATGTGAGGGGAGAAAATAGTTGTAAAACACACCTCTGAGGATGACTTAACATCCATAATATGTATGGAACTCTCACAACTCAACAACAAAAAGACAAAACCTTAAAAAGAGGCAAAGGACTTGAATGGCTGTTTCCCACCGGAGCAGAAGCGCAACAGGCAACTCGCACAGGAAGAGGCGCTCGGTGCCGGCAGACCTCGAGGAGGTGCAAGTCTAAACCACAGGAGGTACCGTGTCCTGCCCCTCCGGTGGCTCTTATAAAAAAAAAAGAAAAGGAAAGGAAAACCAGGCGTCAGTGAGGAGGAGGAAAAATCAGAATGCGTGTGCAGTAGAAGTGGGAGTACAAAATAGTGCAGCCTCTGTGGAAAACAACCTGGTGGTTCTTCAAAAACGTGACTGTAGAATTGCCATATGGTCCCGCAGCTCCACGCTGCAGATAAACCCCAGAGATCTGAAAATGGACTCAGAATGCTACTTGTATGGGAAGGTTCACTGAGCGTCCATTCTTCACGACAGCCCAAAAGTGGAAATGGTCTGTTTGTCAAGAGGTGAATGGATGAATAAAATGTGGCCTATGCATACAGTGGAATCTGAGCTTTAAGAAGGGATGAAGTTCTCCTGGAGGTAAATAAAAATAATTAAATAAATAAAAGTGTATATTATTGCAAAAAAAAGAAAAGAATGAAGTTCTGATTGGTGCTATCACATGAACTCTGAAAATGTGAGGCTGAGTGGAGGAAGCCAGACGAAAAAGGGCAAAGAGTGTGATTCCACTTGAATGGAGTATCTAGACCAGACAAGTTCACAGAGGCAGAAAGAGTAGAGAGTGCCAGGCACCGGGGTGGAGTGGGGAACTGGGGGTTACTGTTTAATGTGCGAGGTGCCACTGAATTGTACCCTTTTTAATGTTTATTTTTTTATTAAAAAAAATTTTTAGCTTTTTAATGTTTATTTATTTCAAGAGAGACAGAGTATGAGTGATGGAGAGACAGAGAGGGGAGGAGACAGAATCCGAAGCAGGCTCAGAGCCCGACACGGGGCTTGAAACTCACACCAAAGTGGGACATATAACTGACTGAGCCACCCAGGCACCCCTGAATGGGCTTTAAGATGGTTAATTCACGTTATGTGAATTTACCTTGTTATTAAAATACACACGTGCGTGTACACACACACACACACACACACACACACACAGATGCCTGGGTGGCTCAGTCGATTAAGCGTCTGGCTCTTGATTTTGGCTCATAATCTCATGCTTCATGAGTTCAAGCCCTGTGCTGGGCTCTCTGCACTAACAGCTTGGAGCCTGCTTGGGATTGTCTCCCTCCCTCTCTGCCCCTCCCCTGCTTGCACACTCTCTCTCAAATATAATAAACATTAAAAAATAAACACACACACAAACACACACAAGCCTGGAACATATTCTTTGCCAGAACAGAAAGGAAGTAATCAAAGAATGATGCATGTAAGAGTCACCTTGGAAGTCACCTTGGGATGGCGACCAAGAGGCCATTTCTCCAGGGGCTGGAGGAGAACACGTGCACAGATCACCACCCAGCCCAAACCTGCAGACCTGGGATGTCCTGCCCCATTTGGAAACAGCCAATCATGAAGCTCCAGTTTTCCTCCACCCCGAGACAAGCAACCTATCCTGTCCCGCCGTGACCCTAAAATGCCCTTACTTGGTACTTGGTAATCAGCCCCCCAATACCAAACCTGAAACCCCTCACCCTTAAAGCCCCCGCCATCGCCTATCGCACACGACTTCCCTGATTCTGCCCGGTACTCGAGTCACGGAACCTCGCCCGAGGACTGCAGACCCCAAATAAAGGCCTTCTTGGCTCCATAACCTGGCTTCCCTCTTTCCTTTCATCTCTGCCTCCATCTATTAAATCTTACAATGCAGGGGCGCCTGGGTGGCTCAGTCGGTTAAGCGTCCAGCTTCGGCTCAGGTCATGATCTCGCAGTTTGTGGGTTCGAGCCCCGCATCGGCCTCTGTGCTGACAGGTAGCTCAGAACCTGGAGCGTGCTTCAGATTCTGTGTCTCCCTCTCTCTTTGACCCTCCCCGCTCTCACTGTCTCTGTCTCTCAAAAATAAATAAAAACCATTAAAAAAATTTTAAATCTTACAATGCAGACATAGGAAAATGACAGAACTAACTCAAACTGCTCAAATTGGAATGGGTGGGTTTTATTGGTGCAATGGGGTATCACTCAGCCATAGGAAGTGGTGGACAGCTGAGAGCCACAATAGGAAGAGTCTTACATGTATCAAGCCGAATGATAAAATGAACCCCTAAAGACTAGGTCCCCTCAGATTCCATTTACGAACTATCATGACAGAAATAGACCAGTTGTTGCCAGGGGTCAGCCCTGGGGAGGAATGGCCTGGCTTCAAGTGGGCACAGGGAGCTGTTTTAGAACTGAGCAAGTGTTCTGCACACCGATCACCACGGTGGTGGCTTCAGTTGACCCCATGATAAAGGAATCAGTTGCCTGTTTTGGAGAGAGATTCAGAAGGAAACACGAATTCCTTGTTTCCCTTAACTCTCTGGGAGGTCATTTCCCCTTAGGCCAGCATGACCAGGAGACACAATGGGAGGGGAGACTGGGGCCTTCCCCCTCCCCCGCCCCCCCAAATGCCTGGACACCCTCTGCGCCGGCATGTGCTTTCCTGGCTGTTAGCACCTGGCCCTGAAGAAACCCAAGGTGGAGACTCCTAAATGGATTACAGGACAGAACAGGATGGGAGTGGCGCTGGGGCTGACAGCTGTGTCCAGGGAGCCCAAGGCCAGGGCAGCTGGTGTGAGTCTGCGGGGAGAGCACACGCCTCCCCTAGGGCCCCTGCCCCACCCTCACCCCTGCACAAGCCTTGCTCAACCCCTCCCTGGCAGGCGAAGAAACTGGCTCTCTGGTGCCATCGTGTGGGCACCAGAGGGAAGAGCGGCAGTGTCTCCTTGGAGACTTTTTTTTTAAGTTTAAAAAAAATTTTTTTAACTTATTTTTGAGAGAGAGAGACATGGCTTGAGCAGGGGTGGGTCAGAGAGAGAGGGAGACAGAAGCTGAAGACAAGCATCAGGCTCTGAGCTGCCGGTCAGCACAGAGCCCCACATGGGGCTCAAACCCACAAACTGTGAGATCATGACTTGAGCCGAAGTTGGACACTTAACGGACTGAGCTACCCAGGGGCACCTCCTTGGAGACTTTCAATCTCTCCCTTTGGGACTTGGCAGTCCCTAGAGATGTTGAGCATGGAGAGAGGGCGATAAACACGGGGGTGCACTGGTATCTTTCCGAATTAGTGTTCTGTCTTTGGTTAAATACTCGGATGTGGAATTACAGATGGCAACTACACTTAACCGTGGCTGGTAGCAGGTAATGTACAGCCCACCCTGGGACAACACCAGTCTGAACTGCATGGGTCCATTTGGATTTTTTTGCTGCCTGTATTTTCTCTTCCTTACGATTTTCTTAAGAACACTTCCTTTTTCTAGCTTACTTTGCTGTAGGAGTACAATATATAATACTTACAACATACAAAATACCTGTTGATCAGCTGTTCAACACCTTTTCCTTTCAATTCTTTTCTGACATGAGGATTGTGACCCAGGACTTTGCCGGACAGTGAGGTTGCTTGTCGGATGATGTGACCATCCCCCTACCCAGACTCGCCTCGAATCCTACTGAAAATTGGAATGGGGGGGGGGTGTGCTGAGAATCCCTTAAAGAGAAAACTCAAACCTTATATTGTTAGACACAGAGACCCAAATCAGCTCTGGGGGTAGAGTGCTCTGTGGGTTTGGGGGGAGACTGCATCCTCCCCCCAGCCAGGGCAGTGGGGGGGACCGCTTCCCAGACTGGGGTCTGGCTTGTGACTGCAAGAGCAAGGGGATTCCATATTGTTGACACTTTTGTGTGAAACCCTCAAAACTTGTGTGGCCTCAAAACGTGGGTCTTCATTCTGGGTGCCTGGCGTGGCCTGGCCTGTGTCAGAAGCTGCCCCCCATGCCCCCCCCCCAGCACCCTCCTCCGCCCAGAAAGAACGCTGGTCCAGAGACCCAGGGTCCTCAGAACAGCGGTGATGAGAGCTGGGGCCCAGGCAACAGGACTAGCTGTGTGAGTCCCTCCTCTTTCCCCAAACCCCGCAGTCCGGTGGCCTCGAGCTGGGAGGAGTGAGGCCCCCCTCCTGCTTTCTGGGCCTGCGGGGACTGCTGGGTCCTCTTTGTGCCCGGCCTAGTGGTGTTCCAGAAAACTCCGCCTGCAGGGGTGGGTGCGGAGAGGTGCAGGTGCCGGAACCATGGTGATCAAAGCGTCAGGGTGGTGGAGGCAGCGGGCTCAGCAGGGCGGAAGCCCTGAGCGCCTTGCCCCAAACAGGCTCCCGGCCCTTCGCTCCTTCGCCCCTTCTCTGTGGGTCGCGCTGTCGTTGGCTGGAAAGTGGGATGCGGGGGAACCTCTTGCCGGGTCTGCGGGGAGGGCACACAGTGCACAGCGGCGTCTGACCACGCACCAAGTCCTTTCTCTCCTCCGGGGCTCACAGGTCTCCCGACTCATTGCTCCAGTGTCTACAGAGCAGGGTTCCTGCAAGAACGCACACAGTAGTTTATAGTCACCCAGTTGAGTATCAGGGACCTCCCGCGACCTGCCGACAGCTCCAGGACTCAGCTCCCCAGGAAAGGCCTGGACCATGTGGGGAGCGGGAAGGCTTGCTGCCAGGTCTTCCTCAATCTTTTCTGGGACTGGGCGACAGTGGGAACTGGACAAGGCGTCCCTCTCCATCATTTTGCAAATAGCACGGAAGCACTTGACGTTTGTGGAAAAACAGATTCCAGAGCCCAGAAAGCGCCTTGAGATTCAATGTCACCCAGCACCAGGACTCTCCACCCCCGTCAGCCAGGTTCTGGCAGGAAACACTGGGTGTCCCGCTCTGAGGGACTCTCCTCGAGGTAGGCGGGACTGTGCCAGAAGACGGGGCAGGGTGATAAGGCCCGAGGGTCACCGTGGGGAGCTGTTAGCACCCACGCTGGGAAGGGAAGGGTGCAGCCTGGGGTCCCAATCTCTGGTCTCCTTTGAGTCCACTGGTTGGACCCAGCGAGGAGTGAGGCTGGATGAACATGTCCCCAGCATCTCCTGGGGCCTGGGCAGGTGGAGAAAGGTCTGGAGGGGCAAACAGAACACCCGCACAACCACTTCCCGGCAAGACCTGCTCTGCGGGCGGGGCAGCAGAGAGACGGCCACACCCCAGCCTTGGCTCCCGACTCCAGGCAGGCGGGTTCTGTCTGCTGGCTGCCTTCCCAACTGAAACTTAGCTCTTCTTAGCAGGTTTGATGGTCCATGCTGTCAGTCACAGCCCCACCCCGCACCCCAAGCCGTGATTGCTGAATGCTGGAGCGGTTTCTTCCAGCCTTTCTACCCCAGGGCATGGTGACCCACCTACAAGCAGTGCTGTCTCTGGCTTTTTCCATTCCAACCCCCCTCCGTGCCCCTCTCCCCTCCCCAAAGTAGCTCCAAGAGAACTTTGGGTTAGCTCAATGCTCATTGCTTGCATCTCTAAACCTGAGCTAGTATTGTCTTTGTCTGAGCCTTTCCTGTACCCCAGAGCTGGAATCATTTCCCCAGGCCTTTCGCCCCAGTGGCTTAGCCCCCAGGAACGCCTTTTCCAGGCTCCTGGCTGGAAGGTAAAGGCCTGGAGCCGAGAAGCAGAAGAGCGCCTGACACCAGGCTATGTCACTTACGTCTGGATAAGGCTCTCAGTCCCTCCCAGGCATTCTTATTGGTTGCCTAGTATTATTTTTATGCTGTATCTTCTTTCTCAAATTGTTCCGTAGTGATTTTACTTATGCAAGTCATGCGTGAAGTACATCTTTATCCTAACGCTTCCTGCATTGCCAGGAAAGGAAAACCCTTCCTGATCAACCTCTTGACTCTAGCCTCTGATACAGGGGTATTGCTGCTTGTTTGTGGCTTTATTTTATTTTTAAAAATTTGTCAATGTTTACTTCTGAGAAAGAGAGAGACACAGTATGAGTGGGGGAGGGGCAGAGAAGGGAGACATGGACTCCAAGGCAGGCTCCAGGCTCCGAGCTGTGAGATCATGATGCGGGGCTCGAACCCATGAACCGTGAGATCATGACCTGAACCAAAGTCGGGTGCTCACCGACTGAGCCCCCAGGAGCCCTCCCCACAAAATTAAAAATGAATCATCCACTTAAATATAAGAGCTAAAACTATAAAAATCCTAGAAAAAAAATACCAGGAGAAAAATGTTTATTATGGGTTAGGCACAATTCTTAAATAAGACTGCACAATCCCAAGCCATAAAAGATTTGATTGATAGGCGACAGACTCCATCAAAATCACACACGTTTGCACTTCCAAAGACATCATCATGATAAGGAAAAGACAAGCCACAAACTGGGAGGAAATATTTTCAAATCACATATGTGCCGAAGGGCTTGTCTCCAGAGTAAAGAACTCTTACAACCCAAGAATAGGACATCAACCCAATTATAAAATGGACTAAAGGTTTGAATAGAGGTTTCATCAGAAGGGCTTATGATTGGCTATTAAGCACACGAAAAGATTCTCAGTATTGTTAGTCACTAGGAAACTGTAAGAAACTCAGTGAGGTACCACTCTGTGCCCACTAGAGGGCTGTAATAATTATTGGCGAGGATGTGGCCAAACTGGAAATGTCATGCGATGTTAGTAGGAACGTAAATTGGTACAGCCACTTTGGAAAACAATCTGGCTGTTTCTTAAAAAGTGAAACATCAGCAGACTCTGACCAGCAATTCCTTTTCTCATTTCTGGCAGGAGAAATGAAAGCACACCCCATGGGGGCTTGTACATGAATGTTCATAGCAGCCTTACTGATAATAGCCGAAAAGTGGAAGCAACCCAATGTCCACCCACTGGTGAATGTGTAAATAAACTGCTATTAAACGGTCCAGACTGTGGACTATTACTCAGCTGTAAGAAGGAAGGTAGTGCTGACGCAGGCCGAGACATGGATGACCTTGTGGACATTACGGTCAGTGAAAGAAGCCAAACACACAAAAACTACGTACTGTACAATTGCGTCCATACACGATGACCAGAACAAGCCAGTCTTTGTAGACAGGAGACAGGTTCGTGGTTGTCAAGAGGGAGTTGGGAATGGGGACGGACTGCCCACGGGCACAAAGGACAGTTCTGGGATGACGGAGATGTTCCAACCCTGGATCGTAGTCATGGTCACACAACTCTGCGTTTCTTTAAAAACCTGAAAACAAGGTGAATTTTACAGCTTGTAAATTACACCTCAATAAAGCTGTTGGGATGTTCGTTTGCTTCAAAGGCATCGGCTTGGCTAAGAATTTGACCTTGCCTGAACTGAAAGGTCTATCTGATGGTAACAGAGCAGGGATGAGTCCTGCGCAGGAGTCTCAGGGGCTGGGAGGAAGGCCGTTGGGTGATCCAGGTGACGGCACATTGGTACACCAGGTGGCAGCATGTCTCAACTGTAGAGGAGATGCAAAGCAGGGTTAACACGGTGCTTTAGGAACACGACCCTCAAGGCAGAACTTCTGGACAACACAGAATGTTAGAAATTAAAACGTGCCCTAGCTTCCCAGCCTAGGAAAGCCAGCAGCATATTAGAGACTTCGGACAGTGGCCTTGGAGGACACTGGTAACGTGCACAGACGGGCTCAGTCCAGACACAACACTCACTAGTGGTGGCCGCGGACGCACTACTTACCCTCTCTGTGCCTCAGCTGCCGCCTCTGTAACACAGGGGCAGTAGTCAGTCATGGGGGGGACGACGAGACTGTGGCTAAGTCCTCTGTCCGCGCCCGCACACGGGAAGTGCTGTGTGGCGCGTGCTCTCACACATCCCAGAAGAAGCAGGTGTCTCTGACGACTTTGAGCAGGAGAGCACCACTGTGAGGTCTGTGGGCATAGGGAGAACAGATGGCAGGTACAGGACACACCAGGAGGGACCTAGGGACAGGAAGAGGGATGGAGGTGGAGAGGGTATCAAAGGAAAGTTCACAGATGATCCGAGTTTGGGGCTGGGCGTAAGCGCCATTCGCTGAGATGGGGGTCCTGAGAGAGGATCAGACAATGAGTTGGTCTTGGGCCTGGGCCCGGGGTGGGGGTGGGTGAGTGTTGGGGGGTAGGCCAGAGCTCTTGGCTCAGCTCTGGAGACTGTGAGCTCTGGGGCTGCGGCCTGGATGGGTGGTCCAGGTTGGTAGCACCTATGTCAGATTCCTGGTGAAGCTAATGAGGTAAGTGCCTGGCGCGGAGCTCAGCTATGTTGTTGGAGATTTGAGTCAGAACTTTTTTCGTGTTTCACCTTACAATATTTTGATGAGCGTGATCGGTCTTGTTTTACCACGACGAGGAAACGCAGGGGGTGTGCTAGCAGAGGGGCACTGCCCAGGTCACCTGAGTGTACCCAAGTGATGTCTGGGGACAGCTCGAAGCCCAGCACTCATGCTTGCTGGGGATTCTCCCTGCCTGCCTTTCTCGGGGAATGGAGGCCAGGACCCAGAGGAGCCGGTGAGCTGCCAAGGACAGACACACAGCAGGCAAATCAAAGGGCTAAGGTTCTGTTCGGAAGGGAGCAATTTATGCGCAACAGGACACCTTTGGCAAATAGCTGTTTGTTGACTGGAGAAAGTAACAGACACTGTCACTCCTACCCCAACAAGCGGAGTGATCTGCTTAAGTTACAAAAGGATGTCGTGTGTCTTTAACCCACCAGAGAGCTGAGAAGGCAAAAGACCGAAACAAAAATGAAAGACAACGAACTAAAAGAAATCCCCCAAAGTGACAGGCCCTTGCTAGGAGAGAGACTCAAAGGTGCGTTCCTCCAGGTGAAATGGGGGAGGCGAAGGAATATGGTGGGGGGCGGGACATGGGGGCAGCTAAGCTCTCAGCAGGCTTCTGGGACCACATCAGAGTCTGTCACGAATTCGAACCCCAAGGATCCCAGGCCACAGGGCAAGTCTGCACCCCCCACCAGAAGTGGGGACTGAAGCACGTGCCAAAGGCTGAGAGAAATCCCTCAAAGGCACTCCAGGGCTCACCGAATGCACGCCTCAGCCCACAGAAAGCAGGAGGTCACACAGCAGGGTGGAAAGGGTCTCAGATGTAGAACGTGAGAGGCAGGACAGGAGAGCCAGGAGGGCGCCTCGGCCACTGGAGAAGCAGAAAGCCAGCCCATAAGCCTGAGAGCTCTCCTGTGTTCGGAAATTAGTGGCAGACATGGGGTAGAAGGAGATGTCCGGTGACTCACCAGGGCTCAGATCCTAAGCAAGATAAGTCCTGATCACACCCTCAAAACCTGTGAGGCCAGTGGGTGATGAGCAATGACAGCCACAAGGAAGCCCAGCCCAGCTTGCCTACATTTAGGTTGATGTTGCCCCCCTCACTGACAGGCCAACAGAAGAGGGTATTACTGAGTTCAGCTGCTCTGTCCTTCCCAGATAAAGCCCAGCCTAAGCATTTATTGTAGGCATGTCTATGCCAAGAAGAACCACACAAACAAAAGGTAATCCATCAATGGGAGATAAATTCATTAAAAGCCGACAGAGAGATAGATGGCCCAGGTGTTGGAAAGAGGGCCTTGGAAACTATGGTAAATATGTAAAATAGTCTAAAGGAAAAGGTCAGCGTTATGTGTGAGCAGATGGGGAGTTTGAGCAGAGAGATGCAAATATAAAAAAGCTGGGAAGAGGAAAAATACAGCATTATCAATGAAGAATCCGTTCAATGTTGACAGTAGACTGGACACCACAGAGGGAACAAAAGTCAGTGAACCCAAAGACAGGCAGGAGCCAACCTGAATGATGCTGATGCAAACTAGAATACGAGGAGGAACACACCTGGGGGCTTGAGATATGTAGGGCCATAGAAAGTCCAAAGCACGTGTACCTAGAATTCTACAAGCAGAGGAAAGAGAGAATAGATGAAAGCTGTATTTGAAAAAGTAATGGCTAAGAACTTTCCTAAATGGGTGTAAGGTATCGACCCACAGATCTATGATATTCAATAAAGCCTGAGCGAGAGAAGGACATGGGAAAACGTGCACAGTCAAAAAGAGAGAAACTGGGGAAACTTGCAGATAAAGAAGAAGTCCTGAGAGCAGTCGGGAGGGGCTAGGTTAGGGGCCCTTACACTGGGGCTGATGTCTCATCAGTACCAATGGAAACAGGAAGACGGTGGAAATTCCTCGAAGTGCTGGAAGGCGGGGACTGGGGGGATGTCAATGACTTCCCTACGCAGCAAACATGAAATGAAAGTAAAGACATTTTCAGGCAGACAAAAACTGGGAAAATCTGGCAGATTTGTGAGAAATGTGAACCTTTCTCAAGATAGATAAAACTGAGTTGGCTTTTTGCAGTCTGAATGATAGTGGTTTAAGTTCCTAGATGGGGCGTCTGGGGGGCTTGGTCAATGAGGCGTCTAGCTCCTGGTTTCGGTTCAGGTCATGTTCTCACAGTGTGTGGGATCGAGCCCTGCTTCGGGCTCTGCGCTGACCGCATGGAACCTGCTTGGGATTCTCTCCCTCCCCCGCCCCTTCTCTGCTCGTGCATACTCTTTCTTGCTCTCAAAATAAATAAACTTTAAAAAATGGCTTAACCTCCTAAAAATCAAAACATGTAAATATGAGTCCCAGGGCCTCATTTGGGGGGGGGGTGTGACTTAGGAGGAGGGGGGACAGGTGGTGCGGAGCGCCAGGCAGCGAGGAGCGGCAGAGCGATCTGAGGCCCCAGGGCCCCCTAGAGAGGCAGACGAGCCGAACAGCAGCCTGCAGCATGAAATTGTTCAAGAGCAGATGACACAAACCTCTCTTGTCCCAAATAAGCTGTATTTATTTTAGCTGGGAAACAGCCTGAGCCCTGGGGCTCTGCGTCAGTGGCTATAAGCAGCGTTTACTGCTGAGGGATGGCGGCAGAGGGCTTTGTCTGAACCGCCTCAACAAACCACAGCATGGGCCCTGGTGACCCTGCGATGCTGAAATTTCCATCGGTAGAAGAAATTCTAAGTGAGGATGGGTCTCTGCCTTTAAATTCGGATGTTATTTTGTACTCAGTTTCAATGAGTGGAAGATAGCAGACAAGTTATGCCCCTCCCCACCAAAGGCAAAATGTCCTGGTCACATCAGCAGAGCCCTGACCCATGAATTTATTAACATTCTTCCCCGCTGCCTTGAGACGGTGGAAAGAGAATGTGTTTGGAGCCAACAAGCTTAGGTATGAAACTTGGCTCCACAGGCCACCCTCCCTGTGGACACAGTTTCCTCGTCTGTACTTGTAACTGAGATGATTAAGTTAATTTAATAAATGTATGACCCAAACATCTGTCCAGCTTATTGGAGAAGTCAGTAGTCCTTCTCTTCCCCTAGATGACCAAAAAGATGTGAGGACTTGACTATTTCTCTGTGTCTGGTGCTCCCACTCGACTGTAAACTCTCTGAGGGAAGAGACCACATGTAGCTCCCATGCAATGCTGGGTCCAACCCCTGTGTGTCCCACACAGGCCGAATAAGCAAGCGCAATTTATTTTTTTTTAACTTTTTAAAAATGTTTTATTTATTTTTGAGACACAAGAACAAGAGAGCATGAGCAGGTAAGAGGAAGAGATGAGGGGGAGACACAGAATCCAAAGTAGGCTCCAGGCTCTGAGCTTGTCGGCACCAAGCCCAACGCGGGGCTTGAACCCACAACCTGTGAGATCATGACCTGAGCTGAAGTCAGAAGCTTAACTAACTGAGCCCCCCCAGGCGCCCCTAAGCAAGTGTGATTTAATTGCCCTGTAGTAGGTACACAGCTCACCAACCCTGGTGAGGCCACGAGATGAGCTAATGGCTGTCAGTGATCGTGAATGAGTTCATTGGCTTTATTTCAAGTTGAAGGAGCCACATGCGTACCACCTTCCAAAGTCGTCGCAGCCTTCCATGATGGGGGCTTTTGCCTTAGAAGGGGAGGGAAGTAAGCTAAACAGTGCGGAGAAATTCCCCACCTTTTATAATTAGACAGCCTCCGGGAAGCGCTGATCCGATAGTCTACGGTCATTAATATCACACAGAGAAAACCTACTGGAGAAACAGTTGTGTTTGAAGAAGGCAATTTTGGGCGATAGAGTCACAGCATGTTTGCCATGAGTGGGTGCACTGAGGGCGCTTATGTACACAGCCCACTCGATCAGCACAGCTTTGCTAACATCCAGTCATGATTTTACCTGAAGATCTACATCGCCGAGCCAACAATTACAAAACTACCATCCTGCGTTCATGCCCGAGGTAGAAGCTTTTCCTGGGAAAGCCACAATAAGTTTGAGGGGTTTTTCCCACTTACTTGGCAGGTGGTTTGGCAAAAGAGAATTGAAACCAAGTTCATTGCTCCCCAAATTGTGACTGTCACAATTTGAATTTGGGGGAAATGTAGAAGGACTAGAGAAATCTAGGTGAATTGGGGTAGGAGGAGCCTGGTTCAATCCATGGGTGCTCTGAGCCGGTAGTGTAAATAGCAGGAGTAATGCTGCCACTAGATCTGGGCACTGATGATGCCACATAGCCTTTCCGAGAGGCTGTTCACATGGGGAGCAGATCATCAAACATGAGTGCAGTCTGTCAGGGCCAACAGCACACATTTATCAAGCAGGGGAGTTCATAAATTTGCCAATCTTCGAAGGGGTAAATTCTGAGGCCAACAGATGTCAACTCAGGATTTCTCTCTCTCTCACACACATTCCTATCAGACCTGCCCCTTTACATTCCTATCAGACCTGCCCCTTTACCTGGATCCTTACCTCTCTTAATTTATCCTTTCCCCAACCACTTCAGCCAGGAACATTCGAAACCCCCCCCCCCCCCCGCCAATTCCTCTTGCTACTTTCATTCCACTCAACCAATCAGTTCCTACCACTTAGGAAATGGTCAGTAAACATTTGAGCATTGAATACAAAAGCAATTTTGATGTATAATTTATATGCTGTAAATTTGCGCCCATTTAAGTATTCAGTGAGACTAAATACTCACTGATCAATAAGTTGACAAATTCATGCAGTCCTATAGCCACCACCAGAATCAAGACCTGGGACTTACTTGTTACTCCAAGAAGGCCTGTGTATCCCTTCCCAACATCTAACGGGCAGCTGGTGATCACTGTTTACTACTGTACAGTAGACTGGCCTTTTCTAGAATTTCATAGGTAAAACACACACAAGTAATGTGGATTTTTTCAGCCCTGCTTCTTTTGCTCAACATAATGACCTTGAGATTTATCTATGCTGCTGCATTTGTCAGTGGGTCATTCATTGTTTGTTGTTGACTAGTACTTTATTGTCCAAATATATTACACTTGGTTTATCCATTCATCTTTGGAGGGCTATTTGGGTTTTTGACAATATTATGCTATTCTGCATAGAGCTGCTGTGACTAGTCACACACGAGTTTTTGTGTAGCACCCGGGAGACCTGTCGGGGCGTCACGGTGAATGTGTGACTAACTTAGGAACGGCCGAACTGTCTTCCAAAGTCGTTCAACCATTCCGCGCGCCCACGGGGATGTGCGGGAGCTCTTGGAGCTCCACACCCGCACCCACATTGGCTTTCGTACAACTGTAGCCGTGATTTTCTTGCTGTGATGGTCACTTGCGTTTCCCTGCCACGCCGATGTCGAGCAAGTTCTAGGGTTGCTTTCTTTGGTCAAGTGTGTACTTTTGTTAACCAGGTATGAAGCATTTCTGCTCAGAGCGTTTGCCCCCCCCTTTTTTTATTGGGTTGTTTTTCTTCTTATTGACCTGTAAGGAAACTTTTATATTCTGAATACAGTTCCTCTGTTGGAAATGAGCATCGCAAGTATTTTTCTCTTAACCAGGGATTCACATTTCATTTTTTCAATGCTGTCTTTCAAGGAGGTTTTAAATTTGGATCAGGGACAATATATCCCCATTTTCTTTTATGGTTCATACTTTCTAAATGCTAAGAAGTCTTTGCCTCAAGATCATAAGGTTTTCATTTTAGTATTTCTTCTAGAAGGTTTACGGGTTTCACTTTTATTCCAATCCATTTCAGTTGATTTTTGTTTGCAATTTGAGAAGGCCAAAATTCATTTTTTTTCCACTTATGGACACACGGTAGTGGCACCTTTTATTTTTTGACAATTGTCATTTTGTCACAGATTTACCTCAGTCCATTTGGCAAAGGTCAACTGACCAATTTATGTGGCTCTGCTCCTGGACTGTGCTCTGCTCCAGTGACCTCTCCTCAGGACAACAGCACAGTGTCTTGGCTACTGCAGTGTCACGGTAAGTAGAGAAGGTAATGTAAGTCCTCCAACTTCTATTTTCTTTAAAAAAAATTTTTTTAATGTTTTTATTTATTATTGAGACAGAGAGAAACAGAGCACTAGTGGGGGAGGGTCAGAGAGAGAGGGAGACACAGAATCTGAAGCAGGCTCCAGGCTCTGAGCTGTCAGCACAGAGGCCAATGCAGGGCTCAAACCCTCAAACTGTGAGATCATGACCTGGCAGAAGTGGGTCGCTTAACCAACTGAGCCACCCAGGTACCCCAACTTCTATTTTGAAAAGTAGTTTTAGCTATCTGGAGAGTCACTGCATCAGCATATACATTTTAAATTCAGTTTTCACAGTTTATTTTTGTATTTGTATTTATGTTTTTCAAGCGATGCATGAGTCTATGTAATCTGCATGAACTTTATTTTTTTTTCTCTTTTGTTTTCCATTTTTAATGGAGGCCTAACACACAACGTCACACCAGTTTCAGGTGTATGACATGGTAATTGGACTGACTACGTGTTCTGCTCTGCTCAAGCACAAGCACAGCTACCGTCTATCATTATACAACACTGTTACGAGAGCATTGACTCTATTCCCTATGCTGTACCTGTCATCTATGTGATTCGTCTAGTTAAAAAATTTTTTAATGTTCATTTATTTTTGAAAGAGAGAAACAGACAGCAAGCAGGAGAGGGACAGAGAGCGAGGGAGACACAGAATCCAAAGCAGGCTCCAGGCTGTCAGCACAGTGCCCGACACGGGGCTCGAACCCACAGACCGTGAGATCATGACCTGAGCTGAAGTCAGACGCCCAACCTACTGAGCCACCCAGGTGCCCCTGATTTATTCATTCTATAACTGGAAGCCTGTACCTCCCACTTCTCTTCACCCATGTTTCCCATCCCCGCTTTGCCTTCCTCCCCTCCCCTCTGGCGACCATCAGTTTGTTCTCTGTATTTATGGGTTTCTGGTGTTCTTTTTTTTTTTTTAATCGTTTCTTCATTTGTTTTGTTTTTTACATTCCACATATAAGTGAAATAATATGGCATTTGTCTTTCTGTGTCGGATTTATTTCACTTAGTATAATAGTCTTTAGGTCCATGTTGTTGAATGGGCAAAACTTTATTCTTTCTTATGGCTGAGTAATATTCCATTGTATAAATATACACCATATCTTTATCCATTCTTCTATCTGCGGACACTTGGGCTGCTTCCGTATCTTGGCTACTATAAATAATGCTTCTATAAACATAGTGGGTACATATATCTTTTCAAGTCAGTGTTTTTGTTTTCTTTGGATAAATACCTAGTAGTGGAATGATTGGATCATGTAGTATTCTATTTTTAATTTTTTGAGGAATCTTCATTCAGTTTTCCGCCCTGGTTACACCAATTTACATTCTCACCAATTGTGCACGAAGGCTCTCTTTTCTCCGCGCCCCCCCCCCCAGCACTCACTGTGTCATGTCTTTGTGACACCCTCCATTCTGACATATGTCAGCTGACAACTCATCATGGCTCTCATTCGCATTTCCCTGATGATTAGTAATCCTGAATGTCTTCTCACTGGTCTGTTGACCCGTTGAATGTCTTCTTTGGAAAAGTGTCTATTCAGGTCCTCTGCCCATTTTATAACTGTGTTATTTGTTTTTCACCATTTGTTTTTTCAAAAGGCTGTGGGGAGGTTCTCGTTTTGGGCAAAAAACCCTTGCATGCTCCATGCTGTCTCTCCCATGGAATGTGGGTATAAAATCTGGATTGAATTCAGAATCACAAGGAAGCCTCTGGAAAGTAACTCGTGGGAGGAGAAGTGGGGAAGAAAATACAAAAGAACTGGAACAACACAGTAAGAGTTTACCATCTATTTTCTACTTGGCAGCTTCCAGTCTGGACTCAGGGCAGCCAGAAATGCTGAAGTGCATGTGGGTGAGGACGGAGGGAGCTGGCTGCAGCCCTCTCCTTCTGGCCTGAGGGGTCTCCTAATGCTGAGAGGGAGTGTGTTTTCTTCTCTGTCCTCTCTGCCCAAGGTCAGCAACAATGGCGCAGGAATAGCGGGGAAGGCAGGTGCCTGAAACTCTGACGGAGAGTAACCACTGGGATTCTTGATGTAGACCCAGCTGCATAAAGTTCATGGCAGAGTGAGGCAAATAAAGCCCCAACTGGGGCAGGTGCCCAGAGAACCAAAAAATACTGCTGAGATCATGGAGAGGTAGGAACATGGGAAAGTGACCCCCTAATGTTGTTTGTAAACCACTGGGTTCAGTCCCCATACTGTATATTCAGGGATATGACCTTATAGCATACTATTGATGTTGACAACTGAATTATGGGACAGCCCAGTCACACAAAGAATATGGGGAGGGGGCAGCAGAGATACTGGGAAAAAGGAACCAATATTGAAGCCACAACTGCATGATAAAAAAAAAATGTCAACTTTCTCTGTAAGATTTAAAGAATATCAAGAGACTCATGACATCTAAAATGTCTGAGACATAATACAAAATAACTTGCTATACGAAAACCCAGCAAAATCTCTATTTGCATGAGAAAAGATAATAAGCCATGCCGAGCTCACACCGACAGTCATAGCTGGCAAAGATGTTAAAACAGCTGTTATAAAAATTTCCAACAAGTAAAAGAAAACACTCTAGAAATGAATAAAAGGGTGGAAAGTCTCTGCGGGGGGGGTGGCTGGGTGGCTCAGTTGGTTAAGCATCTGACTCATCAATTCAGCTTAGGTCATGATCTCAGAGTTTATGAGTTCAAGCCCCACGTCGGGTTCTGTGCTGACAGTGTGGAGCCTGCTTGGGATTCCCCTCCTCTCTCTCTCTCTCTCTCAAAATAAATAAACTTAAAAAAAAAAGATAGGAAGTCTCAAAAAAGAAACAAAAGACATAAAGAAGAATAAATGGAAATTCTAGAACTGAAAAATGCAATAACCAATAAAAAATTATTGGACTGAGTAGCAAAACTGAGATGATGTAGAAAGAGTCTATAAACTTGATGAGAGATAAATAGAAATTATCCAGTGTCAAAACTGAGAGGGAAAAAGAGATTTTAAGAAATAAACAGAGCCCCCTGGAACTGGGTGGGGGTAATGATGAGCGATCTAACATTTGTGTCACCAGAATCCCAAAGGAGAGGAGAATAGATTTGAAGAAATAGTGGTTGAAAACTTAACAAATTTGATCAAAGACATAAACCTACAGAGTAAAGAAATTTTGTGAACCCCAAACAGAGTAATCCATAGCAATCCACATTTAAACACATCATAATCAGACTGTGAAAAACTAAAGACAAAGAAAAGGCCTTAGAAGCAGCCAGAGGAAATCCACACATTACCTACAGAGGAGCAATTCAAACCATGGCAGATTTGTCATTAGAGTCACAGAGGACAAAGGAATTGGCACAGCATTAAAAAAATTTTTTAATGTTCATTTATTTTTGAGAAAGAGAGTCAGAGCACAAGTCAGGGAAGGGCAGAGAGAGAGGGAGACACAGAATCTGAAGCAGACTCCAGGCTCTGAGCTGTCAGCACAGACCCCAACACGGGGGGCTCGAACTCACGAACTTTGAGATCATGACATGAGCCGAAGTTGGCCGCTCAACCACCTGGGTGCCCTGACACAGCATTTTTAAAATACTGACAGGAAAGAACTATTAATCCAGAATTCTATACACAGCAAAAATACACATCAGGAATGGAGAGGAAATAAAAACCTTCTGACATGAAAGAAAATTAAGAGAATTTTTGTTTGTTTTTGCCAGCATATCTGTCTGGATTTTTGACTGGGGTTATATGGGATCTAAAAATCAATTTAAGGAGAAAGGCATAACTTAATACTGACTTTTCGTATTATGAAAATGGTGTATTTTCTATTTATTTATCTTTTTAATTTCTCTTAACAATATTTTATAGTTTCAGTCTACAGGTCTTATGTATATTTCATTAGATCTATTTTGAAGTACTTAATATTTATATGCTGTTATTTTCAATTCACAATGATTTGTCATTAGAAATATGATTGGTTTTGTATATTAACTTCGTATTCTTTGACTACTAATTCACCTTCAAGTTCTAGTAGGTAGCTTTTTTTTATAAATTTCTTAAGATTTTCTCTCTACACGATCATATTACCAAGGATGGTCTATGTCTCCCTTTCAAATTTGTGTGCTTTTTATTTGTGTTCCTTGTGTTATTGCAATGCCGGGGACCTCCACTACAGTGCTGAATGTAAGTGGTGAATGTTGGTGGCCCCGCCTTGCTCTCAATCATCGTACGCCATTAAATATGTGCGTAGCTACAGTTTCATTTTGTAGAGGCCCTTTACTAATTTGAGCATGTTTTCTTCTCACCTTTGTTTGATGAGAGTTTATATCACAATCAGGTATTAAATTTTGTCCTTCTGTATCTGCTGAGATAACTATATTGTTTTCTCCTTTCCACCCATAACTTGAACCAATCCTGAATTCCTGGAGTAAACTTGGTTATGACATATCACCCACTTCATACGTTGTTGGATTAAATTTGATAGTATTTCATTAGGAAGGTTGACTTTCATGAATAATACTGGTTTGTAGCTATCTTTTCTTTTATGAAACATTTATAGAATTTGTTTTTCTTCCTCAATGTTTGATAGCGTTTCACAGCAAAGCCATCTAGTTCTTTATTGTTCACTGTAGGAAGTCCTTAAATTATAAATTCTATTTATTTAATAAATTTGGTGGCAGAATTTTCTATTTCTTCTTGAATCGCTTTTGGTAATTTGTGTCTTTTCAGGCATTTGTTCATTTTCTCTAACTTGTTGAATTTACGGCAGTAACATTGTCCAAGGTATTCTACTATTTGGGGCACCTGGGTGGCTCAGTTGGTTAAGCATCTGACTTCAGCTCAGGTCACAGTCTCACAGTTCATGGGTTCAAGCCCCGCGTCTGGCTCTGTGCTGACAGCTTGGAGCCTGGAGCTGCTTTGGATTTTGTGTCTCCCTCGCTCTCTGCCCCTCCCCCACTCATGCTCTCTATCTGTCTCAATAGATATTCTACTATTTGTTTAATGTCTGTAGGATCATTTTCATTTAGAAAAAGGTTTCTATTTTCAAACAGGTTAGATTTACAAAGAAGGGTTGGTATGACACATAGTAAAATTCATGGACAAATACTGATACGTTATTATTAACTAAAGTGCATACTATATTTAGATATCTTTAGTTTTTACCTAACATCCTTTACTATCTCTAGATCCTATCTATGACACCACATTAAGTTTACTTGTCATGTCTCCTTAGGTGGCTCCTGTTGGCTGTGATAATTTCTCAGGCTTTCCTTGTTTTCATGACCTTGATGGCTTGGGTCAAGTGTCTTGTAGAATGTACCTCAACTGCATCTGATGTTTTTCTTATTCAACTTGTTGGTCATTAGAATACTGCAAATAAAAACCACAGTGAGATGCCAAATCACACCTATTAGAATGGCTATTACAGGGGGAAAAAAAAGGAAAAGAACACTTGTTGGTGAGGATATTGAGAAACTGGAGTCCTTGTGCATTGTTGGTAGGAATGTACAATGGGAGCCATCATGGAAAACAGGCTGGCAATTTCTCAAAGCCTAAAGATAGATCACCATATGAGTCCCCAATTCCACGTCTAGGGATACTGAACCAGAGACTCACACAGTTCCTTGTATGCCCATGCTCATAGTAACAGCAATCACAAGATCCAAAAGGTGGAAACTCCAGTGTCAATCAACAGAGGAACAGACAAGCAAAATATGGTATATCTATACAATGAAATATTATTTAGTCATAAGGAGGAATGAAGTTCTGATACATGTTAGGCCCCAGATGAGCCTTGAAAACATCATGCCACGAGAAATACACCAACCACAAAACAAAAGATATTGTGTGGTTCCACTTACGTGAGGTACTAAAATAGGCAGATTCACGGAGACAGAAAGTACAATAGATTTACCAGGGGCTGCAGAGAAAGCGACATGGAGAGTTATTATTTAATGGGGACAGAATTTCCATCTGGGAAGATAAAAGAAAGTTCTGGAATGGATAGTGGTGATTGTTGCCCAGCACTGTGAATGTACTTGATGCCACTGACTTGTACACTTAAAAATGGTTGCAATGGTAAAGAAAAAGAAGCCAATCAGTGCCCTGTAATATTTTTGTTTCATGAATTATTTTAGTAAAGTTTAGATTTCCAACTGATTCCAATTTTTGGGTTTTGGCTCTTCTCCTTCAGCTTCCTTCTTCCCTCCATCCCTCCCCTTCTCCATCTCTCCCTCCCGCCCCCTCTCTTGATTCCTTTCCTTGTTAATAGTGGTCAATAGTGGTTAATAGAGGTTGCTGGATATACTTCAGTGGCGGGGTCATCTCCATCCTGCTCATACCTCGAAAGAGTCTCCAGTCAATACCATCAGGGCTAGGGGCTGCCTGCAGGACATGCGGAGTTAGCCCTTGGCTGTGCCGCAGGTGTGCCATGGGTGACTTTCTCCCTATCACCAGCAACAAAGGCATTCTGTCGTGTGAGTGTGACCTCAACATGCCACACAATAACGCCTCTTCCTTCACACAAGGAGCAACTGGATGGGCCCATCTATTGCCCAGGGTATCAGTCCTTCTACCGAGCACTCTACGGAATGGGGCCAGTGCCTGCTCGACACACACCACCAGCGGTCACAGGTTCACAGCCATTCTCCTGAGTCTAGAATCGGTTATGGCGTATGCCGGGGACCTACGATTCAGTCTGAGATACACAGATCCAGCTCGTGACACATGACCCAGGGCCTCTTAAAGGAGAGTCCCAATCCCGTACTCCTGTCCCTAACTACCAAAGATCAAAACTGCTGAGTTAGGCCAGTCGAATCTCTCACAGAGGCTCAGCAGAACTATGCAAGCACAGCACAAGCAGCACAGCTCTAAGTCCAGCTTACCAGCCAGCAGCAGGCCGCGTACGTGCCCGCCAGTGCATAGCAAAGCCGGGTGCGTTCCTCACGTGGTGAGGCCTCTGGGAGAGCAGGGCACACCTCTCCGCTGCTCCAAGAATGGCTTGAGAAAGCAAGGTAAGGAGATTAGATTGGGATTTTTATAGTGGCTCCGGTGTGGACTGGAGTGAGGATTCTCATGCGTGGGCTGGGGGCTTGCACATTTTGAACTTCCCGTTGGCAACCAAACAAGAGAACATCTGGGTCTTCTTATCAGCTCAGGGAGAGACAAAGGGGTGACACTGAAGAGCTGTCAGCAACGATCAAAAGTGGAGTCCGTTTAAAAAAAGGGTGGAGTCAGACTTTGTTACAATGAATGTGTTTATACCATCCACATTTTAGTGGTTTTTGATATAATTGGATTCATATCTATCACTGTGTAACTGTTTTTGTTGCATTCACGTTTTCTTTTGACCCTTTTTGTTTCCCCTTTTAACTGAGCATGTTACGTGACTCCATTTTATTTTCTCTCTTCACATATTACACTTCTTGAAATTTGGCAATTGCTCTGGAATTTTCAATAAGGATTTTTAACGTTCAAATGACACTATGCCACTTCAGACATTGTCTGAGAAACTCTTTGTTTCTTCTTCATATTTGAAGAATAATTTCCATAATATGAAATTTTAGGTTGATGGATTTTTGTTTCAATGTGTGAAATATTTCACTCCACTCTCTTCTTGCTTTAATGGTTTTTGACCAAAAAGGCTGCGATCATTCTTATATTTGCTTCTCTGTAGGTAATACCTCCCCAGCCCCAACTTATTTCCAGATGTTCTCTGTCTTTGATTTCCCACACTGAATATTATTTTCCTAGCTATGGTTTTTGGGATGGTTATCTTCCTTGGTATTCTCTGAGCTTCCTTAGAGCTCTGGTATGTAACTGGCTTTGGGAAGTTCTCTGCCATCACTACATCAGATGTTTCTTCTGCTCCTTCCTCACTTTCTTCTCTTTCTAGTGTTCAAATTACATGTTACATCTTTAGAAACTGCCCCACCATTCTTGGATGGTGCGTGCGCGTGTGCGCGCATGTGCACACGCACGCACAAGAGTGTGTGTGTGTGTGTGTGTGTTCTCATTCTTTTTTTGTGTGTTTCAGTTTGGGATGTTTCTATCAACATATCTTTAAGCTCACCGATTCTCCCTTGGCCATGTCCAGTCTCTTGATGATCCCAGCAAAGATATTCCTTGTTTCAGTTAGTTTTTGATTTCTAGCATTTGTTTCTGAGTCTTAGCATTTCCATCTCTCTGCTTATATTATCTATCCGTTCTTGCTGTTGTCCACTTTTTCCATTACAGCTCCTAGGATAGTCACCGTAGCTGTCTTGAAGTCCTGTTGTAGTAACACCGTCCCTGCCATAGGAGACTGTCTCTTCAAATGTTGTTGTCTTTTAGTATGCCTTGTAATTTTGTTGTTGTTGAAAGCCAGGAATGATGTACTAGGTAGAAAGAACTGAGGCAAAAAGGTCATTAGTGCAAAGTTTGGGGTTTATGACACTTGAATCTGTGGGTTTATAGTTTTCATCAAATTTATAAAATTCCTCTCTAAATATTGTTCTGTCTTTTGCTTCCTTTCCCTTTCTGGGGCTCTAATTATATATGTTAAACTACTTTGTAGTGTTCTAGAGTTCATGGAGACTTCTTTGATTATTTTCCAGTCTGTTTTCTGTCCTTCAGTTTGGATAGTTTCTATTGTTATGTTTTTAAGTCAGTAATTTTTTCTTCTATGGAATCTAATCTGCTGTTGATCCTATCCAGTGAAGTAGTCTGTTCTGGTATTGTGAGGAAATGGTTAATGCAGAGGGTCTATTTTACTCACTTTTTACTTATCTCTGTAGCCAGGGCAGTGATCTCTGGCCAAGCCCTGAAAATTAAATTCCTGGATATTCGCATAGTTACTAGTGAATGACGTGATGATAAATGCCTGAAGCAGTGACTCAAGATGAACCAGGTCAGAAGTGTCTAAAGTCCACACCATGGCAGCTCACATAGCTATGAGACTAGTCCCCTTTAAGAGCTCTGAATTCCAGGGCACCTGAGTGACTCAGTTGGCTAATCATCCAACTTCGGATCAGGTCATGAACTTGTGTTTCATGAGTTCAAGCCCTGCATCAAGCTCGGTGCTGACAGCTTTGAGACTGGAGCCTGCTTCGGATCCAGTGTCTCCCTCTCTATCTGCCCCTCCTCGCGTGCTCTCTCTCAAAAATAAATGATTTAAAAAAAGAACTCTGAATTCCAAGACTCCACTTCCCTGGGTGGAGATGTATTGTGGGCCTTTGGAATTCACCATTGAAGGGAAAAGTACATCCATATGACTCTCACAGAGACAGAAGACTTGGAAGCTTATATGTGACCTCTAACATCTACTTTCGTTTTCTGTTCTTGCAGTATATATCCTTAATTGTAATGAATCTCAGACATGAATATAACTTTGTGGTGAGTCATGTGAGTCCCTCCAGCACATCACCAGATTAGTTAATGGTCATGGGAGTCCCTGAAACAGGTATTGTATTTTTCGTCTCTACAAGCTATTTTGGTTCTTTTAAATATCTTCCTTTTTTTATTATGTGCATGTTTCCCTTTAAATATTGTGCCTTCTTGGAAAGCTTATTTATTTTGAGAGAGGCAGAGTGAGCACGAGCAGGGTGGGAAGCAGAGAGGGGGGAAGAGAATCCCAAGAAGGCTCCGCACTGTCAGCGCAGAACCTGATGTGGGGCTCAAACCCATGAACCATAAGATCATGACCTGAGAAACCAAGAGTCGAATGCTTAGCCCACTGAGTCACCCAGGATCCCCATTGTGCATGATTGTAATGTGCTTGGGTATTTGTCCAATCAGGTAGTGATTTCTGAGTCTATTTCCAATCACAGATTTTTCTTATTATGGGTCATACTTTCCTGCTTCTTGGCATGTCTAGTAATTTTTGACTGGCTATTGGATATTATTGTTGATATCCTGTTGAGTGTTTTATTGTCTATTCTTTAGTAGGCAGTGACTTCCAGACTATTTTGATCCCATTAAGGCCTATTTTTATACAGTTAGGGTAGGCCTACAGTAGATTTTCTTCCTCGGATAGTTTAATTCTATACTAAGGCAGGATCCCACAAGGGGGTCTCCTCTTATTGCCTGGGGTATTATTGAGGACTCTCCTCTGTTGTTCAGTTAGAATTTTTCCTCACCTTCTGAGACCTGTGCCAAACATACAGCTCCTCATTAATTTGTTGCCTTACCTTCTAAAATTTTACTCTGCAGATGTGTAGCATAGTGTTCAGAAAAGAACCTCCAACCCACAACTTCCAGCTGCCTCAAACTCCTTGAACTCCAACCTCCACCTCAATTTAGCAAGACAGCTAGGCTGTTTGAGTTCTCCCTTATATTGTAGTCTGAAGATGACTTACCTGCAGAAATGTGGGGTGATCGGAGGGATCACCTCATGTGTCCCTTCTCTCGAGGATCATAGTCCTGCACTGTTGTTCCAAGGCTACTGCAGTCTTTGCATGTTTCCCCCAGAGAGTTGATGATGAGCTATGACATCTAATCCATGTTATTCCAGTGTGGGAGGAAGCAGAGTCTGCATAAATATTTGGCAATCTCTTGCACTCAATTTCTAACAGGTCTCTTTGTCACATCCTGCTTCAAATCACTGATTGTTTCTTCACTGGGAAATAAACCACGAACTGAAAAACTACTACTACTCAAAAGGGGTCTAAATCACGTCATACAAGCTATCTAAGCTTGAACTGTGGTAACACAAGCTCACTTAGAGCTATATGTTCCAAGAGAAGACTATGGGAACAGGAGTTTGGTATGGTCTCATATACCCCAAATTCTTCTTTTTTAAATTTATTTTTATTTTTATTTTTAGGAAGTTTTATACCTTTATTTGACAATCAGCAGTTAGTTCTCATCCACATTAACAGTCTGTAGATTTTTGAAAGTGGTGAAAGGTACATAGGTAACCAACATATAGAACTTACTTGGTGAATCTTCATCCTCTTCCTTCCTCACACGTTTTCTGGACAACCGCACGCGGATACGGTATGGAACATTCCTTATTCCTTTGGCCCAGACAGCTTTGTTGAGCCTGGTGTCAATGTGCACATCTGGGGTTCCCTTCTCCTTCACAGCAAATTTCCGGATCTTTGAGTGCGCGAGGGGCACACTTCTTGAACCCCCCTCCATGGATGCGCTTGTGAATGTTGATGATCTGTTCTCTGGTCACTACCTCGTTGATAGCAGAATGGCCCTTCTTCTTCTCACCACCCTTCTTTGGGGGAGCCATTTTGCCTGGCCAGGGTTGGAAAGGACTCTTTTTTTTTTTTATGTTTACTTATTATTGAGAGACAGAGAGAGACAGAGCATGAGAAAGGAAGGGGCAGAGAGAGAAGATAACACAGAATCCAAAGCAGGCTCCAGGCTCTGAGCTGTCAGCACAGAGCCTGACGCAGAGCCCAAATCCATGAACTGTGAGATCATGACCTGAGCCACCCAGGTGCCCCTTCATATATCTCAAATTCTAAAGATAAGAGCACTGACACCATTCAAATAGGTAGCCTCAATTACATATTCTGGCCAACTGCTGCCCAGACCCACTTACTAACCTCTGCTGTGTAAAACTACCTACCCCTGAACTAACCCTGATCTTCCAAATCCCTAGCTCCCATTTGAGATGACACAGAGACTCTGTGAAGGTGGTGCTCTCCCTTGCTAAGTTTAATGAACACACCTCTGTATGATGAACAGAGTTTTTTTAAAAAATGTTTATTTTTGAGAGAGAGAGAGAGAGAGAGAGAGAGAGAGAGAGAGAGAGGGAGAGGGAGGGAGACAGAGAACAAGTTGAGGAGGGGAAGAGAGAGAAAGTGAGAGAGAGAGAGTGAGAATCTGAAGCAGGCTCCAGGAACTGAGCTGTCAGCACAAAGCCTGGTGTGGGGCTCGAACCCATGAACTGTTGAGATCATGACCTGAGCTGAAGTCAGAAGCTGAATGAACTGAGCCACCCAGGTGCCCCCTCCAGTTTTTTTTAAATATGAGCTTTGGCAATCATGGATGCTCTAAGGAAGGTTGGCCGTGACCCACCACAACCACAGCCTAAGATCACCAACTCAGAAGGCAATCCACTGAGGCCTCTTGCACTTCCCTGTTCAGGGTTTCTTTCTCCACGATGATGAGTTCAGTTTAGGGCTAAGTTTGAGCTCCAATCGTTTTGCTGAAATCCCAAATCTAGGGGAGTTTTATTTAGTCTGCCCTAGGGAAAAAGTCCCCCAAACATTTTTAAAATTTTTTTTTGTTGTTTTATTTATTTTTGATACTGAGAGAGACAGAGCATGAGAGGGGGAGGGGCAGAGAGAGACGGAGACACAGAACTGGAAGCAGGCTCCAGGCTCTGAGCTAGCTGTCAGCACAGAGCCCGACGCGGGGCTTGAACCCACGAACGTGAGATCTGACCTGAGCCGAAGCCGGAGGCTCAACCGACTGAGCCACCCAGGCGCCCCCCAAACATTTGTTATCTGATCAGATTTGTACTACTTTTAATTGTCCTTGGCAGTCATATTAGATATCCATCACTGTGTTGTAACAAATCACCCACAACTGAGCAGACTGAGAAATAATGATTTATCTCACAGTTTCTGAGGCTCAGGACTCTGGGAGTAGGCCAAAGTCACTGGCCCAAAATCTTATGAAATTGCAGACAAGCTGCTAGTTAGGGGAAAACTTGCCTGGGAAGTTTTCAATTCCGAGCTCATTCACATGGACTCTGCTAGCAGACCTTAGTTCCTTGCTGTTGGCTGGAAACTTCAGTTCCTCATCATTTGGGCCTCCCTTCATGACACAGCAGCTGCCTTCCCCCAGAGTAAGGAATCCAAGAGAGTGCCCAAGTGAACTTCCACTGCTGTCCTGTATGACCTAATCTCAGAGGTGCCTCCCACCAATTCTGTTGGATGCTCCTGGGCCCAGAGACCAACCCAGAGACGATGTAGGAGGAGACCACACAGGATGGGATCACCTGCAGTGGGGAGTGTAACCTGGGAGCCAGCGTGGAGGCTGCCCCTGTTGCGAATCTGCCAAGGCACTGACTTGCCAGTACTTCTCCCATCAGCCTATCTATCAGCTCTACTGTCGCATGTCTCCAAGCGTTTTTCTCAATATGGCCTGTATTCATCATCACAGAACCAAGATATCCTACACTGATATGCAGAATATCAGGAACATGATATGTACCCAACTGTTTGAAGTCTGTGAAATAGGCAATACTGTCCACACTTAATAAATGAAGAATAAGAAAAGTTGAGCAACTTATTCTGTGATATATCATGAGTCATGTGTTGTAAGTCACAGGATCAGGCATTCCCAAGTCTATCGTTCTTCAAAGTCTAGTATTTTTCCAGAATCCCTCACTTCTTGACTGGTGTCTGGCTCTAATCTAGTTCTTTGTGCAGCTTCATTTCCCTCTAACCCCTCACTCAACTCACACTACGTCCGCACTCCACAGACCATCCTACTGAATGAATTTTAAGGTCCCTAGGTTCACAGTGTTAGTCCCACAGCTGAAATCTTTTTGCCCCGACCCCTGTGATACCAGTCTTCTGCAATGTGCTGAGGCTAGTGCAGGCAAATTTCATAAATATTCAGTGTGTGCTTGAAGTGAGTTTTCATGTTGAATGTGATCTTCTTCCAAAATCAGTGAACTGAGCTTGTTAATTGTATCATTCAAATCTACATTTTTAAGGACTTTTCTAGTGTTTGATCTAATTACTGAGGAATATTAAAATCTCCACTAGATAGAGGATGTCGATTTTTCCTTATGAATCTGCATGATAATCTGCATGTTACTAGGTACATACAAGTTTTATCTTCGAGGCAGACCTGTCACCATTATGTATGACCCACCTTTCCCCAGGAGAGGATATTAGAGGAAAGAGATGAAGGTGGGGGTGGGGGGAAGGAGAGGATGGGGGAGCCAAGTATAGATAGGTCCAATCTGCTCCTTGCAAAGGAAGAAAACTAGCCTTCCCAGTGGTCTGTTACTTGGACAGTGGTTAAAATTCTTTGGGTGAATTACCGCCTTTCTCCTAAGAACACAGCCAAGTTCCCTTGCTGCTTCTCTCTGGGAAGCACGGTTTTTTGCTCACCCTCCCATGGCGGGTATAAGCCCAGTGGGGTCTCAGCATTGCCCAAAGTTTCCTGTTGGAAACCTCACCTGGGCTTTGAGGTGTTTGGTACTGTGCTCAGTGAAAAGCAGAACCCACTCCCAGGCTTCCTAGTTGCACTTCACCCAGGGTCCTGCCAACCCTTGGCTGTGCATATGTACGTGGTACTCAGCGATATGGTAACAAATGTCTATCTAGAATTTTAGTTGCAGCCACCAAAGCATCATCATACAGAGTCGCTCCAGATCACTGCAAATATTTGACATCCTATTTGTCCCTCATTGTTCAGTTCAAATACAGCTGCTTTCATTAAACTCTGATCATTCAAACCCCCACCCCCACTTCCAATGGGAATTACTACTAGCATCTTCCCCCCTTTCACCGCTATTCCCACCTCAGTTACAGCAACAGTGACCCCCCCACCCCCCCCACCCCTGTCTTACTTTCCAGGCAGTTATATTTGTATCTTTCTCTCCCTGGTTAAAAAAAAAAAAAAAAACAACTTGTCGACTGGATCCTCCGTCAGCTCACTGGGTCCACAACCTCACTCCAGCCCTGTCTACTCCCTGCCTCCAGAGGGGAGCCAAATGCTCATCTACAGGTGGTGTTTCCCATCTTAAAATTTTTCTTTAAAAATTTTAAAAAATGGTTTTTTTTGAGAGAGACAGCATGAGTGGGGGAGGGGCAGAGAGAGGGAGACAGAATCCAGCATAGACTCCAGGCTCTGAGCTGTCAGCACAGAGCCCGAGGCAGGGCTCGAACTCGGGAACAACGAGATTGTGACCTAGGCTGAAGTCGGCCACTTAACCAACTGAGCCACCCAGGCGGCTCCTTAAATTTTTTATTTTAAAACATATGCCCAGAACTGTCCAATCCTATGAGAGAGGGTTAATGTCTGAGGTCCTGTTTAGGAAAGCACTGGCTGCGTCCCTAGCGTTGGGCCGCTCTGTGATGTGCTCCCCCAGAAAACCACAGATTTTCCAAAAGGACCTATCCACCCCCACTTCAAGGGCCTTTTAGACGCTGCCAGGCGTGCAGATTCAAATGGAATCTCCTACCATCAAATTTATTTACTGAACATGACCATAATTAAATGGGTATGGATTGAATCCTTCTCAAGAGTTTCAAATTAGCTAGACTTCCCATAATACAGTATTGAAAACTTTTTAATATTACTCTTAAGACCAAGGTGGAGAAGAAACCAGAGCACGTCTCGCGAACGCAGAGGCCTCCAAGGCTGCCGCCACCAGAGCCAGGGCATGGTGAGGCAGGAGGCAGGGTCGGACTGTGGGTAAGCGCGTGGAGGACTGAAACCTGCGCGGTGTGCGCGGCGTCCCTGGAACGCACCCGGCTGCGGCCAGCGTGGAATTGCAGGCTCGCCACTTGATAGTCAGCTTCGTAACTGAGAAACACTGTCACAGACACAACGAGGCCAGAGGAAAAAAAGAACCAGCCACCAGAAAAGTGCACTTGGATCAGATGTGCGCTTGCCAGGTCCTTCGGGGGAAGCTCGATTCTGACGTGGGAGACCATCGGCCTTAGCTCACCTCACAACGGGCTCCGAGCTAAGACGTCAAGGAGGCAGCTCCCCTGCCTCTCCCAGCCAGCTGAGGCTGCAGAGCACACGCCCGCTGCTGTCCGGTCTCCTTGTCTTTCCCGTCTCCATGCCGGTCCCTGCCCAAGAGAGCAGGTGCGTGAGCACGGTCTCACTGGGCACGAGGGCATCCTCACATTTGAAGGGACGGGGACAGGACAAGGACAACCCAACGGCAGCGGGGCTAGCCTCAGCAGCCTTTCTGAGTGATGTCTAGTCCCGACGACTTGGTGATTTCCAAAGTTGTAAACACCTGTTCAAAAGGAAGAAAGCCAAACACGTGGATGTAGCCATCAATATTTTAGTACTGCTTTAAGAAAACATGTTCTGAAAAGTACATCTATGTTAACCTTTAAAATATGCAAAGCAGTTGCTGACACAAAATCTCTCTGACCTTGTGCTTTATAATAGTTTTCCAAATAACACCAGTTGAAATCCATGAACACACAAACCTATTTCCGTACCTCACCACATGTGGGATGAATTCCAATGGTGTTATCGAGTAGCTGTTTGGTGAGCCCACATTTCATTGCTGCCGCAAATCCTTGGGTGACCTCACCGGCATTCGGTCCAAGAACGTGGAATCCTATCACCCGGTACTTTAATACGCAAACACAAGAAGGAGAAGCCCAGTAGGTTAATGGTCTGAACAGGAATCTATTTATTGCAAGTTTACAGTTAACATGTACAGCATCCACTACAGTAAAAGAACTCTAAAGCTGAATTGAGCAGAGAACATTATCGTGAAACTGAACCACGGTAAGAATCTGTTAAATGAGCCAGTAAATGCACATCCAGAGTTAATTTGCACTCAAATTTACTAGAACAAGCAATTTACCCACTGCATGAAGGAGTTCATTAGTATGATGTAAATTCCCAAATTATGCTGAGATCGTGCTAAACAACAACGTAACAAATCCGAATTAAAGTCCAACGCTAGAATAATTCGAAGGCAGCGGGCTGCCCTGCTTCAACGTAACTAAGCGGAGACCAAGCAGTGGCCAGCGCAGGGTTTTACCCAGGCCTGCGCGTAGGGAGGGGCGAGGAGCTCGGGATGAACAGCTCCACCAAGACAAGTGCATTTCCAAGGCTGCATTCTAGGCTGTCTTTGGCCAACGTGTTTTCATCAGACTCTCATCTCTGATAGTGCCAGGGCATAACAGATGAAGAGAGAGAAGGCAGAAGGGGTCTCAGCCCACCTGCATTCTGGAGGAAACACAAAGAGCATACGACCTCCTGCATATCTACTGGGGGGGTGCTCACAGGAGGCCTCCGAAAGTGGCATTTCTCAGGGGGCTGGCCATCCGAGGCCAGGAGAGCTGTGGGTGACAAGTGCAGCTCCCAGGGCCCCACAGAACTGGGGATCTCTGAGATGGTGCCTTGTGCAGCAACGTTTGGGAGAGGGGGAAGCCCAGAGAGAAGAGAGGGACATCTGATGGAAATCTCCGCTTATAAATGAAAATGAAGGCAGGTTCTGGGAGGGGGAAAACCTCATTCACGGTTTTCACCTTGGGGCCACAGTAAGTAGGAGGGTGACACTCTAGAAACAGTGATTTGGGAAGGAGAATAAGGAGGGGCAAGCTCTACCCTGGAGGGGGGCCAAGTGTGTGAGGGTGGGTGAGCGGAGTGGCAAGGGACAGAGCAGGTGTCCAAAGAGGGGTCAACAGACCTCAAGATTCTGCCCCAGGCCCAGCAGTCAACACCTCTGTCAAGTGGTCAGAAAGCACGGCTGCTGACCTCGGCTTCAGCAGGGGCTCTCCCAATCCAACCCCAATCCCAGGCTGCCTCTGCCCCCTCCCGCTGGGAAGGCCCCCTCCCCGCCCGCAGCCGGCAGACAGTAAGCTCAGTCACTCCAGTCCAGGGTCAGAACAAGCTGCACACAACTACCACCACCCCCTGGGAGCACAGCTGTGAACATGTCACAGCCCTGGGGTATTTCTGGTAAGTTCTGACCAGTATCCCCCTCAAGGGACTAAGATCTGGAGCTCTGGCTGCCTGCAAGTCTCAGACAACGGGGCACATGCTAACTGGTCGTGAGCCTGTGACACCCGTTCTCTGTTAGGCTGAGAACCAGAGAGCCACAGAGGCGGGGACCAACAGGACGATGGTTGGTACTTTGGAAACTTTATACAAACATCAGTTGTTGCGGTTTGTATTTATCTAATTTTGTTTTTGCTCCAAGATTATAAATTCTTAAAAAGGGAGAGACCAAGTCCTGCTGCTTTCTACATGCAGCGTTCCTTACAAAGCAGGTCGTAAATAAACTGTTTTCATCCACATGATCGATTCCAACTCATCTCCGTAACAGGGAGCCTCCAACGACCGGCTCTCCACCCCACTGATCCCCTTTGATGAAAGCCTTCATTAGGAATCAGTTAATTAACTAGTTTTCAGGGGCGCCTGGGAGGCTCAGTCAGTTAAGCAACTGAGGCTCAGGTCATGATCTCGCAGTTCGTGGGTTCAAGCCCCATGTCCGCGCTCTTGCTGACAGCTCAGAGCCTGGAGCCTGCTTGGGATTCTGTGTCTCCCTCTCTCTGCCCCTCCCCTGCTCATGCTCTGTCTCTCAAAAATAAACATTAAAAACAATTTTTTTAAAGTTAACTAGTTCTTACTTCATGCAAGCATGTCTTTCTAAAGGCTTCGGATGCACAGTTTATAAACTGCATATAAACACACACCCTACATTTTATTCGTTGAACACCGAAACTTTCACACATCATCCTGTTCTACGCTGCTCTGAGACAACTTGCAGTGATTTTGTTTTTCAGAAGGTATCAGTTGCTCGACCTCTATAACCACATCAACTGGGTGACCACTTGAAGGATTTCGGCCTTGCCCTGAAAGTCGTCTTTAAAGACGATTCAAACCCAATCCTAGACTAAAAGCTACAGCTTAAAATGATGGCTTTTAACCCTCCAAGGAGATTACGTACATTGTCGAATTTATTGCAAATTATCTTTGCGTAGCAAGTATTGTTGTCCCTGCCAGCCACTGTCCACTCGAGAGGCCAGAACAAGGTGTGGTACACCTGCAAGACAAGGGGGACAGGGGCCGAGATTAGTGTCTGTGAAAGGCACTCCCTGACACGTTCTGCAATGACTGACCACAGCTTTCAGGAAGTTCAAGTTTCACTCTGCAATGATGTGGATGGAACCGGAGGGTATGGTGCTAAGTGAAATTAGTCAGAGAAAGACAAATATCATATGGCTTCACTCATATGAGGAATTTAAGATACAAACCAGATGAACATAAGGGAAGGGAAGCAAAAATAATAAAAACAGGGAGGGGGACAAAACATAAGAGACTCTTAAATACAGAGAACACGCTGAGGGTTGCTGGAGGGGGAGGAGGGATGGGGGATGGGCACATGGGTAAGTGGCATTAAGGAGGGCACTTGTTGGGATGAGCACTGGGGATGTAGGGGATGAATCACGGGATTCTACTCTTGAAATCATTATTGCACTCTGCTGACTCACCTGGATATAAATTAAAAATAAATAATAATTTTAAAAAACTTAGAATTTCATGATTTCAACCTTATTTGTCTGATGGGGGCACCTGGGGCCACAGCTCCTAAAATACCAGCTACCCAAGTGTGTTGGCCATTTTTCCCCCCTTGGCTCAGCTGTTAGTCCAGAAAAATCTCATTAACTAAATTCAATTGTCCAACAGTTATAGAGTGCTACTCTCCAGAGCGATGCAGCGGAGCCTGGTCACCTGAGAAGGTAAATGCAGACTTCGATTCTGCTTCTGTGAATTGGCAACCTGCCTACATGGTTCACCGTCACACCCCATGTGGAGGAAGCAGAAATGAAATCGCCCCAGCCGCCCAAGGATATGAAGAACACAACCTCTGCTCCCTGAGAGCCCTCACTCCAAGCGCTCTGAGCCCACCTGGAAGGCTCTCCCCCAGCTGGCCTGGTCAGCCAGGAAGCCCTGCAACTGTGCGGGCGACCTCTCCCCTAATCGCTCCATCAGAAGGTGGTGGATTAATGTCTGCTGCCAGGATAAGAAACGGGTCCCCAAGTAAAATCCACAGTGGAAGGATTTAAGTATGGATTCTTTGTTCTTTAATAGGATGATGTATTTTATACTTTGAATAAGATCTTTATTGTTTTTATAAAAATGACACAAGGTTATCATAAGAATAATGCAGTACAGAAAGTCAAAGTGAGAAAAAAAATCAAACCCATCTTCTGGAAATAGCCATTTTAAATATTAGGGAAGTATCAACTGTTGGCACATAGGCAATAAAAATGAAATATTACTTATTTTTTTACAAAGTTTTTATTTATTTATTTTTGAGAGACAGAGACAGCATGAGCAGGGGAGGGGCAGAGATAAGGAGACACAGAATCTGAAGCAGGCTCCAGGCTATGAGCTGTCAGCACAGAGCCTGACACGGGGCTCAAACCCATGAACCGTGAGATCATGATCTGAGCCAAAGTTGGACAGTCAACTGACTGAGCCACCCAGGCACCTCTAAAAATGAAATTTTAAAAGATATAGAATATAGTTACTTGTAATAAAAAGTGTTAGATTTGACTTGTATTTAACAGAAGAAAAAAACCTCTCCCACACATTTAAAAGTATGTTTATTTATTTTGAGAGAGAGCATGCACACTGCAGAATGTGAGGGGGTGGGGCAGAGAGAGAGAATCCCAACAGGCTCTCATGATGGCTTGCTCATGACCTGAGCCAAAATCAAGAGGAAATTAAGAGTCTGGTGCTCAACCAACTGAGCCACCTAGGTGCCCCTCCCCTATTTTTTTATTATAATCTTTTCAATCTCTGTGGCTATCTGGAAGAGAAGATAAATGTTTTGTAACCTCAAGATAGGATTTCCTAAAATATAGGCTAAGGAGAGAGATGGTGAAAACTCTGGGGTTTTAAACAAGATTTGTGAAACTGCACGTGTGTTTCTGACTCGTCCCATGCCGCCTGCTGTAGGGAAAGTAGGGGTGCGCACTGACGCGTCCCTCTGCCCTTGTTCTTTCTCTGTTTTTTGCTCTGTGTGTTTTGTTTCTTTTGCTACTTTGAAGATTTTTATTTTATTTACGTCTTTGGTCGTCCTGGTTCAAAATGGGTGTGAAGTATGGATCTCACTTTACTTTTCTCCTGAATGGCCATCCACTGATTTCAACACCCTTAAATGATTTAAAATAAAATACCACCTCTACCATGTGTGAATTCTCATAAGCATCCGAATCAATTTCTGGTTTCATATTCTGTTCCATTCATCTTTCCGTCCGTCTGTATGTCACTATGGCATAATTTTAATTACTATAGCTGTATGATAAACCTCAATATCTAGTAGGCTCATCTCCCCGCTGCTCTCCTTATTCAGAATCTGTTACTGTCCCATTTTTAAGTTTTAATTTTTTATCAAACTATGCACAATTATTAGCCATGATTTGAAACTTTTTTAATGTTTATGTTAAAAAATTTTTTTAAATATTTACTTATTTTTGAGAGACAGAGTGTGAGTAGGGGAGGGGCAGACAGAGAGGGAGACACAGAATCTGAAGCAGGCTCCAGGCTCCATACTATCAGCACACAGCCAGATACAGTGATCGAACTCATGAACTGTGAGATCATGACCTGAGCCAAAAGTTGGATGTTCAACTGATTGACCGAGGCGCCCCTACTGCAATGGTTTTTAAACTTCCTTTTTGGATAGTTCATCACAAGTACACAGAAATACAATTGATTTTTCTGTGTTTTCATGCCCTGCAACTCTGTTAAATTCACTTAGTTCAGTTATGGGCGGAATTATGTCAGACCCTCAAAACAAATCTCTACTTTGAAATCCTAACCTCTAATGCTCCAGAATGTAACCATATTTGGAGAAGGTCTTTAAAGAAGTAAAGTAAGGTCATTAGGGCGGCCCTAGTCCAACTTGACTATGTCCTTACAAGAATAGAAAATTAGGACACAAGACACTCAGAAGATGATGTGAACACAGGGAAAAGACGGCCATGTACAAATCAAGGAGAGGGGCCTGGAACATCACTCCAGGGAAACCAACTCTGTGAACACTTCTAGCATCTAGAACTAAGAAAATAAAAATCGGTCCTTTATCATGTTAAGGAAATTCCTTCTAATTCCCAGTTTATCATGTAGGCTTTTTAAATCATAAATGTGAAAATTTGTCAAATACTTTTTTTTGAATCACGATGATCATGTGATTTCTCTTCATTCTATTAATATGATACTGACTGACTTTCACATGTTGAACCATCCTTGCATTCTTTCTAAAAAATTTTCTTAAATGTTTATTTATTCACTTTGTGGGGGGGGGGCACGATCAGGGGAGGGGCAGAACAAGAGGGAGAGAGAGAATCCCAAGCAGGCTCACCACTGTCAGTGCAGAGCCCAAGACGGGGCTCAAACCCATGAACCATGAGATCACAACCTGAGCCAAAACCAAGAGTTAACCAATTAAGCCACCCAGGAATCTCAAACCATCCTTGCAATCTGGGAATAAATGCCACCTAGTTATGATCTACAATCCTTTTTAATATGCTGTTTAATTTGGTTTAATAGTATTTTGAGGATTTTTGCATTAATTTCATAAAGAATTTTATCGGTACCTTAAAATTTTCTTAAATGTTTATTTAATTATTTTGAGAGAGAAATGGCATGAGTGGGGGAAGGGCAGAGAGAGGAGAGAGAACCCCAAGCAGACTCCAGGCTGCCAGCACAGAGTCTTATAAGGGGCTCAAACTCATGAACTGTGTGTGATCATGACCTGAGCTGAAATCAAGAGTTGGACCCTTAACTGACTGACCCTCCCAGAGGCTTATCTGTCCTTTTTGCAGTAGAAATGGCCATGGTAGAAAGGTAGTGCTGGCCTCATGTAAAGTTAGAAAATTATCGGTGTTAATTCTTCTTTAAATGTTTGGCAGAATTCACCAGTGAAGCAATGTGGTTCTGGGATTTTGGGCTGTATATGTTTACAATTGATATATGTTTTAGCTGTATTAAATTTTTTAAAAAGTGTTTTAATGTTTATTTTTGAGAGAGTGAGAGAGAGTGTGAGTACAGGGAGACACAATATCCCACAGGCTCTAGGATCTGAGCTGTCAGCACAGAGCCAGATGCGGGGCTTAAACTCGTGAACCGTGAGATCATGAACTGAGCCCAAGTTGGATGCTTAACCGACTGAGCTACCCAGATGCCCTGCTGTACTGAATTTAAAATTTTTTTAAATATATTTACTTATTTTTGAGAGAGGCCGAGCATGAGTGGAGAAGGGACAGAGAGAAGGAAACACAGAATCTGAAACAGGCTTCAGGCTCTGAGCTGTTAGCACAGAGCCTGATGTGGGGCTCGAACTCAGGAATGGTAAGATCATGACCTAGGCTGAAGTTGGATGCTTAACCAACTGAGCCACCAGGTGCCCCTACCGTATTAAATTTTTAAATCAATATATAAATTCTCTACTGTAAACTTTTTAATTTTTTTAAATGTTTTATTTTAGTTTTGAGGGAGAAAGAGACTGAGTGTGAGTGGGGGAGGGACAGAGGAAGAGGGAGAGACAGAATCCGAGGCAGGCTCCAGGCTCTGAGCTGTCAGCACAGTGCCCGACGCAGGCTTGAACCTATGAACTGTGAGATCATGACCAGAGCTGAAGTCGGATGCTTAACTGACTTAGCTACCCAGGTGCCCCTCTACTGTAACCTTTTTAATTTAAATTATATTTTGTCTGAAAATAATAATAGTAAAGCTCTCTTTTTGTTATTATTTGTTTTACATGGAATATCTTTTTCTTTCCTTAATTTTCAATCTGTATCTTTATATCTATAGTAAGTCTCTTTAAACAACATATAGACAGATCCAATTTTTTTAATGTTTTATTTATTTTTGAGAGATAGAGAGTGTATGAGAGGGAGAGGCAGAGAGTGAGGGGGACAGAGGACGGAAGCAGGTTCTGTGCTTTCAGCCATGAGCCTGATGTAGGGCTCAAACTCCTGAACTGTGAGATCATGACTTGAGTTGATGTCAGATGTTCAACTCACTGAGCTACTCAGGTGTCCCTAAATCCCATTTTTTAAGTCAAGCCTGACAAACTGCCTTTTAATAGCACACCTCCATCCATTTACTTTTTACATGATTACTGATAAGGGATAATTGATTTTTGTGTTTATCTGCTTTCTGTACGTCTTGCATGTTTTTCACTCCTTAATTCCTCTACTACTGCCTTTTTTGTATTTAGTTTATTTTGGTTGCCTTATTCTTTCCTTTTTTGTGTATTTAAAAAGTTATTATCCTAGTAATTACCTTGGGAATTACAATTAACACCTTAACTTTATAATAATCTTGTTGGAATACTACCTACTTAGTTTCAATAATATGCAACACTCTGCTTCTATATATCTCCATCCTCCCTTTTATATTCTTACCGTCACAGGACACATTTTATATAATGCATGCTCATTAACTTGAATTTAAAATTATGTCTAATACATTTTCCTTCAAATTAAAGACAATTTTTTTAATGTTTATTCAGTTTTGAGAGGCAGAGACAGAGTGCAAGTGGGGGAGGGGCAAAGAGAGAGGGAGAGACAGGATCCGAAGCAGGCTCCAGACTCTGAGCTGTCAGCACAGACCCCGACGCAGGGCTCGAACTTGTGAACTGCGAGATCATGACCTGAACTGAAGTCCGATGCCCAACCGAGCCACCCAGGCGCCCCAAATGCATTTTCTTTTTGAATCATATAGCCAAAAGAGAGAAGTTACAAACCAAACCAAAAGTGTGGTAACACAGCTTATGTACCTAAGAAGTTATCTTTACTAGTGTTTGACTTTTCCGATAGCTTCCAGTTACTATCTAGTGTCCTTTCATTTCTGTCTGAAGGAGTCTTTTGAGCATTTCTTTGGGGGCAGGTCTTCTGTTAAATTTACTCAACTTTTAGTTTTCTGGAAATATCCTAATATCCTTCATTTCCGGGGGCACCTGGGTGGCTCAGTCAGTTAAGCATCCGACTTGATTTCAGCTCAGGTCATGATCTCACGGTTTGCTAGTTTGAGCCCTGCACTGGGCTCTGCACTGTCAGTGCAGAGCCTGCTACGGATTCTCTGTCTCCCTCTCTTCCTGCCTCTCCCCTGCTTGCTCGCTTTCCCTCTCTCTCTCTCTCTCTCTCTCTCTCTCTCTCTCTCTCTCTCTCTCTTCCTCTCTCTCTCTCTCGCTCTCAAAATAAATAAATAAAATCAAAATATACATATCCTTTGTTTCTGAAGAACAGCTTTGCCAGATACAGAAGTCTTATATGATAGTTTTCTTTCTGGACTCCATTTATCTTGATTCTAATGATGGTTTTCAACTGTCTGAACTCAAAACTGTACACACACAACACACACACACACACACACAAATCTTCACTTTGCTTTAACTGAATTATGCCTCAATTAAAGATACTTTTCCAAGTTTGAAAGCTTTGAGCTCTCATTCACAGTATACTGAATCTGAACTTCACTGTCCAATTCTCTATCAGGGAAGTTTACTAAGGGACCCCGGTGGTCATTCTCAGTGGGACTGGCAGAGCCCCTGAGAAATCCGGCTCTGCCCACCTCTGGCCAGAGAAGGGTGAACGCTGGCGGCCAGAGTCCCCGAGCTCCGTGGGAGGAGCTGACGCGGGATCCAGGATGTATCTGCTCACTTCAGTGCTGTGCGGGGGTAGCACCCACGCTAACGCCTCACTGGATCCCAGCGCCCCCGTCAGGAGGATTTGGTTTAACCGTCTCCAGAAAATAACTGCCCGGGTGTTTGCCCGTGTGCGGAAAGTGCTCTGTGCAGTGTCAGGGAGGTGGGAGTCTCC
>NC_043711.1:55094122-55139896 GCF_006229205.1 Suricata suricatta
TGGGAGGAGCTGACGCGGGATCCAGGATGTATCTGCTCACTTCAGTGCTGTGCGGGGGTAGCACCCACGCTAACGCCTCACTGGATCCCAGCGCCCCCGTCAGGAGGATTTGGTTTAACCGTCTCCAGAAAATAACTGCCCGGGTGTTTGCCCGTGTGCGGAAAGTGCTCTGTGCAGTGTCAGGGAGGTGGGAGTCTCCTCTATCTAAAATGGGCTTTCAGGTGGCTTGATGTCAGCTGCTCCCCTCGGCCCCTCCGGAAGCACATGGTGTCACCAACTTTTGAGCCCTTGATGACTCTGATGAGAAGCCAAGTATGCTTCCTGACCTTCCCCATTCCTGCTTATAATCTTTTTTTACCACTCATCTAGCTCCTTTTTTCCCCAAATTTCACTGCTGTTTGTCTCCTTCACTATCCCCCTATCCTTGAGGGATTATTTTTAAAGGCAGATCCCTTTCCCCCACATCACTCTCTTGTCTTTGGCACTGACTGTCCTTATAAAAAAGCTTGGGGCCAGGCTGGGTCACTGGCCTAATGAATAACTAGCTTAACTAGAACATGTCTGTGTCAGTCATGCTCGGTCAGTTTCTCCTAGAAAATGGCATGTTATTTCAATCTTCAAATTCAGTTATTCTTTAATAATTAGGATGTTTACTTCTATTTCCAAATACCTCTTCCATGCCACTTGTTAGGTTTTCCACTGCAGGGTGTGAATTATGTTTATGTTGGTGCATCCTTGTCTAGGCCTATCCATCATCTTTATCTCAACCTTTCCTACGCCATCAACTTTATTCTCAGTCATCTGCTTCTTTTGATTCCAATGCCTTTGGTAGTTCAGTCATAGAGTGGTTTTCACTGTCAACGTGACCTTCACAGTCAGTGCAGGTATAACTACCCTGCCCCCTCGTTCCACATAGCATGTATCCACTAGGAAGAGAGAGGGCTATTTTCCCCAGGAGAAATCCCAACATCCCTCTTTCTCATCTCTGTCTCTTCTCCTAAGTGGCAGCATCAGGTATGGAATCACTGCACTGGGCAAAGAACGTATGGTTTTTTTATCTGTCTCCTTTTGGTAACAATTTCCTTAGTGCTGGCAGGGGTGTTTAGCCTGGCCTTTTCCATATCATAGTAATAAGCAAAGGAAACCAGAAGCCTATAGATAGTGCCACAGGAAAGAACATGGTGTGTTTTTAGGACAAATGGTAGGGGCACCTGGGTGGCTCAGTTGGTTAGGTGGCAGACATCAGCTCAGGTCATGATCTCTTGGTTCATGAGTTTGAGCCCTGCGGTGGGCTCTGTGCTGACAGCTCAAAGACTGGAGCCTGCTTCAGATTCTGTGTCTCCCTCTCTCTCTGCCCTTCCCCTGCTCAAACTCTGTCTCTCTGTCTCTCAAAAATTATAAATAAACACTAAAAAAAAAAAAAAGAACAAATGGTAGACCAGTGTGATTGTACAGGATGCACAGCAATGTGAATGGCTTGACTACACGATGCCTCTTCTTACAGTGAGGAGTTCAGACACATTTTTATGAGTGCTGGGAAATCATCAAAAAGCCTTATACTGGGAAATGGCATAAGTGATTTATATTTTTAGAGGCTCCTCTGGTTCATCTATGATGACCACACTGGTGTGGACTAAAAGCAAACACAGGGAAAACCAGAGATGAGGGGCTTGGGCTGGAGAGGGCGGGGATGGAAGGAACTAGGTACACACAAGGCATCAAACTGACAGCACTTTCTGGGGAGCTGTTGATGGTGACCAATAAGGGAGATGTACGGACGGCTCTCAGGTACATCAGTGTGTAGAGGGGGTCTTCTCTGAGAACCAAAGATTTTAATAGATTCTCAAAGGAATTCATATCAAAACAGGTTAAAACCTTGCTTCTGGATACTTGGAAATTGTGTACGAAGGAAGGCCACCAGAGCCTAACAGACCAGCACAGCCATAGTTTAGCCCCGTCAAGAATTACTTTTTTATTGCACTGTGCCGTGGCATTCTGCCACGGGACTGCATTTCTGGATCTAATAAGGAACAGCTCTAGAAAACCCATCACTGTATTTACTTAGGGGATATTTTAAGGCGATTGTGTACCATATCTCAAGCCTGTTTTGTAAAACCTTGAAAAATCTCCCTCAATTCTCCCTCCTCTAGTCAGGTAGTAGGAAACGCAGAGGTAGATTTTTAGGTTAATTCTAAAGCAAGTCTATGGGACTTCATGGCTTGGATTCTGCAAACCAACAAATTCGTTTTTCTTCTGACACCATCCTATCCTTCCTACTTTCATTTTCTTCCCACCTCGATTTCCTCACTTTGAAAAAATATTTTATATTTGTTTTCGAGAGGCTACCCCAGATCTCTTCATCATAGGCATTAAAAAAATAATAGAGTAAATTTCTGATACATTTTTTAAATAATAAATAAATAAATAAATGCACAAACAAATAAGAAAAGGTGAGTTGATCTGCAGTGAACCTTAGGAAGAAGACCCTGAAGTAATCCTATAAATCTAGGAAACTCTTTTCCTATTAAGACATTCCTGTCTGCAGTATGGCCCTTCTATATTCTTCTTCTCGGATACCTGCCTTTCCAGCTTAATTTCTCATTAATTTCAACAGTTTTTTTTAAACTAAGTGTTAAACTCATAACTGTTAACATAATTCCAAAACTCAAGTAAAAGTTCACCACTGCAGAAAAAATGACTTGTTATTACAGGGAGTTAATTAAAATGATGATCAAATGATATCCTCTAAAACACAAGTTTCTCATTGAAAACAACCATCTAAAGGAACATTATAGTATGTACGTATATATTTTTAAGGAGGCTTCATGCCCAGTGAGGAGCCCAGTGTGGGACTTGAACTTACGACCCTGAAATCAAGACTTGAGCTGAGTCAGACACTTAACTGATTGAGCCACCCAGGTGCCCCAACATTATAAAGTTTTAGTCATGTACACTGGAAATGTATATGAGCGCTTCAGTTAGTCATCGGGCCATTTAACTAGTGCTATGACTTAAAGGCCTTCCAAGTAATTGAGATGCCTTCAAGGGAGAGGAATGAGATTTCAATTTTCTTTTGCTAGAAACATCAAGTACTAATAATCTTCCTGCTCCTTTTATTTCTCCCTATCTCTCTCATGTTGGAAGAGTGTGCAGAAAAAGGCCACTCAACCAACAATCAAAATAAAATGTAAGAAAATATTTATTTCGAAGCTTGTTATGATTGGATGGGGCAGGGGTGATGGGTAGGGGGAAGTAGACGTGTACGGAGGACATCTTCTTGGGAATCTGACAGCCCACAGCCCCCGCCCCCCCACAGGCCAGCAACCCTGGGAACCGTCCCCCGCCCCACCCCAGGCCATAAACAATGCAGACTCCCAGAGCCGTGTGGATGTGGCCCGAGCCTGGCTAGTGCCTTGTGAAGGGAAGTGGGTGGACAGCTGACCCACTTTGGACCAGGCAGATGTCCTCTCCCATCATTTAGAATTGAGACTGAGAACCAGTGAGTCAGTCGACTCCTCCTAAGACCAGAACTACTGGATAAACCTGTTTGTAGAAGGAAGGCCATATCTTGGCAGCTATGTGCATGCCAGGGGCAAATAACGTCTGTATGCAGAAGCAGAAGAATGAACCACAGGCATGCAAGTTGCAGTTTCTGGTTCTTAGTTCTTCCTGAGGCCTTGATACCCTCTTGCATTCCAAAAAGTCTCACAGGAACTTGTGCTTCCTCATATAAGCTTATTCAAATAGACATTTGTCACTTGTAACCTGAGAGTTCTGATGCATACGTTATATGCCCCCCTTTCCCCAACTGTCTTATTATTAGCTAGAGTATAAATTACTGAATTCCTAATTTTACTAAAATAGGGATAGGATCGCCTACAACATAACCATTACAAGTAATTTGTAAAACAAAAAGTGACAGCAAAGTCGGCTGACTGAAAAAGAAATTCTAAAAAGGTAAGCAGTAGAACACCATCTTACTTCAAGATGCTCTTTTTTATACATTTCGATAGCCTTTTCTTCGGATAGGCCACAGCAGCCATATTCCAGAGGGGTAAACACGGTAGTCGGAACATTGATGTAATCACACTGAAAGACAAACGAGTTACATCTGCTGATTTGGGGGCACTTTCCACAGCAAACATCTACCTTACGTGTATCTACAGAAGGAGAATAGGGAAGTAAGTCCAGTTTAATGTGACTGATTTTGCCATATCACCACCACCAGCAACGCTGAAGACCCTACAAGGAAAGGGCGAGCCCAACTCCAGAGCAGGGACCAGCTCTCCCGGAACCCCGGCCTGACTTCCGTTTTTGAACCAGAGCATTTGAGAAGGAGTGCCTTCACAGATGTGCTCTAAAATGTCTTCTTGCCACCCCCAGGCTTCCGGACCCTACTCCCCGGGAACAAGAATCACACCATTTCACTGGGACCTGAGACCACCATTGGCTGTGCACACAACTATGACACAGAGGGGATGGGCAAAGAGGCAGTTTGACAGTGCTGGACGGGGTGACCGCCCTGGGCCTTCAAGGGGAGATGCTGCATGTATGGGGCCAGGGAAAACATGGGGACCAGGATCTCATAGGTCCTGGGCCCCTGGCAGGACCCCCAGGGAGCCCTTATCAGACTAGGACAAGGTGCAAGTGGACATCACAGGGACACTGCAGACCTTGAGCCCTACCCACATCTACCAGCAGCTCTGTGCACCTGCCTGGGGGAATGTGCGAGCCCAGGTAGCATCTCTGCCTGGAAGAGAGTGTCTCTGGGATACCTGGAGAGAACTGGAACATATTGGTAGAAGCATCATAAAAACCTTGGGTGCAGAGAAAGCAGAGTGCAGGAGCACAGAAAAGATGGAGGGTACAGCCAGAGACAGAGATCACTAGGCCCATCCACCAACAGCCCCTAAACACTGTCCATAGCACTGGATGTCCCCCCAAACTTGCCCACAGGTGGCTGGTGATTAGGTGACAAAGAACACTGATGCAGAAACTACCCTATGCAGAAAAGGATAAGCTACATTAATCAATTCTTTCTTTTGAAGGAAGATGAGCTAGAAGCAAAGGAACAATTCGCCAGCGGCAGCAGGACAGGGAGAAATGAATCTGCGAGTTGTTGCCAAGTTCGGCTAAGGGAAGAGCGCCCTGTGAAGCCCCCACCTGTGTGCTGGGGCCCCAGAGCGGCCACGAGCCCAGACCCAGTTCTAGCCCCACATGCAGTGTGGCCCGGTCCTGGAATTCTTCTTATTCAAAGATACGGTGCATCTCAACTCCCTGATTTACAGGATCCTTGTAAGACACCCCCTCGGTCTATGTAAATGAGGGGGTGTCTATTTTTCGTTACCCCAGGCAAAACCAAACCAGAATGCCACCAGCCATCCCTACATCAATGATGTGGATTATATACATTGGCCTGGAATCTTTTTTTTTACTTTTTCTTTTTAATGTTTATTTATTTTTGAGACAGAGAGGGACAGAGCTTGAGGCAGGGAGGGGCAGAGAGAGAGAGAGGGAGACACAGTATCTGAACCAGGGTCCAGGCTCTGAGCTGTCAGCAGAAAGCCCAATGCGGAGTTCGAACCCACAGACTGTGAGATGATGACATGAACCGAAGTCAGACGCTTAACCGAATCAGCCACCCAGGCTGTAGAATTCCTTTCTACAAGGAAAGTAGTCTGTGTTCATTAAAAATCAAAGTCATGAAAAATACCACAAGCCGATAATTTAAGGCAGGGGGACCACGTCAGACTCAAAGAGACGTTAAGAGTCAGAAGATCTGCATGTACCACAGAAAGCAAACACGTGCATGAGGAAATCTGTGCAGTATCGTGTTTTTGTTGAATTTCTTAGAATAACGGAACTGTGGTTACAGAAGTAAATATCCTTGTTCTCAGAGGATGCGTGTTGAAGTTTAAGGGGCAAAATGTCATTGATGCCTGCCACTTATCTCAAAAAGCTCTGGGAAAAAAGTACATGCGTGTACACACACACATATTCAGAAAAGGAGAGAGAGCCAAAATGGCAAAGCATTAATAACCCGGGAATCTGAATGAAAGGACAGTATATTCTTCCCGTGGTTTAACATCTTTCTAAACAAAAAGACGGAGGAAATAAAGGTCTCAACAGTTCCCACTGCCTAGAGAAGGCCTTTCCAATTTGTTATTGTGACATCAAAGGTTTTTTTAAATAATTTTTTTAATGTTCATTTATTTTTGAAAGAGAGCCAGAGCGTGAGCAGGGGAGGCGCAGAGAGAGGGAGACACAGAATCAGAAGCAGGCTCCAGGTTCTGAGCTGTCACACAAAGCCCGATGCAGGGCTTGAACCCATGAACCACGAGATCACGACTGAGCCAAAGTTGGATGCTCAACCGATTGAGCCACCCTGACGCCCCAGAGTGCTTAAGTATTGCAGAAGGGACAGCTCCTTATGTGGGACAGAACACTTAGCATTCCGCAGCCCCACGCGTGCCCTTCCTCTGCCAACACTTGCACGTGTCCAGAGCACATGGAAGTAGGACACAACGTCTCCAGGTGGGAACTCGAACAGACTGCTCACCGTCCTGGAGCCAACCAAGCCCTGCAGAGCTCTGTGCCTGCATCTGCATTATCTACTCACCAGAAAAGCCCTGTGCTTCCTCAGTTTTGAATTACTCTTCCTACAAAGTCTGTCCCACATCTTTGATGGAAGACAATGAAAGGTGCAGGAGCCAGTAGCAATTGTCCCCTTCACACTTGGTGGAGGTGAAACAGGCACAGAGACCTGAAACAATCTGACCAGACGTGCACCAGCAGGCACTGCAGTAAGGGCCAGCGACCAAACACCTGGGACGCCTTTACTGGTCCAATCAGTTACAACTAACTGCCCTTGTCTTGCCTTACTCGCCATCCCCCACCCACCTGGGGAGCCCTTTGGCACTGGAACCTTGCCAGTCCTTCGCATATCACCCAGCATGACATCTTGCACATGGCAGACACTCAAACAAAGTTGTAGAAAATCATTAGTAAATACTAATTTATCTGTGAGGAACCCTTTACTTGCCAAACAAGCACACAAGTGTTGGTTTTTTAAATCACAGTTTTGATTTAGATATTGTGTCAAAACAGTCCTACAACAGTAGGAAACTCACCTTTTCCAAACGGCCCCCAAAAAGTCTTCGAGCCAGCAGCCTGCCGGCCTGTATGGCAACAGGTGCGAGCTCAAGTTTACCCTCCAGAATATCCCCCACAGCATAAATGTAGGGCACATTGGTCTGTTCCACATCGTTTACTGGTATTTTGCCACTCCTGGTAGATTTTGGAAAGGAAGCAAAATACATTATGGCATGCTCAGTGCTGATGACTAACACTAACTATTCCAAGAGAAAATGACTAAACACGTGGTGCAAACACCTCCCTCCAAGGAGCAATGCACCTCAAGTCATCAATGTCTTTAATATCAATGGCTAAAACCATAGGGGTTTCTGCAGCCCCACCCAAAAAACACTTTTTGGGTTGGTGAAACCACAGTCATTTTCTGGATCTCAAGGATATCTCCAGATGTCCCCCAAGTCCCACTTAGAGCTTCAAAATGTTTCTCCTTGCCTGATCAATGACATAAAAGTTCACTCTAAATCAGACAGTAGGTGAATACAGATGTGATGAATACATTTCCTTAATTTATTTTTTAAGATCACTGTTTACTGTATCAGTTCTTTAAGACACACAATAGTTACTGATTAATGAAAAAATTGATATTAATAAAGAGTTGGCAGAATTCTTACTGTGAAATACACTTAAAGCATTAAAATTTTGCATCTTAATAACTAAATGAGAATTTCCAAGAGGTGATCTGCAGAAACAGGGCAACAACCCCAGGTGTACTTACTTCTCATTGACTTTGACACCAATCTTCTCCAAGCCCATTTTCCTTGTACAAGAGTCACGACCGATTGCTAACAAAACCTGTATTTGGAGCCAGATCAAAACCACACACGGTCAATATCAGGAACGACAGAGATTTAGAACATGACTAGAGATCTTTCAGATATTAAAAGAATAACAGAATATTAGGAACACACTGTGTCAAAACTATTTCATCAGTTTAAATGAAATAGATTCCTTGAAAGACAGTTTCCCAAACTCACACAATGCAAATCTAAGTAATTCTATGTTTTATGCTAACGTATGCCCCCCCGCCCCAAATTCACAGGTTAAAGTCTTAACCTCTAGTGCCTCAGACTGTAATGTGTTTGGAAGACAGGGTGATTAAAGAACGTAAGCAAAAATGAGGCCATTAGGGGTCCCTCATCTAATATGACTGGTGTTCTTATGAAAGCAGGAGATTCAGAGACAGAAGGCAGCCGTGCAGACGCAGGGAGAAGGTGCCATCTGCAGGCCACGGAGAGAAGCCCCAGAAGAAACCAAACCGGCTGCCACCTTGATCGGACTTCCAGTCCCCAGAGCTGTAAGAAACTCCATCTCCATTGACGGGTTTTCTTACGGCGACCCCACAGACGAGCACATCCCATACTCATCAGAGAAACTGGACTCACCATTTGTAAACCTCCCATAAACTGACTCAAGACCCATGACTTTACTGTAAGGCCTATCAAACTGTCAGTAAAAAATAATACTAAATATACAAACTCTTCCAGAAAAAAAAGAAGAAGGAACACTTTCTAACTCCTTTTTATGAGCTCAGCATAAACAACTGACACAGAAATCAAAGAAGGACGTTAAAGTAAAATTATAAGCCAATACTCCTCATGAACATAGATGCAGATCCTAAAAAAAAAGGTAGCAAATAAGATATAGAGATATATAAAAAGGATAACCGAGGGGCACCTGGGTGGCTCAGTCAGTTAAGCGTCTGGCTTCGGCTCAGGTCATGATCTCACGGTTTGTGGGTTCGAGCCCCATGTCGAGCTCTGGGCTGCCAGCTCAGAGCCTGGAGCCTGCTTCGGATTCTGTGTCTCCCCATCTCTCTGACCCTCCCCGCTTGCACTGTCTCTCTCTGTCTTTCAAAAATAAATAAAAAAACATTTTAAAAAAGGATAATTGATCATGACCAAGTGGAGTTTGTCCCCCAAATAAAAATTTGGTTCAACATGCAAAAATCAAGCAATGTTAAAACCTCTTTGAGGGGTGCCTGGGTGGTCAGTCAGTTGAGTGTTCAACTTTGGCTCAGGTTGTGATCTCATGGTTCATAGGTTCAAGCCCCGAGTTGGGCTCTGTGCTGACAGCTCAGAGCCTGGAGCCTGCTTTGGATTCTGTGTCTCCCTCTCTCTCTGCCCCTCCCCCACGCATGCTTTCTCTCCTGAAAAATAAACAGACATTAAAAAATTAAAAAACAAACAAAAAACGTCTTTGACCTTGGCCGCAGCAACTTCTTACTCAACACATCTCTGGATACAAGGGAAACAAAAGCAAAAATGAACTATTGGAACCTAATCAAAATAAAAAGCTTCTGCACAGCAAAGGAAACCATTAGCAAAACTAAAAGGCAACCGACAGAATGGGAGAAGTTATTTGCAAACGACATATCAATAAAGAGTTAGTATTCAAAATCTGTAAAGAACTTAACCAAACTCAACACCCAAAAAACAAGTAATCCAGTGAACAAATGGGCAAAAGACATGAACGGACACTTCTCCAAAGAAGACATCCAGATGGTCAACTGACACATGAAAAAACACTCATCATCACTCATCATCAGGGAAATATAAATCAAAACCACAGTGAGTTACCACCTTACAAACGGCTGACATGAACAACTTAGGCAACAACAGATGTTGGCGAGGATGCGGAAAAGAGGCTCTCTTTTGCACCGCTGGTGGGAATGCAAACTGGGGCAGCCACTCTGGAAAACAGTATGGTGGTTCCTCAAAGAATTAAACACAGAACTACTCTACAACTCAGCAATTGCACTACTAGGTAATTACCCAGGGGATACAGGTGTGCTATTTCAAAGGAGCCCATGCACCCCAATGTTTATAGCAGCACTATCAACAAGAGCCAAAGTGTGGAAAGAGCCCAAATGTCTATTGACGGATGAATGAATAAAGAAGATGTGGTGTACATATACAATGGAGTATTCCTCAGCAATCAAAAAGAGTGAAATCTTGCCATTTGCAGCTATGTGGATGGAACTAGTAGGTATTATGCTCAGTGAAATTAGTCAGAGAAAGACAAATATATATGATTTCACTCATATGAAGAATTTAAGATATAGAACAGATGAACATAAGGGAAGGGAAGCAAAAATAATATAAAAACAGGGAGAGGGACAAAAACATGAGACTCTTAAATACGGAGAACTGAGAGTTACTGGACTGGTTGCGTGGGGGGTGGGATGGGCTAAATGGGTGAGGGGCATTAAGGAATCTACTCCTGAAATCACTGTTGCACTGTATGCTACCTAACTTGTATGTAAATTTAAAAAATAAAGTCTAAAAAGTCATTCAATGTTATTAATCATATTAGCCAATTAATGGAGAAATGGTTTAATCATTAACCAATACATACGGGAAATGAATTTGACAAAACTTAACACCTTTTGAAGATTTTAATTTAATCCTTAGAAGAGTAAAAATAAAATAAGTCTTCTCCAACCTTATAAAAGGCATTGATTAAAAAAAAAAACCACACACACCCCCCCAAAAAAACGACAGCTTACATCCTAGCAATGAGGAAAGACTGAATGCTTCACCTCTTAGCAAGATGAAGATGGCCCTCTCAATTTCTATCCAACGTTTTCCTGGAGGACTTAGCAAGCGTAACAAGGCGAGAAAAAGAAAAAAAAAAAGCAAGTAGATAGAAAAGAAGAACAAAACTGGTTTTATAGACAGACATTAATCCCAAGAATCTATAATAAGGCCAACACGCAAAAATCACCTGCATTTAATATAAATTTAAAAAATTTTAATACCATTTTATAAAAGCTGAAAAACATGAAATATTTAGGAATAAATTTAGCAAAATACATGAAAGACCCCTAGAGAAAAATGATAAAATATTGCCAAGAGAAACAACAGAGTACATAAATAAATGGAAAGATCTATGAAGTTCATGCACTGGAAAACTCACTATTGTTAAGATGGTCCATTCTTCCAAACTGATCTATATAATCAATATGATCCCAATCAAAATCCCAGTAGGATTTTTTCCTGGTAGAAACTGACAAGCTGTTTTTAAAAGTTATACGGAAATGGGGCACCTGGGTGGCTCAGTCGGTTAAGCATCCGACTTCGGCTCAGGTCATGATCTCATAGTTTGTGGTTTCAAGCCCACATCAGGCTCTGAGCTGTCAGAACCAGGAGCCTGCTTCAGATTCTGTGTCTCCCTCTCTCTCTACCATAATCATACTCTGTCTCTCTCTCTCTCTCTCTCTCTCTCTCTCTCTCTCAAAAATAAATAAACATTAAAAAAATTTTTTTAAGTTATATGGAAACATAAAGGATCTAAACAAAGCTGGTCCACCACTTGGTCTAAAATTTAATATAAAGCTTCAATAATCAAAGCAGTGTGGTGAAAGCAGACAAATGATCAGTGGGATAAGGGTGCAGAATCAGACCCACAGTGAAAAGGTCAAATGACTCTAAGAAAGTCACCAAAGCAACTCAGGGGGAAAAGGGAAGTCTGTTCAACAAGTGATACCAGAACCCCATATGGAAGAAAAAGAACCCATATTCTCACCTCATCCTATGAACAAAAATTCAAGATGTATTACAGACCTGAACATAAAAGATAAAATGATAGAGCTACAAGAAGAAAATGCAGGAGAATTGCTTCATGACCTTTAAGTTTCTCTGAGAGCACACGGAAGGTATTAACCATAAAGCAAAAAACTGAACTGGACTCCGTAAAAACTTGACAACCACTGCTCCTCAAAAGATAGTCCCATTTCTGTGACATCTAGGATAGGCAAATCTAGTTTATGGTGACAGAATCCGAACAGAGTTGTTTGGGTGAGGGAGTGGGAAGGGAGACCGGAGCTCTCTGAACCCACAGGGTCAGTGACCTTCAAATGAGTATGGATTACACGAACATGTGCGTTTGTCAAAACCGACTGAACTGTATGTCTAAGACATGTGCACCTCGCTTCCTGTAAAGTACACCTTATCACCGGAGTAAACCGTTGACAAATGTAGGTACTGTGAATAGCTTTGTACCAATATATTCAATAACTTAGATGAAATGACTAATGCCTAGATAAACAGAACTAATCTAAAGTAACTCAAGAAAAAGTAGAAAGCCTTAAAAGCCCCATGACTGTTAAAGACATTTAATCAGTGGTCAAATACATATATGTATAGAAAATTTTAGGCCTGGGGGCGCCTGGGTGGCTCAGTTAGTTAAGCTTCCCACTTCGACTCAGGTCCTGATCTCACAGTTTGTGAGCTCGAGCCCCACGTTGGGCTCTGTGCTGACAGCTCAGATCCTAGAGCCTGCTTTGGACTCTGTGTCTCCCTCTCTCTGCTCCTCCCCCGCTCACGCGCCTGTGCTCGCTCTCTCAGAAATAAACATTAAGAATTTTTTAAGAGAATTTAGGCCCAGATGGTTACATCAGTGAATTCTATCAGATGAAGAACCAATTCTAATATTACAAAAATGCTTCCAGAGAATAGAGATAATACACTCCAAACTTCTTTCATGAGCCAGGAAACCTTGATACCCAAATCTGTAAAGTTCAATATATAAAAGGAAAATTATAAGCCAATATGATTCATGAATATGAATGTAAAAATTCTAAATCACCAAATTCAATAATATATAAAAAGAATTATTACCAAGTGGGTTTATACCAGGAATAGAGCTGACTGAATGTTAGAAAACTGATGTAATTCAACACATTAACAGATTAAATAAAAAAAACTTTTGATCAACAGCTACAAAAGAAACACTGGTACAAGCAAACCACCCCTCATGATTTTTAAAAAAACAAAAAAGAAGTAACCAAACCCTTGGCAAACAAAAAAGAGAAAATAAATTCTTTCACTTACTGAATAAAACTCACAAATCCTGCAGAAAACATTAGTTTTTAATGATGAAACACTGAAAACTTTCAATACCAAAAATAAGACAAGAATGTCACTTGTCCTTTCTCGGAGGTCCTAACAAGTGTACTTATGCAAAAAAAAAAGAAATAAAAAGGAAAAGAGCAGATATAGAAGCGCTTGAGTGGCTCAGTCAGTTAAGCGTCCAACTTTGGTTCAGGTCATGATCTCATGGTTCCTGAATTCAAGCCCCATGTCAGGCTCTGTGCTGACAGCTCGGAGCCTGAAGCCTGCTTCAGTTTCTGTGTCTGCCTTTCTCTCTGCCCCTACGCTGCTTGCTCTCTGTCTGTCTCTCAAAAATAAACATTAAAAAAATTTTTTAGGGGCGCCTGGGTGGCTCAGTCGGTTAAGCCTCCGGCTTCGGCTCAGGTCAGATCTCCCGTTCGTGGGGTCGAGCCCCGTGTCGGGCTCTGTGCTAACAGCTAGCTCAGAGCCTGGAGCCTGCTTCCAGTTCTGTGTCTCCTTCTCTCTCTGCCCCTCCCCCTCTCATGCTCTGTCTCTCTCTGTATTAAAAATAAATAAAAAATTTAAAAAAAATTTAAAAAATTTAAAAAAATGTTTTAATAAAAAAAAGAGCAGATGTATTCATGGATCAGAGGACTGAATATTGCAAAAACAAAATTACTGGTCAATTTATATATCTAATGTAACCCTAATGAAAATCTTTAAAAAAATTTTTTTACTGTTTTTATTTATTTTTGAGAGAGAGAGTGAGCGTGAGCAGGGGAAGGTCAGAGAGAGAGGGAGACACAGAATCCGAAGACAGGCTCCAGGCTCCAAGCTGTCAGCACAAAGCCTGAGGTGGGGATCAAACCCATAAACCGTGAGATCCTGACCTGAGCTGAAGCCAGACGCTTAACCAACTAAGCCGCCCAGGCGCCCCAACCCTAATCAAAATCTTAACTGGGGTTGATTTGTTTGTTTTGTTACTTATTTTTCACTTTGTCGACTCTTCCTATATTGTTTATATTTTTAGCTAAAATAATTATGAGTATATCAGTAGACAAAGCATAAGTGTATCATTATGTTAAAACTCTAAGCTATAGTATATAAAAGAAAGGTTGACATCCAAATATCATCAGCTTAAATGGAACTATTGCCACCCAATATAGTCCATGGACTATTCACACTGTAAATTTTATATTGTTTGGTTTTGAAAATAAAAAGATCTTTATTGCTGTTTCTGACCATGAGATACATTCAATTTTTGTTGAAAACATTCAAATGCCCAAATGTAGAAGATATCTAATGCCCCAGAGGTAAGCACTTATACGATCAGGTATATCTGCTTCCATATTTTGTTCTCGGCATAATTACACCTCCATGTATATTTTCTTATGGTACCTGTCATGCACAGTGAAAACTACCAAGCCTCAACAGCTCGACTACCTACTATATGTACAGTCTTAGAATCAAAAGGATAAAAAGGTAAACTGGTGGAATTCTCCCATAAGCTTCATCCATGCTAATTTATGAGTGTGTTCAACCATTTACTGCTTAGAAAATAAAAACTTACTGTATTGTATATTCCTTCAATGGTTTCTGGCCCTTCGGTGGATTTAGCCACCACTTTCAGCTTCCCAGGTGACCCTTTCTCCAACTGTTGAACCTGGTGACAGAAAATAAGTGGGTCTACAGGGCACACGCATGTGTGTGTGGTGTGTGTGTGTGTGTGTGTGTGTGTGTGTGTATTTAGGTTTTTAGACTAAGTAAGGATAGAGAAAAAAAAGGACTGTCACAAAATACAATTTGGAGGTAGGACTAAATTAATGGATTAGTTGGTGGTAACGTAAAGAGTGAGGGATGCTTTCTCGCTACGGGCTTAACAAATTGCAAAGACTCTAGTGCCGCTTACTGAGTACGGAGATAGGCCAGAAAGAGGAGTTGGGAGAAAATCGACTATTTCGTTTTTGTCTTAATAAATTTGAAATGTTTCTGAGGAATGCAAGTGGAGATATCCCACAGCCAAATGTATAAATGGGTGTGGGGTTCAGGAGAGATGCCTGGGGAGGATAGATAAATCTGAGAGCTGTTAGCATCGAGGTAATAAAGTAAGACCTAAAGAAGACCGCCCGAGTAAAATGTGCAGAGGAGGGAGCAGGTGCGCTGACATTTACAGGTTGAGGAGCCACAGAGCTCCAGGCTGTGGGACCAGAAAGGTCAAGAAAGGAGAATGTCTCAAACAGAAGGCATGTCACTTTCACAAATGCTGCCCAATTATTACATAAAGGACAGAGATGTGACCATCGGCTTTGATAGCATGGAGTTTGTCACAGACCCCGACATGCGATTTCCAAGGAATAGCAAGGACAGAAGGCTGAAGTGGGAAATGGAGGCAAGAAACCAGAGTGTCCTTATACCCTGAAAAAGGAAAATGGAGACGGTCAGAAGGGCAGAGGCGGGGAGGGCTCATTTGTTTTAAGAGGAGAGACATCAGTGGGAAACACAGAGGGGCAAGCAAGGACAGCTAAGTGAAGATGGGGTACCCCTGGGAAAGTGAGAGAAGTGAGAGTAGCCGCCAGGACCTGAGGGGAACAAGGACCCCTTCCCATATGGGGGCAAGGACAGAGGGAGGACAGTGGGACATGTGGAGGTCACTTTTGTAGACCAGGAGGTGAGAACATTATCTTGAAGGTGTCTTACTAAGTGCAGCGTAATTTATTTCATGCAATGAATTAAGGACAGGTAGAATAGAAAAACTAAAGAGGCAGTAAAAAAACTAAAAACAAAAGGAATTTCCAAATGCCTTGCAGACTCACCGTCACAGGTATAAATTTTCTTAAGAACTTAACACCATGTTGCTCCATGTAGGAACCCACTCTCTCTGCCATTTCTTGATCAAAGCCACGAAGAAGGATTGAGCGCACCATAACCGTGACATCTAAGCCAAGGCCGGAGAGAAATCCCGCACATTCCAGAGCAACATAAGATGCACCCACCACTAATGTTTTACCAGGGCAATAAGGCAGAGAAAAAAGGTCGTCACTGAAAAATAAAAACAACAAAAGGAACACCCAGGCAATAGAAATGAATTATTTAGGTTTCGATGCACAGGGGTCTTCCGTCGGCTGCATTGTGCTTAAAGGAAGAAACATTAACAGAATCATCTTTCTGGAGTTTGTGATAGTGTCCATAGTAGATCTTTCAAAATCAAATTGGTGGATCACAAGTAAAGGTATTTTAAAAATGAAATAGAAAAGAAACCATTAGACAACATTATATGTGATAAGAAACACTGTTTGGTTTGAGTGTGTGTGTGTGTGCGTGTGTGTGAATCTGAACAACAGTACAACGAAAATTGCACTTCTTAATGTACATCTGGTCAAAAAAGATTGAAAGTCATTGTAGTGTGTTATACAATGTCCTCTTTAAAGCCATCCAGGGATAGTTACGGGGCAATCTCAGTATTAAGAACAGCCAAGTTTCTCCTGATCAACTGGTTCATTATCATATGGACACTAAACCCTAAAGCTATTTGCCTTTACTTCTTTGCTTTGGCCTCCAAGAAATTCCCAGACCTCAATGAGCAATTAGCTAGAATCATACAGCAGGTATCTGTGCATCCGTTGGACCTTATTTACCTAACCTTGTTTTCTCTTGGCTTTGTTATGTTAATCGCTTAGCTTCTTCTGGTATACTTTTAAGTGGCATCAATCCAAAGCTTCTGTGAAACAGTATCAGAGACTAAATAAATTGGAAACATCAACAGAACACAACTTGCCATTACAACAGTCTATTTAATCTTACCTAGTAATACAGTACTCTTTATCTCCTGGGATTCCTAAGTACCGTGGCCTTTCGCCTGTTGCTATGACAAACTTTGCAGCAGTATGGCAAGTTTCCTGTCCTCTTCTGTTGGTTGCCTGGAAGAGAGAAAAGTAAATTTCATGTCTTCCACGAACACCATAGAGTATGAGACACCCTGGACATCTAGTTACCCCTTACAGCCCTTCCCATCCAACAGGAGCAGATGTGCAACACTAGTAACACAGGGCGAGGGACACCAACATAGAAGAGAGAAATCTCTCCAAATTTTAACCAGAAGAGCCCAGTGGAGGTGGACTGGAAAGCCAGCCAAGGACGGCTTCGAAGGTGGTGATATTTCGAGTGGAGACAAAATGGTGAAATGATCTGGGAAGAATGGACATCCACAGAGAGAACGGAGCCTATAAAAAGCACATAGGGGGCGCCTGGGTGGCTCAGTCAGTAAAGCGTCTGACTTTGGCCTAGGTCGTGATCTTGCAGTTTGTGGGTTCAAGTCCCGCATCAGGCTCTGTAATGACAGCCCTAAGCCTGGAGCCTGCTTCAGATTCTGGGTCTCCCTTTCTCTCTGCCTCTCTCTCTCTCTCTCTCTCAAAAATAAATAAATATTAAAAAAAAAAAAAAAAAAAGCACACAGGCTTGAAAGCGGCTGGTGTCTGAGAACTGCAAGTGGCCAGAATGTGGCAGGAAGGGAGGGTCCGTGTCACGGCAAAGGGAAACAGATGAGTGCCAAACGTGAACACCTTTATGTGCCGTTCTAAAGATTCTGGCTATGGGGGCACCTGGATGGCTCACTTGGTTGAGTGTCTTACTTCATCTCAGGTCATGATCTCACGTTCGTGGGTTCAAGCCCCACTCCAGCTCCGAGCCTAGAGCCTGCTTTGGATTCTGTATTTCCCTCTCTCTGCCCCTCCCCTGTTCACACTCGGTCTCTCAAAACTGAATAAACGTTAAACAAAATTTTTAAAGATTTCGGCTAGAGGCGCCTGGGTGGCTCAGTCAGTTAAGCATCTGACTTCGGCTCAGGTCATGATCTCAGGTTTGCAGGTTCCAGCCCCGTGTCAGGCTCTGTGCTGACAGCTAGCTCAGAGCCTGGAGCCGGCTTCATATTCTGTGTCTCCCTCTCTCTCTGACCCTCCCCTGCTCCTGCTGTCTCTCTCTCTCTCTCAAAAAAAAAAAAAAAAGATTTCAGCTATAGGGAACCAGGAAAGGTCATTCATTTGTTTGATTATTTTCAATTATATGAGTAATTCATAAATACATTTTCATCAAAAAAATTTAAAAACCAATGAAGATGTTTAAACAAGAAGGTGGTTTAAACAGTGGGGTGGAGGGAGGGCGGCCAGGAGATAGGCACCATCTCAGGAGGGTCCGGAAAGAACAGACAAACACAGGCTGTGGGGGTGCAGGGAGAGCAGCCTGAAATGAACTGAGGAGATACGGATTATCAGTAAAGGAGGGAGCGCACAAGAGGCGGCTATGCTGTGAATGACAGGCTTCTATCCCGCCAAACGTGCTGGGCACGTCATGATCTGGCCCATATTTCTGTTACCGTTCATGTGACGGATGGAATTCAAATTGGCCAGCGTGTGGTTTCAAAAGGGGCAGCTTACCGTGGACCACCTCCTACCTTTCCAGAGATAATGAATGATACAAAATAACCTCAAATCCCACCCAGAACCCTGCACGCTGGGCTATGAAAGCAGAGTTCAAAAGTAAACTAGGCATTAAGGGTTATATGTGATGGTCTTTTATAACGCCAATGTAAAATTTTTGTGTCCATTGGAATGATCTCATTTTCCTTACATACTGATCTCACGATAAGTAAACATGACAAAGTTTATAAAATACGCTCATGTTCACACTAGTATAATGCTTTTATGAATAACATATTGGAGTCCTAGTTACGTTTTCATTTTCTTTTTCTTTTTTTAATTATTATATTTTTGCTGAAGCAGCGCTGTCACACAACGTCGCACTGGTTTCAGGTGTATGAAGCAGTGGTTCCACGGGTCTGTGTGTTATGCCGTGCTCCCCGTGTCACTGCCATCAGTCCCCATACAACACTACTGTACCGCCACCGCCTCTCTTCTCCAGGCTCTCCCTTTTAGCCCTGTGACTCAGTCATTCCATTTTGCCCATCCCCCTAAGGTTTCATTTCATTTTATTTTTTAAATTTTTTAATGTTTTATGTATTCTTGAGAGACACAGAGAGACAGAGCACGAGCGAGAGGGACACAGAATCCGAAGCAGGTCCAGGTTTTGAGTTGTCAGCACAGAGCCCAATGTGGGGCTAGAACCCACAGACTGTGAGAGATCATGACCTGAGCCGAAGTCGGCCACTTAACTGACTGAGCCACCCAGGCTCCTCCTAAGGTTTCGTTTTAAAAAAGAATTACATTGCTAATATTTTTAGTTTTAGTCTTTGAAACTTTCAACTATTTAGTCTAGTCTAAACATTTTCTTTGAAGATAGTAATAGATTCAAAAGGCAAATAATAACCTCAAAATAAGGGCTCTCTTTTTTTTTAATTTTTTTTAATGTTTACTTTTGAGAGACAGAGAAAGAGAGAGAGTGAGTGGATGAGCAGGGAAGGGTCAAAGAGAGAGGGAGACACAGAATCCAGAGCAAGCTCCAGGGTGTGAGCTGGCTGTCAGCACAGAGCCCAATGTGGGGCTCGAACCCACGAACCGTAAGATCAGACCCACAAACCGTGAGATCATGACCTGAGCTGAAACCGGACACTTAACCGACTAAGCCACCCAGACGCCCATAAGGGCTCTCTTAAAAGGCAATTCCTTCAACTTCGCAGGGCGTGTGGAATCAACAACACCGGGGAAGAAGGTGCACACATGAGGCCATGTGTGTGCGGACACCAGCGACAGTCCTTAACATGCAACATGGAGTTGTCAGATCAAGGCAGCTTCCAGCAACAGTGAAGAAAAGCAATGAACAAACAGTACCCTTATTTTATGATGCTCGACAAATTTTCCATAGGCATTGATGTAGACCACAGACTTCTCCCTCAAGGACAGCCTGTGGCCCCAGTTGAGAGAGCCGATGTGGTTTTGAATCGCTTCGGTCATGGCCTCCCAGTTGTGCTTCACTGAAAATAAATCATCAGAGTGAGGGCATAAAGTGGATTTTATTTTTAATGCTCAATCATATACAACCCACAGAAGCCATACTATAGATTGCTTTAAGAATCAAGAAGTGAACGCAAGGGGTGCCTGGGGGGCTCAGTCATTCAAGCACTTGGCTTCGGTTCATTGATCTCGCCATTCTTGCATGCCTCCATCAAATATTTACATGTGACTTTTCTTCATCATGTAAAGGAAGTGTCCATTTCTTTGCTTAGTTTAAAGGCAGGTGGGTTTTTTTTTTTTAAGCAACAGATACGAGTTTTTTTCAGATGCCTTTAGGCTGGAATCCAGGTCGTCATGTGGGTTTTAGCACCCCTACTACGGTTTCCCAATGACTCATTCGTGTGTTCCCAGAACGAACGCTCAGAAGTCACCATGCATCCCTTCAGTCACTGCTGGAGAGGATTTGCTAATGCTTTTCCTAGAATTTCGGTACCTCTATGGGCGATGGCTTTCTATTTTTACACTCTTTTTGTATTATTGTTATGCCAGTCTCAAATTAAAAAAAAAGTGGACCCTTCTATTTTTCCCAAGCTCAAGAACAGTTCAAATACAGGAAAAGTGTCTGTTCCTTGATGAGTTCAGGAAATTTGTGGCTTGGAGACCGAACTGCCCTTAGGCAATGTTTTCTCTGATAATTCAAGTCAATTCAGGTCATTTATATTTTCTTAAAATATACTCCCTTTCATCGAGATATTTAATATTCTTACCACTAATTTCTATATTGAATTTATCTTTTCTTCCCGTAGTTGTAGTTCTTTTCTCATACCCAATATTAAATATTTGTATGAATTCTCTCTACTATGCCCCTGATTGGATTTGCCAAAGGTCTACCTACTTATTTGCATTTTCAAGTTTATTGGTTCTATTCATTGATTCTATTTTGGGGAGGGTGCTAACTCATTAATTCCTCAGTCTGATTGTGTGTGTGTGTGTGTGTGTGTGTGTGTGTGTGTGTTTTGCTTTGTAGTCTCCCGATCTGGTATTAACTGCCATTGCTTTGGTTTGCATTTCCCTGATATATCTTTTCCCATCTATTTAAAAATGTCCCATCAATTTTAAATAGGAAAATTTAAATTTTCATCTAAAATTTTTAAACTGTTTTTATTTATTTATTTATTTATTTATTTTTAATGTTTTTTTATTTATCTTTTGAGAGAGAGAGAGAGAGAGAGAGAGAGAGAAAGAGAGAGAGAGAGAGAGAGACAGCGTGAGCATGGAAGGGTCAGAGAGAGAGGGAGACATAGAATCTGAAGACAGGCTCCAGGCTCTGAGCTGTCAGCACAGAGCCCCATGCGGGGCTCGAACCCTCAAACCATGAGATCATGACCTGAGCCGAAGCTGGATGCTTACCCAACTGAGCCACCCAGGCGCCCCTAAAATTTTTAAACTCTTATATTCTAAACAATGATCTCCTTTGGTTTTAGTGGTGTGCCCTATAAACAGCACATGGATGCATTCTGTCTATGCAATCAGAGACCCATTCAGCTTTATTCTAACATGTAAAAGACTGCCCTTATGTCGGCCATCTTGTTTTCTGGGTTGTCTGTTTTATATTAGTATCATGCTGTTTCTTTCTATACTTTCCTGTTCCCTTTTTCTTGGAAGTTTGATATTCAGTTTCTTATCTGGAAATTAGGTCTAGGTATACATTTTAAATTTATTTTAATTCATATTTCTCTACTGACATCAAGAATGAAAGCATCTAGAACATTCTCCCAAACCAAGATTTCAGCATGTTTTCACTTTCTTTCTCTTACCCCTTAATCTATGGACTTGTTTTGGCCATTCCAGGGAGCTTCTGCCTGAAAACTAAGCTCCAAATTCCATGGGATGGCCAGTTACCTATTTCTTAACCTTGAAATTAACTTAGAAACATTCTGTATGTGGAAGTTGGAGGAATCTAACACAAAATTTTACTCACTCCAGGAAATTAGAAATATAAAGCTTAGATGAGTGCAGGGACATCACCTGGCCCTTCAGGTGGGATAGAGTGGTGTGAGCATCCGCCCCCGCTGTGCCCTCCAGAAATGCAGAATTCCAGCAGTGCAGGGCAGCGTGCATGGGCAGGGCTGACCCACCAAGAAGTTCTCCGCTCCTGGGGAACCCTGGCGTGGCATGTCACCTGCACACATCCCTGCCTGGCCATCCCCATCACAGGCCCCCTGTGCATTTCCATCGTTCATGGCCTTTCTCTGGCTCACGGTGTTCGGTGTTTTCTCCCTACTTGGACATGATTATTTTAGAATTTTAAAAACAGGGTATAAACACTTTTAGTTTTAAAAAGAGACTCCCGGAGCACCTGGGCGGCTCAGTCGGTTAAGCATCTGACTTCGGCTCAGGGCATGATCTCACAGTCCGTGGATTTGAGCCTGCGTTGGGCTCTGTGCTGACAGCTCAGAGCCTGGAGCCTGCTTTGGATTTTCTCTCTCTCTCTCTCCCTCTCTGTCTCTCCTCCATTCACATTCTGTCTGTCTCTCAAAAATAAATAAAAACATTAAAAAAAAATTTTTTTTAAAGGGACAGCTGGGTGGTTCAGTCAGTTAAGCATCCAACTTTGGCTCAGGTCATGAGCTTACAGTTTGTGAGTTCAAGCCCCATGTTGGGCTCTGTGCTGACAGCTCAGAGCCTGGAGCCTGCTTTGGATTCTGTGTTTCTTGCCCTCTCTCACTCTTTCTGCCCCTCCCCCACTCACATTCTGTCTCTGTCTCTCAAAAATAAATAACAACATTTAAAAAGTTAAAAAAAAAAAAAGAGACTCCCTAACTACCCGACTGCGAATCCAAAAGGTATCCAAACTCTATTCCATTTGGCCTGTTCTGCAGCATTTCCCTCCACTTGGTTCTCATCTGAGATTCCCCATGCCTGGAGTCTTTCCCTTAAAAATCTAAGCTCTCCTGGCTTCTGTGATCCTCGTCTTCCTCACCCACTCCTTATCGGGATCCTTTCTCTGTCTTCTATTCTTCTCCATCCAGAGGGCCTCCCGGGCCCCTCTCAGCAGTTTCTAAGACTGCAACCACGGCCTACAGTGTGGGCGGCAAGCCCGGGCCCTGCCCACACCTCTCTCAAACACAAACTGTCCCCAGGTAGCAAACTCCACTGGGATGTCCCACAGTGGCCTGAGGCGGACAATCCACAAAAGACGCAGGATTCAGGATGAAGGGTTCTTGAAGGTTAAGACAACCCCACAGCTAAACCCGTCAAGTGCAGAGACCTCATTTTATCTACAGCCGGTTGGTCCGAGAGCTGGACGGCAAGCTCCCCATGGAGGTGAGCTTCTGGGGAAATCTGTCTCTGAAGAGTCCGTCCAGCCACAACTCATCATGCTGAACTCTAACCACACCCGGCCACTAACTCACACTTGCCTGTGCCTTCGAACTTGGCCAATCCACTGCATTGTCACTTGGTCCCTCTTCCTGGATTCCTTCCTCTCCTTCATCCTCTACCCAACCTGTGACCTAGGTGGCCTGGCAAGTCACCTGGAAGGATATGCCCATGCACACATTTCTTCCATCAAAATCTCTGGGGAAACAGACAAGTCCTTGAAATCTTTTTTTAAACACCATATATGTTACTCTAAAGAGACAAAACCATCAATCCACCTCTAGCCTGTCAATTCCAGGCCTTAAATCTTCGAAATCCACCCTCTACTTTCCAGTCAGAATTCAGCCTTCACCCAGGCCTGGTCCTTTCACCTCTGGGTTAGGCACCAGCAGCCCCCTCCCCACCTCCAGCCTGCTAAATTCCTTGGCGCCCCCAGAGGGATCCAGAATCCAAACTGTGGTTCCAGCTCCTTGCCTACAGATGCCCCTCAATGGCTCGTTTACGTCCTTTGGGGTCAATCCTCCTCCTTCCAAGGGCATTGAAGGGCCTTCACCACCTGCTTCTCTGTAACTTCATTTCTCCGCATCCCTCTGCCTTTCTCCACGCCGGCCATTCACTACCCGGCAAACACTCCATGCCTTCTCACAGCTCGGCAGTTCAGAGCATGCTGCTTCCTGTCTTCAGTGACCCGCTGCTCTGTGGCCCTCAAGATGCAGCTCAAGGGTCACCTCCCCGACATCAGACTCTCAAGGCCACGTTAAGTGTCCCTGAAGGAGATGCTTAAAACCTAACTATGAATTACTGTGCACAGAATCGCTTCTCTTCTCTTCCAACAGACCCTGTTTGCTAAAGGGTAGGAGCTGTATTTCCTCGTATCTGTATCCTCAGAGCCTATCCCGTTAAGTATTTATCACATGAATTGGTTCCTTTCATTAACCAAAGACATATATGATCACTGGTAAAGTAGAAAATGTTATCACAATAATGGATAAAATTCAAATAATGGCCACACGATTCTGTTTTCTTTATACCTAAAGGGAATCTGAAAATGGCAATTATTCTCTCTCGTGTCCTGCAAAGGGTCTGAGATGGTCGTAGCTCCCACCGTCCCTCTCTGGGCACCAAGGCCCCTGAGAGCAGGGCCAGACTTAAAGCGATTGCCTCTGACTCCCCTGCACCAAAGTAGGGTCCTAACGAGCATTCATTAAATGAGTTTCAGACTCCCCTACAGAAATGTAAATGATAAGCCTTTCTCTAAGAAGCATTCTATAGGCGCAGCTGGGTGGCTCAGTCCATTAAATGTCCAATTTCGGCTTAGGTCACAGTCTCACGGTTCGTGGGTTCGAGCCCCGCGGCGGGCTCTGTGCTGACAGCTTGGAGCCTGGAGCCTGCTTCCGGTTCTGTGTCTCCCCTCTCTCTGCCCCTCCCTCCTTGTTCTCTCTCTCTCTCTCTCAAAAGTAAATATATATTTTTAAAAAAACCTCATTCTATCTTTCTCCCAATCCAAATTTCTATATCTATTACCCACCTTGTTGACTACACTCCCAGCCGAATTTCCTAGAGTCATTTAATGCCTGTCCCAGAAGGGCAGCTTGATGCATCAATTTCTTAGGAACACAGCCCACATTTACACAAGTGCCGCCAAGACCTAGGAAAAAAAAAAAACAACAGTTTTAACGTTTCCTCCGTGTCTGTGTCTGCGTGTATGTGGTTGTGCATATGTACGAAGCTGCTGTGGCTAAAACATGTGGAAATGACACACTCAAATGGTTGGGGGCCAACCTCACACCCTACAAAAACATGCAGATCCCCTAAAGGTATCAGAACTGTATCAGATTAATTCGATGGATACCAGACTGAGGGCTGGAACCCCAGCTCTCAGCCCTTATTCTCTGTAAGTCTGACTCCTTCTCTGAGCTAATGTTAGGTACGGTGCAAGCCCCCCGAACACTACTCTGAATCTTGAATGGCACAAAAACAGGCCATGCAGGAGTGCCTCGCTTCAGGGCATGGATCAGAAAATTCCATCTTTGATCACAGTCTCTCTTCTGAGCATCCAGAGAAGTAGGACATTTCTGGACAGGAGAGAAAGAGGGAAGAGGGCAGGAGGAGAGAAGGAGGAAAAAAACACAGGTATACACACACATTAAAAAAAATCTTTTTTAATGTTTATTTTTGAAAGAGACAGAGTGTGAGCAGGGGAGGGGCAGAGAGAGAGGGAGACACAGAATCCAAAGCAGGCTCCAGGCTCTGAGCTGTCCGTACAGAGCCTGATGCGGGGCTCGACCCCACCAACCCCAAGTTCATGACCTGAGACGAATTTGGATGCTTAACCAACTGAACCATCCAGCCACCCCATCCACACACATTTTTTAACATCCAAGTATTACAAGGAAAATCAAGACAGATTAGCTTCACTGTATGAAACTCTAGGCTAAAATTTTTGAGTATGTTTGAATTTTAAACACGATTTTCATATTTTGTCAGGGTTCTGACAGGAAACAGGGGACACCCTTGAGCTGGGAAAAAGAGGCGAGTTTATAGAGAAATGATTACAGGGGTGTAGACAGGAAGAGCAAAGAGGCACAGAGTGGCAGGGGCCATCGCCAACTCCACATGAAGGGGAAAGCATACTGAGCATGTGACATAGCCCACAGAGGGGCAGCCATGATGGGGGAAGTGGCCTTCCACACCTCCAGTGACCAGCAGGGAGGGACCAGCCAGGAGGGATCAGCAGGGAATGAAGACCTTCACCTCCACTTTCCTCCCTCCTTCTGTTCTCCTCCTGCGACCACTAACTGGCTGAGCCAGAGCACAAGGCTGCCAACTGGCCAGCCTTCTGGGGAACGGAGCAGGGTAGAGATGCAGTAAAGGGATTTGACACATGAACGGACACTATCCAGCACAGACTCTGTGTGTTCTATGAAGGTGAACATTCTCATCTTCAGCGGGAAGCTCACTGGGCACGGTACTGGACGGTCACACACACACACAAACTTGGCTGACCATCCTGCAGCTGTGAAGTTGACACAGAAACACAGAGCAGTGTGACAAAGGTGAGCGCCGCGCAGTATCTATACACTCTGACTGCAAGTAAGCGAAAACATCAGCGCACAACATCAGCGCAGGTGTGCAAGAATTCTATAGCACAAACGATGGAATACTGGAATCACAAAATTCTTCTTTTTTGCAAGATGTCCCTTAGTTATTTTTGCATTCTTTTTCCTAATCACCACGTGTTAGCTAGGAGATCTTAGGTGAGTTATTCAGTCTCACTGAGAGTCACCTTCCTCACCTATGAAACAGGCCAACTGTACCTCTTGAGACTGTTAGGAGGATTACTTAGATTGAAGAAAGCCAAAGATGTATGTAAAGAATGGAAAATCAGGGCGCCTGGGTGGCCCAGTCGGTTGGTTAAGCCTCCAACTTTGGCTCAGGTCATGATCTCACAGTTGTAGGTTCAAGCCCCACATCAGGCTCTGTGCTGACAGCTCAGAGCCTGGAGCCTGCTTCAGATTCTGGGTCTCCCTCTCTCTCTGCTCCTCCCTTGCTCACACTCTATCTCTCTCAAAAATAAATAAAAACATTTTTTTAAAAAAAAGCAGAAAACAACAAGGGTCATGACAACAGGGAAAAGTGCTTACCCCAGGATGTGCCCTGAGGTGACGGGACCACAAAGTCTAGCACCATAACTTTCTTTCCCAAGGTGGCGGCTTCCTACAAAAAAAAAAAAAAAAGCTTCAGATAAAGGTCTTGTCATTTTCCTGACAATCCCCCAATTTTTCTCTCCCCGAAAGGAAAGGACTATGTGAGAACAAAGTCTTTTCTTTTTATTAGCACAGCCAAAGCTTGGACTTGAACATCAAAACTGGTTTTTCTAATGTAGGGGAAGAAGTGCTTATGGTAATTGCCAGGAAAATCACCTCTGAGTTTCATTACTGTCATACCTGAGCACACGCAAGGCCACCGGAGCCACCCCCAATGACAATGAGGTCATAATCGTACGCTGAATCTTCCTGAAGGAGTTTCTGTAGCAAACCGCTCTGATGTGCCTATGGTTTAATCAAAGGAGAGGGTATTGGCACAAGCTATTAAAAATCTGTTTCTTTGTAGCCTATGCTTAATCACCATGGACTGCTTTTCTAAAACTCTTCGAAACAGTCTATAATTTATCTAAGTTCGAGTTGTAAATTCAAATGGTATTCAAATAGGGCCCAACTAGATAGAATGTATACATATGTTTTTGTTCATTATCACCTGACGTCTAGACCTGTGTCAAACGACCCACAGGTCATGGCTTCATGTCAGGTGAGGCCATTTTCCTTGGTCTAATCATCAAAATATTATAACCCAGCACAGTAAAATATAAAATAGCCAAACACCATTTTTCAAAATCCTCTATCTTTGGTTCACCTGCCACAGGCTTTTATTTTGAAAACCATTCCTCTGCATTATCAGCAGGCTATACACTTCACAGTTTTCCTGGCTTATCCTGAATTGGCCTAAATTTTGCAGCTTCTTAGTAACCTTCTATACAACACAAAATTGTGCTTTTTCTTTCAGCAGTGGTCATAGAGGCTGGCTCTGGATAAAGAAAACACCATGTGGCACCAGCTTATCCTGGGAAGCACAGTGTGCCAGTGGGGGAGGGGCAGAGAGAGGGAGACACAGAATCTGAAACAGGCTTCGGGCTCTGAGCTAGCTGTCAGCACAGAGCCTGTCATGAGGCTTGAAACCATGAACTGTGAGATCATGACCTGAGCTGAAGTCAGACACTTAACCGATTGAGCCACCCAGGCACCCCTCAGTGAAAGAGCTACTTAACTACAGGACTCAGCACAGGCCACGTGGCCCCGGAAGGATGGGTGCCCGTGGAGGCTTTGGGCACATTCTAAGAAGGACTCCTCTGGGGGGCATCTGGGTGGCTCAGTGGGTTGAGCGGCTGACTTTGGCTCAGGTCATGATCACACAGTCCATGAGTTCAAGCCCCGTGTTGGACTCTATGCTGACAGCTCAGAGTCTGGAGCCAGCTTCGGATTCTGTGTCTCCCTCTCTCTCTGCCCCTCTCTGTCTCTGTCTCTCAAAACAAAACAAAGACATAAAAAAATTAATAAAAACTAAATAAAAAGGACTCCTTTGGCCTCCTGACTGTAGCTGCCCTTAGGAAAACATGTCTCCTAAGCATTGACCATGCAAGGCAGCTCCTTTCCTAGGAAACGGAATTGAGGACGCTTCATCTCCAGATTCCTCATCGGACATCTCCAGGGCACGGCTCTCAAAACCCGCACTGCCGAGCGTGTTCAGAGATCTCTGGTTAAGGCGCACAGCACCATGGGAGCTGGGGGAGAGCTTCTGGTTCTAATGAAGCAGCCTGTTACTACAGAACGATGATGCTCATGGGTTAACATACACCGCAGACAATCCAGTTTCCCAAGAAAATGTAACTTTTAAACTAAAATTTGAAATGGAAGTATTTCATCACTAACTACTACCGCTTATATATATACATAAAAAAGGATAAAGGAACAGGATTTTAATAAAAGTCAGCAGTTATAAAATAAGGATCTAACTTAAAAAGAAACAGCAATCTTATCTATCACTGCTTTCAAGATTATCTGATAACTATCTTCTACACCTTTCCATTTCACAACTTCCAATGAAGAGACTCCTAAAAGCCATTCTAACCTCTTTTGAATAAATGTGAAAACAAATTTTGAACAAATAGCATTAAAAACAGAATACTACCTGGAAAGTTCGATCACATCCACCCACATGCACTTTATTCACAAAAATATTGGGCACGGTTCTCTGATTAGTGATCTCAGACAGCATTTCTTGAACACTGGCCCCATCATCTGAAGAATAAAAACTTAAATATGTAAAGACATTGAAAGGGTTCCAAACTTTTGGGAGTTGCACAGAAGTGTTACAACGCCAAACACGCACAGGCACACACCCATAAAAGGTCAGTATTTACATATACTATATATTATATAGCTTCACGAAATGATGATGCAAGAAAAGGAAACACCCACGTATTTTCAAAGGAAACCTTAAAGAATATAGGCACATCTACAAATTCATTGAAAACAAACCCTTCTAAATTAGATGTTGATACATTATTCAACATCCATGCCAACACAAACAGGTAAGAATCCTCTTTAAAGAGCAAGATAAATGCTGCTTCAACTGGAATAACTCAAAAAAATACTTACTATAATTACATGTGAAAAATCTTTAGGACCCATAGTCCAAAATGTATCTTCCACCCCTAAAAATAAAACAAGACCGCGACTACTTACGACTCCCTGATTCGGGATACGCTGTAGAAAGTCTCAAAGATTTGAGAACATTCCACTTTTTAATGAGACATGGCTAAAAGGAGTTGGTGAAGTCTGGTGAAGGCAGAGACCAAACTGTTTTCCATTGGCCAGCCTGGTCCCCCACCCTTGCAGACCACATGGGTAAAGTGCTCAATTAATAGAAGACGGATGGATGCAGGGATGACAAGGATTCAAAAGCGTAAAGCTGAAAAGTTACTGTGTTTCCCCTCGTGGGTAATGTGATCAGGAAATAAGGGCAGTGTCTTCATTTATAACAGCTTAATCTGTTTTGCCAGAAAGTTGGCAGACACTTATGACAAGCCTTAAGTGCTTCAAGGTTAGCATCCTCCTCCTGCTCCCTTCCCTCAAATATGAAAAGCATATAAACAAAAAAGTACACCCAATTATTTGTCGTGTAGCATTCTATTTTCTGCATGGTTGAATGCGGACAAAGACAGCTCACCTAACCCAAAGAGACAAGAGTAAATTGAATTGAACAAAGCAAATGGAAAGCAGTCGGTCTTGTTGATGTTAATTACAAACAAAAGTATATACTGCCCATCCTACTTACCAACTTGATCAAGTTCCAAGACCTTAAACTGAACTCCCAAAGAAGAAAACAGTTCTTTAACCTGTAACAAAAATTAACCTGGGTTTTACTCTCACGAAGATTCAACAGAGTTATGAAATATGGGATAAAGGGTTCAAAGGTGATGTCCAGCTCTCTAAATCACAGCCAAAGTTGTATTTTAAGGTCTGCTTTTCACCATTACTTAACATCCTTCAAGCCCTTAGCCCTCAGGAGAGCCCAGACATTCCACTTCCAAGGTGGAGACATCGGGAGCTTGGCAGAATTGCTCCCTGGTGAAACACCCACAACTGGTGAAAATTATTAAAGAAACAATCATTTAACATCTCTGGGGACTGTCCTAAGGGCACACAGCAAATGAAACATTTAGTCAAGAAAATCTGGTAGGTCAGAGTCAGTGTTTCTTGAGCCAGGCCCTGCACCCTCCCTCCCCTGCCCTAGCTCAGCTAGATAGGAGCTCTGCTTCATGGGTGGACAAGAAAATGAGGCTCCCTAATCCCTGAAATATCCCTGTCACCAGAAGGGGCAGGCCACCGGCATTTCTTAGTGTCCCCACCGCTCTGAATGGCAAAGGCTACAATTCCTGGAGGGTAGGGCTAAACATGCAGGGGCTCCCTTGCTCCCTTCTTTCACCAGCACTCACTCAGAGATCTACCCCCCACCCCTCACTGAAAATACTGTACAGCAAGGAATCAGGCTGGGGGAAGTAAGCCAGTAAGACCGGAGGCTACTGCTTGTAAAGCAGGGTCATCAGGGCGCCTGAGTGGCTCAGTCGGTTAAGTGTCCGACTTCGGCTCAGGTCATGATCTCACGGTTCGTGGGTTCAAGCCCCACATCGGGCTCTGTGCTGACAGCTAGCTCAGAGCCTGGAGCCTGTCTTCAGATCCTATGACTCCTTCTCTCTCTGACCCTCCCCTGCTTACACACACACACACTCTCTCTCTCTCTCTCTCTCAAAAATAAATAAAAACATTTAAAAAATTAAAAAAAAAAAAGGCAGGGTCATCAAGCCAAGAGAATCAGGTCACTGTCCCACCCCAAGGCTCTGGAGCAAGGTCTCTGAGATTTTGCCCGGGGAAGAGGTAAACTAGGATCAGAGAGCGCCAAAGCTCTATCCAAAAGAAATGACTTTGTTTGAAATCAACCAGAACATGGGTAAGGTCAAAGTCTAAAGGCATTCTTGAAAACAGTGGAGATTCTGGGGTGGGGAGAGCACAGGCAAGCAACAAAGAGAAGGCTGGTAGCTTCTTTAGAGTAACAGATTGAGCTACAAACCAGCAGTTTACCAGAGAACCCAGGAAAGAGATCGCTAATAGCCCGTCTAGGGTCAGCATAAGCCACCAATATGCTTCAAAAACTACCCCTGCAAAGGGGCCTGACTTCACCAGACAAGAGCATGGAACAACTTACCCCCATGGATATGGTCAAATACAATAAAGCAACTAGGCTGCGATTAGGGAAGCCTAATATCTGGTAGGATATCAAGAGAGACAGAAAACATACCACAAACCAGGTGATAGGGATTAGGGAGAGCACTTGTGATGAGCACTGGGTAACATATGGAATTGCTGAATCACTATACTGAGTACCTGAAACTAACCAACACGGTACGTTAACTAGAGTTAAAATTAAAATGTCATTAAATAAAAGAAAAACAAAAACAAAAACATAACAGACAGTCAACTAGAGCCCTGCTCTGTCATTTCAGGGTGACTGTGCATATAGCTAAGAGGACAAGTGACATTCACTGCTTCATCTTTCAGTACAAATAAACTTCCCTAAGACAATCCTGCCAACTTACTATAGAGAAAAAAAGAGCACACACACAAAAAAAGGCAGAGAGAGAGTAGACTCAGTATCTGGAGTTGCTACAGTCTCCTATCTACAATGTCCAGGTTCCTACCAAAAAACTTACTAGGCATTCAACAAAACATGAAAGTGCATCTATATATGGAAAAAAAAGCAGGCTAGAGAAACAGCCTCTGAGAAGGCCTGTTGATGTCATACTGAATAGACAAGGTAGCTATTACAACTATGCTCAAAGAATTAAATAGAGTTATTCTGAAGGAGATGAAGAAAGGCATGATGATCATGTCTCATCTAATAGAAAATATCAATATAGAAGGAAATTATTTCTAAAAAACAAACGGATGCATAACCAGTAAAGAAATTGAATAAGTAATCAAAAATCTCACAAAAAAACAAGAGTCCAGAGCCGGATGGCTTTCTAGGGGAATTCCACTGAACATTTTTAAAGAAGAGTTAATACCTATTCTTTTGAAGCTTTTCCAAAAAATAGAAATGACAGGAAAACTTTCAAACACATTCTATGAAGCCAGCATTACTTTGATTCCCAAACCAGACAATCCATTAAAAATGAGTACAGACCAATTTCCCTGATGAACATGGATGCAAAAATCCTCAACAAGATATTAGCCAACTGGATCCAATAATACATTAAAAGAATTATTTACCATGACCAAGTGGGATTTATACCCAGCACACAGGTCTGGTTCAATATCCACAAAACAATCAGTGTGATACATCACATCCATAAAAGAAAGGACGAGAACCCCAATCCTCTCAATAGATGCAGAGAAAACATTTGACAAAATACAACATCCTTTCTTGATAAAAGTCCTCAAGAAACTAGGGATAAAAGGATCATACCTCAAGACCATAAAAGCCATATACGAAAGACCCACCACCAATATCATCCTCAATGGGGAAAAACTGAGGTTTCTCCCCCTGTGGTCAAGAACACATCTGGCATGTCCACTCCCACCATCGTTATTCAACACAGTATTGGAAGTCCCAGCCTTGGTCATCAGACAACACAAAGGAATAAAAGGCATCCAAATCGGCCAGCAGGAGGTCAAACTTTCACTCTTCACAAGGGACATGATACTCTCTATGGAAAACCCAAATGATTGCACCAAAAAACTTCTAGAACTGATCTATGAAAACAGCAAAGTCATAAGATATAAAATCAAGGCACAGAAATTGGTTGCATTTCTATATGCCATAATGAAGCAACAGAAATAGAAATCAAGGGATCAAACTCATTTACAATTGCACCAAAACCATAAAATACCTAGGAATAAATCTAACTGAAGGGGTGAAAAATCTATACACTGAAAGCTAGAAAGCTTATGAAAGAAACTAAAGAAGACACACAAAAAAAGGAAAAATATTCCCTGATCCTGGATTAGAAGAACAAACATCATTAAAATGTGGATACTACCCAAAGCAATCTACATAGTCAATGCAATCCCTATCTAAATAACATCAGCATTCTTCACAGAGCTAGAACAAATAATACTAAAATTTGTATGGAACCAGAAAGACTCTGAATATCCAAAGCAATCCTGAAAAAGAAAATCAAAGCTGGAGGCATCACAATCCTGGACTATAAGCTGTATTACAAAGCTGTAATCAAGAGAGTATGGTACCGGCACAAAAACAGACACTCAGATCAATGGAACAGAACAGAAAACCCAGAAATGGACCCACAAACGTATGGCCAACTAATCTTTGACAAAGCAGGAAAGAATATCCAGTAGAAAAAAGACAGTCTTTTCAGCAAGTGGTGCTGGGAAAACTGGACAGCGACATGCAGAAGAATGAACCTGAACCAGGTTCACCATATGCAAAACTAATCTAAAAATGGATGAAAGACCTAAATGTAAGACAAGAAGCCATCTGGGGCACCTGGGTGGCTCAGTCGGTTAAGCGTCCAGCTTCAGCTCAGGTCATGATCTCACAGTTCATGGGTTTGAGCCCTGCGTCGGGCTCTGTGCTAACAGCTAGCTCAGAGCCTGGAGCCTGCTTCGGATTCTGTATCTCCCTCTCTCTCTGACCCTCCCCTGCTCATGCTGTCTCTCTCTCTCTGTCTCTCAAAAAAAAAAAAAAAAAAAAGACAGGAAGCCATCAAAATCCTGGAGGAGAAAGTAGGCAAAAACCTCTTTGACCTTGGCAGCAGCAATTTATTCAACACATCTCCGGAGGCAAGGGAAAAAGAAGAAAAAATGAACTACTGGGACTTCATCAAGATAAAAACCTTTTGCACAGAGAAGGAGACAATCAACAAAACTAAAAGACAAGCAACAGAATTGAAGATGTTTGTGAATAACATAACAGATAAAGGGTTAGTATCCAAGATCTATAAAGAACTTAACAAACTCGATGCCCAAAAAACAAATAATCCAGCGCAGAAATGGGCAAAAGACATGAATAGACACTTCTCCAAAGAAGACATCAGACAGCTAACAGTCACATGAAAAAATGCTCAACATCACTCATCATCAGGGAAACGCCAATCAAAAGCTCAATGAGATACCCCCTCACACCCGTCAGAATGGGTAATATTAACAACTCAGGCAACAACAGATGTTGGCGAGGATGCAGAGAAAGAGGCTCTCTTTTGCACAGCTGGTGGGAATACAAACTGGTGCAGCCACTCTGGAAAATAGTATGGAGGTTCCTCAAAAAGATAAAAATAGAAGTACCTTAGGACCCAGCAATTGCCCTACTAGGTATTTACCCAAGAAATACAGGTGTGCTGTTTCAAAGAGGCACACACATCCCAATGTGTATAGTAGCATTATTGACAATGGCCACAGTATGGAAAGTTCCCAAGGGTCCATCGACAGACAAATGGATAAAGAAGACGTGGTGTATATACACACACACATCATGCACAATGGAATATTACTTGGCAATCAAAAGGAATGAAATCTTGCCATTTGCAACAGCATGGATGGAGCCAGAGGGTCTGATGCTAAGCATAATTAGTCAGAGAAAGACAAATATCATAGACTTCACTCATATGTGGATTTAAGATATAAAACAGATGAACATAAGGGAAGGGAAGCAAAAATAATATAAAAACACGGAGAGGGACAAAACATAAGAGACACTTAAATACAGAGAACTGAGGGTTGCTGGAGGGGCAGTGGGTGGGGGATGGGCTAAATGGGTAAGGGGCATTAGGGAAGACACTTGGGATGAGCACTGGGTGTTATATGCAGGTAATGAATCACTGGATTCTACTCCTGAAATCATTATTGCACTATGCGCTAACTTGGATATAAATTAAAAAATTTTTTAAATTAAAAAAACCCAAAACAAGTGGAAATTATACAACTGGAAAGCATAATAACTAAAATGAGAAGTTCACTAAAGCGGTGCCTGGGTGGCTCAGTCACTTAAAGCATCTGACTTCGGCTCAGGTCACGATCTCACTGCTTGTGAGTTTAAGCCCTGTATCAGACTCTCTGCTGTCATCACAGAGCCTGCTTCAGATCTTCTGTCCCCCTCCCCCCGCCCCACCCCTCCTCTGCGCACGCTCTCACTCTCTCTCTCTCAAAATAAATAAACGTTAAAAAAAGTTCACTGGAGTGCCTCAACATAAATTTAAACTGGCAGAAGAATATAATTAGCATTCTTGGGTATACATCAATAGAGATTGTGTAACCTGAAACGACAGAGAAAAAAGAATGAAGAAAAATGGATAGTGTCAGAGAAACATGTCAGAGAAACTGAGCACACCAACATACACAGTGTGAATATGAGAAAAACAGAAAGAAGGAATTTTTTTTAAGAAATGCCTAAAAAGTCTCAAATTTTGAAAACCAGTAATCTACATATTCAAGAAGTTCAACAATCTTAAAGTAAGATTACCAGGAGCTCTGGAAACTAGTCAAAGATCTACAGTAACGAAGTGTATGCCCAATGAAGAAAACGTCCAATTTTAAATGGTAGAAGATTCTGCAGCATTTTTGATGGCCCCTATGTCACCCACTCCTTGATGCTTCAAGGCACAATTAAAGCGAGCAGCAGCCAGGGCCCCAGTTTCCTTCCACAAAAAGGGGAAAGCAGGGAGACCAATTCTGCATGTTCTAACCCAAGGGCTGCCTCAAGGATCCATCTCTGTGATGCCTAACTCCGAGTTCAGATGCTCAAAAGTAGGTAGGATCATGGGGTGCCCGGGTGGCTCAGTCGGTTGAGTGTCTGACTTTGGCTCAGGTTATGATCTCATGGTTCATGGGTTTGAGCCCCATATGGGGCTCTGGGCCGACAGCTCGGAGCCTGGAACCTGCTTCAGATTCTGTGTCTCCTCTCTCTGCCCCTCCCCCACTAGCACTCTATGTGTCTCTTTCTCTCAAAAATAAATAAACATTAAAAAAACTTTTTTTTAAGTGGCTGGTATCTTACGCTAGGGAAGCCCTGAGAAGCAGTGGGTGTGGCTTATGAAACCTAAAAACAGAGTACAAATCTTCAGACAACTGGGGGCAAGAAATTACAGGCAGAAGAATACTAGATAGGAGCTAAGGTCCCAGGAAGTAGCAGGGAAGAGATTCTTAAGGAATTTAACACACCTTATAGATTTTTTTAAGTTTATTTATTTTGAGAGAGAGAGAAAGAAAGAGGGTACACCCAGGCACATGCAAGAGGGAAAGGGCTGGGGGTGGGATGAGAGAAAATCTTAAATAGGCTCCACACTGTCAGTGCAGAGCCTGACATGGGGCTTGAACTCACACAGTGAGTTCATGACCTGAGCTGAAATCAAGAGTTGGATGCTTAACCAAATGAGCCACCCAGGCACCCCCAACATACTTCCAAACAGCCTTGTATATGGGGTGCTTGAGTGGCTCAGTCAGTTAAGCATCTGACTTTGGCTCAGGTCATGATCTCACAGTTTGGGAGTTCAAGCCCTGCATCAGGTTCTGTGCTGACAGCTCAGAGCCTGGAGCCTGCTTCAGATTCTGTGTCTCCCCCTCTCTCTGCCCCTCCCCTGCTTTCTCTCTTTCTTTCTCTCTCTCAAAAATAAACATTAAAGAAAATTTTAAAAGAACATCATATAATGATGAGTTAATATGCCAGGACAATAAAACAATATAAAAACATAGCCATCAAATATCAGAGCTTCAAATATATGATGCAAACACTAAACAAATTGAAGATAGAAATGGACAGAATTACAATTATGGTAAGAGACTTCAGTGCTCTACTTTCAAAACCAGATAGAACCAGACAAAAGACCAATAAGGAGCCAGAGGACTGAAGAACACTGCGGACCAAATGGACTTTATAGACATATTATGAAGTACTGTACCCAAGACAGGCAGACTACACGTCTCTAGTACACATGGAATGCTCTCCAAGGCAGACCACATGCTAGGCCACAAGTTTTCATTAAAAAAAAAAAATGAAATCATACAAAATATCTGTTTTGATCATAGTAGGATGAAACAAAAAATCAATAGCAGAAAGAAACTCAGAAAATCCACAAATATGTGGAAATTAAACAACACATTCTTAAACAATGGGTTAATGAAGAAATCACAAGGTAAATTGGAGAATATCTTGACAAAAGTACATAAAACATACCAAACAAAACATACCAAACTGTGTGGGATCCAGTGAAAGTAGTGACTAAAGGAAAATCTACAGCTGTCAATGTTTATATTAAAAAAGAGAAAAGACTTTACTGTATTTTATTTTTACTGTTTTTAGTGAGAAAGAGAGAGAGTGCGTGCACAAGTGTGGAGGAGGGGCAGAGGGAGAGAAAAAGAGAATCTTAAGCAGACTCTACACTCAGTGCAGAACCCAACGTGGGACTTGATCTCATGACCCTGGGATCATGACCTAAGACTAAATTAAGAGTCAGATGCTCAGCCAACTGAGCCACCCAGGTGCCCCAAGAGGAAATATCTTAAATCAATAACCTAACTTTTAAAATTTAAGGAACGAGACAGAGAACAAACTAAATTCAAAGCTAGCAAAGGGGAGGAAATGACATAAAGATCAGAGAAGACATAAACAAAATAGAGAACAGAAAAACAAAAAAGAAAAATCAACAAAACCAAGAGTTGTTCTTTGAGAAGATCTACAAAACCGACATAACTTTAGCTATATAATGAGTATGAAAAAACAGAGAGGACTCAAGTAACGAACATCAGAATTCAAAGAGCATTACTACTGTTTTTACAGAAAGAAAAAGGATTACTTACAAGAGAGCACCATGAACAACAAGCTACAAGTTAGATAACCCACATGAAATCTATAAATTCCTAGAAACACACAACTTTCTAAGATTGAATCATGAATAAATAGTGAATGTAAATAGACTTGTAAGGAATAACTTGCAGGGAGTAAGGAAGACTGAATCTGTAAACAAAAGCCTCCCAAGAAAGAAAAGCCCAGAACTAGATGGTTTTACTGGTGAATTCTACCAAACACAAAAGGAAGAAGAAACACCAGTCCTCCTCAAATTCTTCCAAAATATTGAAGAAAGTACACTTCTAAACTCACTCTAAGGCTAATGTACCATTACCCTGATACCAAAACCAGACTAAGACACTACGAGAAAACCACAGGCCCAGATGAATAGCGATGTCAAAAGCCTCAACAAAATATGAACAACAAAAATTCAACAGTAATTAAAAGTATTATATGCCACATGCAAGTGGGATTTATTCCTAGAATGTGAGTATGGTTCAACACACAAACACAGATCACTGTCATACACCACATTAACAGAATGAAGAAAAAAGCCACATGATCATCTTGCTGAATACAGATATAGCATTTAAGGAAATTCAACATTTTTTCATGATAAAAACACTCAGAAAACTAAGAATTAAAAAAACAACTACTCAACATACTGAAGACCATATACAAAAAGTCCACAGATCATATCGTACTTGACAGTGAAAGACGGAAGCATTTCCTCTGAGACCAGGGGCAAAACAAGAACGCCTGCTTTTACCATTTCTATTCAACATGGTACTGGAAATCCTAGCCAGAGAAATAAGGCAAGAAAAACAAATAAAAGGCATCAAAATTGGAAAAGAAGTAAAACTGTCTCTGTTCAGTGATTACATCTTGTATGTATAAAACCCTAATGACTGTACCAAAGCACTGTTAATAAACAAATTCAGCAAAGTTGTAGGATACAAAATCAACACCAAAACATCAGTTGCTTTTCTAACTACTAACAATGAACAATCTAAAAGAGAAATTTAGAAAAAAAAAAACTCTACTTACAATAGAATAAAGAAGCAGACTTAGGAATAAACTCAGGAAAGCATCAAAGACTTGTAGGCTGACAACACCTGTTGCTGAAAGAATTAGACACCAATAAATGGAAAGAAACCCCATGTTTATGGAAAAGAAGACTTCATATTGTTAATACTACGCAGAGCAATCTACAGATTCAGTGTAATCTCTATCAAAACCCCAAAAACAAATTTTGCAAAATTAGACAAATCCATCCTAACATTCATACAGAAGCTCAAGGGAAACCTGAAGAAGAATCAAAAATACCTTGAAAAAGAACAAAGTTGGAGGCTCCACCGTTCCTGATTTCAAAAACTGCTATGATGCTACAGTAACCAAAACAGTATGGTACCGGCATATAAAGAAAGACATAAGGATCAATAGGAGAAAACAGAAATTTCAGAAATAAAGTCTCATGTATAAGGTTAAATGACTTTCTGACAAGGGTGCCAAGACCATTTAATGAAGTAAGGACAGTCTTTTCAACAAACAGTGCTGAGAAAACTGGATGGATACCCACATGCAAAAGAATGAAGTTGGACCCTTACCTAACACCACATATGAAGACTAACTCAAAATGGATCAAAGACATGAACATAAGAGCTAAAACTATAAAACTTCTTAGAAGAAAACATAGGGCCAAAACCTTACGACATTGGATTTGGCGATGATTCTTTGGATATGACACTAAAGGCACAGAGAACCAAGAAAAAAGACAAATTGAATCTCATGAAAATTAAAAACTTTTAGGGGCACCTGGGTGGCTCTGTCGGTTAAGTGTCCAACTTCAGCTCAAGTCATGATCTCATGGTCCGTGAGTTCAAGCCCTGCGTCAGGCTCTGTGCTGATGGCTCAGGGCCTAAAGCCTGCTTCAGATTCTGTGTCTCCTTCTGCCCCTCCCCCAATTGTGCTCTGTCTCTCTTTCTCAAAAATAAATAAACATTAAAAAGTTGTTTTTAAAAATTAAAAATGCTTGTGCATTAAACGACATTATCTATGGAGTAAACTGTTGTGTTCCACCTGCAAATCAAACACCTTATAAGGGATTCATACCTAGAATATATAGAGAACTCCTAAAAGTCAACAACAGAAAATAACCCAATTAAAAAAATTAACAAAGCACTTGAATTGACATTTCTCCAGAGAAGATACAAGCCATTATCAAATGGCCAATAAGGACATGAAAAGACAGTCAACATCATGAGCCATCAGGGACATGCAAGTCAAAACCATAATGAGATGTCACTCTGTGCCCATTAAGATAACTATCATCAAAAAAACAAAAAAATAACAAAAAAAAAAAAACCCACCCAGAAAATAACAAGTGTTGGCAAGGATTTGGAGAAACCAGAAACTGTGCACCATTGGGGGAAACGTGAAATGGTGTGACCACTACAGAAAACAGTATGACGCCTCCTCAAAAAATTAAGAATAGAACTACCAGATATATGAGTCAGCATTCTGATCTCTGGGAACTCCCAACTCCCAGAAGAACTCAAAGGAAGGACTCAAACACATACACCCATGTTAACAACAGTGGCATTCACAATGGCCTGAAGGTGAAAGTGACCCAAGTATCCCCCAATGGATAAACTGACAAACACGTGGTAAATACACACATATGATGGATTATTCAGGAGAGAAATTCTGATGCAGGCTACAACAGGGAGGAACTTTGAGGATACTGTGCTCAGTGAAATAAGCAAGTCACAAAAGGACAAATAGTGCATGATGCCACTTTTAAAGCAGAAGATTCAGAACTGGAGAAACACGGCTTAAAGTTAATTTGGGGAAGAGGTCTAAAAATTCAGGACACTTGTGGGGCACCTGGGTGGCTCAGTTGGTTAAGCATCAGCTCTCAGTTTCAGCTCAGGTTGTAATCTCACAGTTCATGAATTTGAGACCCGTGTTGGGCTCCGAGCTGATAGTGCAGAGCCTGCTTGGGATTCTCTCTCTCTCTCTCTCTCTCTCTCTCTCTCTCTCTCTCTCTCTCTCTCTCTCTCTCTCTCTCCCCACCCCCACCACACTCTGCCCCTCCACCACTTGTGTGTGTGCATGCATGTGCACTCTCTTAAAAAATAAATAAACTTAAAAATCAGGATGTCTTTTCCACTATTGTTTGGGCCATTATCTTGTACCTGACTTGAATAGTAACCTCTCCCCCCATCTAGCTGTTTCCATACTTGGTCTACTCTTCATACCTCTGCAGAGTTCAAATCCCAGACCTCTTCACTACTCTTCTCAAAAGTCTGAGATGGCTCTGCCTACATCGTTAAGTCCACACTTACCTGTGAGCATTTTAAGTTCTCCTCAATATGACTTTAAATGTAGATTTCCAGCCATTCTCCAATTTACTCTGATTTCTATCATATCCTCTCTATTCAGCCACACACTATTTTCATTTCAGCATCTCCCATTTTCCTTAATTCCTTGGGTAGATGATCTTTCTTACCTACACATACTCACATACTCAATGTATCTCTCGAGAAACAGCTTAAATACAATTTCCTGAAAACTTCCCGGTCCTCCACAGACAGCAATGGTCTCTCCCGCTCATTCCCACAGCCCTTGCTTTTTCCAGGTGCTTCTTGGAGGTCAGGAGACCTGGCTGATTACTGCTCATTGGACTACGAGTTCTTACTTATTCATTTTTGTGTCTCCACAACTCTGAGCCCTCCAAAAGCTTGTTGAATAATATTAGTGGCCCAATCAAGGAACTAACCTCTCTGCTTGACTCTGCACTGGTAGGACAGATGCAGAATAAGGTGTCCAATCTAGAGTGATACATTTCAAAGGTTCAGAGTCAAACTTTTGCACAATCAAATTCGTGAAGAGTCACGTATACGGATAAATAATGTGAGGACAAAGAAAGTGGGCTGCCTGGCCAGGCAAGAAATAGCTGAGAGAAAATACTAAAAGATGGATCATTCAAGCAGAAGTAGGGTTCTTTTTTTTTCTTTTTAATTTTTTTAATGTTTACTTTTGAGAGAGAGCTACAGAGTGCAAGCAGGGAAGGGGAGAGAGAGACGGAGACACAGAATCTGAAGCAGGCTCCAGGCTCTGAGCTAGCTGTCAGCACAGAGCCTGAAGTGGGGCTGAAACTCACAAACCGAGAGATCATGACCTGAGCCACCCAGGCACCCCAACTGGCTCAAGTTTAAAAAAATTCTAATCATCTAATCTAGTCCAATTACATAATAGGACTAAAACAGGATGGGGGTTCATCTGTCCTAAGATTTTCTGCATCAGCAAAGTTTTGATGAGAATGATCTAAGACCATTTATTTATTCAGTGCACATTACATACCCGAAACTATTCGAGGCCCCAGCGATATGACAGTGGACAGGTATCATTCTGATCACTTGGCCCTTTTATAAGTTCCAAAAGACAACTTTTAAAAAGTAGAGATAGAAAGCAACTCCTGGAAACAGACCAATGCACGTAGAAGAGGCTGATGGACGATGAGTGAGCATTCAAAGTAGCACAGAAAGGACAGACTTGCTGATAAAGGAAACAGGGATATCTGGTAAGTCGTAAAGCAAACGCCAAGCTGGAGCCCCACACACATCATCAGCGTCGAGTACAGGTGGAATAAAGAAGATGTGAGACACATGCTCCAAAATTTTCAGGCACTAAAACAGGAGAGTATCTTTATGACCTCAGAGGTAGAAACAGGTTTCTTAAAGATGATACAAAAACCACAAAGGAAAACAAAGCAACAGACTCAACTACATTAAACTTGGCGAATTTCAGTTAGCTAAAAGATCTCACAATCAGAGTGAAAAGAAAAGTCAAATCTGGGAGATTCCCAACACATATATCCAAAGGATCAGCACCCAAACTATACAAAGAACACCTATGAATCAATACAAAAATAAACACCTGAAAGAGAAATAAGCAAGAGATGTGAATTTCAGAGACAAGGAAACCTGAATGACCTGTAAACACACGAGAAGATGTTCACCTTATTGGGGAAATGCAAAATTAAAGCCACAGGAAACTACCATTTCATAACTGGCAGAATGGTGATCATTAAATGTCTCAAGACATTGGACACAGGAACACAGGACAAAGGGAACAGGCATAACTGCCAATGGGAGGGTGAGCTGGTGTAATCACTTGGAAAAGCCTCTAGGTGTCACTTGGTAAGGTCAGCTTCAAGATGTCTACTCTAAGAGAAGTGTCGCAAACAAGAAGAGGCAGGGCTGTACAGTCTTCCAGAGCAAAATACTAGACACAGCACAATGAATAAACTGTGGTGTGATTCATCCTGAGGATTACAGATATGAAAACTAGCAAACCACAGCTGCAGATGCTAACACGCATGAATCTCCAGAACATAATTACTGAGAGAAAAACTGCAAAGTCATACATATGTATGATTCTACTTTGATAAAGTACCAAAACAAGCCAAACGGAACCAAATATCATTTAAGGATATATATGTATTTGGTAAAGCTGTAAAGAAAAGCAAGGCATTTTGGACAGTGGTAAACCCCAGCATGGGGGATAGAGATGTGGGGGGGGGGGGGGAAGGCACATGTAAGGCGAAGATTAATAAAGGGAAACCTGACATGTGGTTGGGAGGTTCAGGAGGCATCGCTCCCACACCCTACCACTCCTCATCAATTGCAAACCCAGGAGAAGGACCTGGCTCACAGCCCCCACAGAAAGAAGAAAGGAACAGCCTAGCCAATGACAGGCCGTCACAATACAGCCAGTGAAAAGCCATTATGCTGGGAACTCCCAGTTTACTCCAGTGGACGTTTTGTTTATAATGGCCCTCCCAATCTCCCATTTCCTCTATATAAAAGCAGCCTCTCCTCTGTTCAGCAGACTGGCCTATGGTTTTGCCTGTGGTTTCATGGGAGTTTGCTTGTCCTGGACTGTAATTCTGCTATTCTTGAATAAACCCATTTTTGCTGGTGAGATAACTGGTAGTTTATTTTTTAAATGTTTATTTATTCTTGAGAGACCGCACGCGCAAGGGAGGGTCAGAGACAGAGGGACACACAGAATCTGAAGCAGGCTCCAGGCTCTGAGCAGTCAGTACAGAGCCCGACATGGGGCTCAAACCCACGAACTGTGAGATCATGACCCGAGCCGAAGTCAGTCACTTAACTCACTGAGCCACCCAGGTGCCCCTTATCTTTTAAGGTTAGCAGTAACCAGGAAGAGGCATCCAAGGTTTCCAAAATACAAGTGTTCCATTACCCTGTAAGATGTATATGCATGACATACATGTTTTATGAAAAAATATAAGGCAATGTTAACTTGAAAATAAATCTGAAAAACAGTGTAGGTTTCTTTCAAATTCCATGTACCGTTATTTCAACTTTTTGATATGTACAGTTCAAAATACTGAAAGTCCCTGTTGTACAGATGGGTTTATCTTACTTGGGTTATTTTTTCACTAAAAACAAATGGCCCATAAAAATAATGCTGTATTCCCAGCTAGCCCCACAAAAGTTGAGGTAGTATGCAAGACAGCTGAAATTACCCATCTCCTGGTACCTTCCTCTTGCCCTTCCTCATGTTCATTTCATAAGATGGGAAAACAAGGGCTCGGTGGGATTCTGTAACCTGGTCAAGGTCACGCAGGAAGTTGGATCTGAATCCAGCTTTAGTCTTCTCCCAAGTCCTGGCCTCTCCTCACACCACCCTTTCACCAAGCAAAAACTTTTTGGAAATGCCTTTATCGCTCCAAATAAGTTCTGGATAAAGAAGCCAACGTCAGGTTAATCGCCAGGAGAAGGGCCATAGGTAGAGGCTCCAGAACAGGTATGCGGAGCCTAGGAGGTCGGCGCGTGGCCGCCTCTCCAGCGGTGCCAAAGGGGCCAACCCATGGGACCCGATCCTGGTCCGGTGTCACTATCACCGCCGAGACCTCACATGGCCTCCCAGCTCCAGTCCGAGGGCTGAAACCGGCTGGTGTTCTGTCCGCGGGGTCGCGCAAGTTTTGAGGCGCCGGGACTCCAGGAGACCCCGCCTCCCCCAAGCTCGATCCCCAACCCAGCCGCCAGCCTGCCGCGACCTGCCTACCCGTTGGCCCCGCCCCAGCCCCGCCTACCCTCGTGCTGTGCGGACAGTAACTCTTGCTGAAGATCATTACTCGGTTGCCCTCGATTAGGCCCAAGAGGCGGCGCCGCAGCTCCTCGCTGGCCTCGGAGGACGAGCGGCCGGTCCCGGAGGACGACAGGCGGGCCCGGCGCCCTGGAGGCGAAGACATATCCACTCTGCGGACGCTGCCCTGGCGGCGGTTGGGGGAGGCGCCCACCTTCACCGACCCTGGGGATGTATGCGCCCGCGGCGGCGGTGGTGGCGGTGGTTGCGCCAGTGCCTCGGTGTCGCTCCCGGCCTGGCCGGACCTACTCAGGGACCGAGAGGCGGGCGGCGGCGCCGGTACTGGGCCTGAAAAGGGGGAACCGTAAACACCACCCACGCCAGGGGCTGACCCCAAGTTATCCGGACCGCCAATCGCGCCCGGCGCCGCCCCGCCCCCGGCACCGCCCCGCCCCCGGCACCGCCCCGCC
>NC_043711.1:55139996-55221187 GCF_006229205.1 Suricata suricatta
TTAGACATAGATAGATATGTACCTCACTGAGGCTAGATGTCCCAATCATACGGAAAGTGTGAATAAATAAAACCGTCTTCAGGAAAGATGATTTTTTTACTTTAGGTTTTTATTTTAATTCCAGTTACTCAACATACAGTGTTTATTAGTGTGTAACAGTTCCATCCATCACCTAGCACTCATCACAACAAGTGTACCCTTTAATCCCTTAATCCCTGTCATTTATTTCATTCGTCCTCTGCGCCCCACCCCCCAACTCCCTTCTGGTAACCATCAGTTTGTTCTCTACAGTTAAGAGTCTGCTTTGGTTTGTGTCCCTTTTTTCCCCCTTTTGTTGGTTTGTTTTGTTTCTTAAATTCCACTATGAATGAAATCATACAGTATTTGTCTTTCTCTGGTTTATTTTGCTTAGCGTTATGTTCTCTAGCTCCATGATGTCATTGCAAATGTCAGGTTTCAATATTTTATGGCTGAGTAATATCCATTATATATGCATACCACATCTTTTTTTAAATTTTTTTAGTGTTTTTATTTATTTTTGAGAGACAGTGAGAGCAGGGGAGGGTCAGAGAAAGAGGAAGACACAGAATATGAAGCAGGCTCCAGGCTCTGAGCTAGCTCTCAGCACAGAACCCAATGTGGGCTTTGAACCCACGGACTGTGAGATCATGACCCGAGCCGAAGCCGGAGCCTCAACCAACTGAGCCACCCAGGTGCCCTTCACATCTTCTTTTTTAAAAATTGCTTTAAATATTTATTTTTAAGAGAGAGAGTGTGTGTGTGAGTAGAGGAGGAGCAGAGACAGAGGGAGACACAGAATCTAAAGCAGTCCCCAGGTTCTGAGCTGTCAGAACAGAACCCAATGTGGGGCTGAAACCCACTAACTTTGAGACCATAACCTGAGCCAAAGTCAGATGCTTAACCGACAGAGCTATCCAGGGCCTCTCCCTCTCCCCCCCCCCCCCACAGCTTCCCATCTTGTTTATCCATTGATCAGTCAACAGACACTTGGGCTACTTCCATATCTTGGTTATTGTAAATAATGCTGCTATAAACTTAGGGGTACATGTATCCCTTTGAATTAATGTTTTTGTATTCTTTGGGTAAATGCCCAGTAGTGCAGTTGCTGGATCTTAAGATAGTTTTATTTTTAACTGTTTGAGAAACCTCCATACTGTTTTCCACAGCGGCTGCCGCAATTTGCATTCCCACCAATAGCACATGAACGTTCCTTTTTCTCCACATCCTCGCCAACACCTGTTGTTTCCTGTGTTCTGGATGTTAGCCATTCTGACAGGTGTGAGGTGATGTCTCATTGTAGGTTAATGTTTATATTGAGAGAGAAAGTGCATGCAAGAGAGAGAGAGAGAGAGAGAGAGAGGAGGGGAAGGGACAGAGAGAAAGGGGGACACAGAACCTGAAGCAGGCTCCAGGCTTGGAGTTGTGAGCACAGAGCTGGATGTGGGGCTTGAACCTACAAGCCATGAGATCACAACCCAAGCCAAAGTCGTCGCTCAACTTACTAAGCTGTCCAGCCTCCCGTTTTGTAGTTTTGATTTGCATTTCCCTGATTGCAAGCAATGGTGAGCATCTTTTCATGCGTTTATTGACCAAGATGGTTATTTTTATAAGTTTATATCCCTCAACTAAATAAAAATACCACATTTCCTATTGCAATGCAGTTTTTTCTCAAATTTTTATTTAAATTCTAGTTAATCAACATATGGTGCAATATTGGTTTCAAGAGTAGAATCCGGTGATTCATCACTTACATACGAAACCCAGTGCTCATCACAAGTGCTCTCCTTAATGCTCAGTACCCATCTAGCCCAGCCCCCACCCACCTCCCTCCATCAACCCTCAGTTTGTTCTCTATCATTAAGCCTCTCATGGCTTATTTCCCTCTCTCTTCCACAGACCATATGTTCATCTGCTTTGTTTCTTAAATTCCACATATGAGTGAAATCATGTGGTATTTGTCTTTCTATGACTTTTTCACTTAGCATAATACACTCTAGCTCCATTTATGTCATTGCAAATGGTGAGATTTCATTCCTTTGGATGGCGGAGTATTATTCCATTGTATATGTATGCCCCATCTGCTTTATCCATTCAGCAGTCAGGACATTCAGGCTCTCTCCCTAGCTTGGCCATGTAATGCAGTTCTAAAGTGAGTTTCCTAGGTTGGTACCCAGCAGTCCCAACTACACAGAATTCTGGAAACACCTCTAACAAAGAAATCCTGAAGTCCTCTATACAAGAGCAGGAATCCTGTATTTCTGATTTGGATGGGTGGAAGATCTCAGGTCTGAACTTGGTCACCATGCTCTAGAGCACCTTGCACTACAATGAATGAATGAAACCCCAATAAAGAAGCCCAACCGCAAACCAGGCCGGCCTGGTCCCTCTCACTTGTCATCCCCTGATGCTGCCTCTGGTTCACTCCACTTCAGCCACGCTGGCTTTCTCCCTGCACCTCAGAACTGTCAGACCGATTCCTGCCTTAGAGTCTTTGCACTTTCTGCTTTCTCAGCCTATCACATTCACCCCCTTCAGCCAATGTAGCTCCTTCTTGTCCACTGAGTCTTGGCTTAAATGGTACCTTCTTGCAGAACATTCTGCTCTCCATCAAAAATGAAGTCGCTCCCCGTCTCCATCACATCACACACATTCTAGTTTCTTCGTGACACATATGTTGCTATTTGCAATTATCGCTTATAGTTACAACCAGTAAACCACGCTTGTTTACTGCCTGTGTCCCCTCCCCCATCAGCACCCCCAAAATGTTAGCTCAATGAGGGAAGGACCTCTTCACTCCAGCTCACAGCTTTGTCCCCAGATTCTGTCAGTGCTTCACCTGTGGTATGCACGCATGAATGAATGAATGAATGAATGAATGAATGAATGAATGATTCAAACATGTCGCAAATTGCAAGTGCATATAGTACCGTAATTTGCTTTCTCTCTTATCCCTGTGTGACAGGACGGGCCTCAAATCCTTTTCCTTCCTACCCTATTCTTTCAGAGAGCCCTTAGTCAGGGAGGTGGGGCACCAAACAGTGACTGCCACTCCTCCTGCCCCAGAGCTGTGTGACCTTTACTCCCCAAGCATCTACTGATTGTGGAGTAGGACTGTGCTCCATGTCAGGGAATAAGGGATCTGTCTTCAGATCAGAGCCTTTCAGGAAGAGATGTTACAAATAAGGGGCACAAATGGGAAGTCGTTCTAAAGAGAGGAATGTACTTAAGCTGAATCGGGTGAATTGAGGAGTAGTTTTCTCAGTGAGTTGGAAGAGGGTCCGGACAGAGGGAGTCAGCCCAAATGACCCATAGAAGCAGGCTAAAGCCCAAGGTATCTGGGGAAATGGCGAAGGATCCACAATGGGCAGAGTGAGGTGAAAATTAATGCTGGTGAAGTAAGCAGGTGCCAGATGGCTAAAACCTGCTTGTCTTACTGCTTAGAGACTCTGGGAAGAAAAGGAAAACAAAGGACAATGATTTGAGGCAGGAATCAGCTGGCTGTCCTGTCAACCTGAGCAAAGATTAAAGTTTGAAGTGTTAAAATTAAGAAAGGAAATCTCACTGGGGCGCCTGGGTGGCTGAGTCATTTAAGTGTTTGACTTTGGCTCAGGTCATGATCTCGAGGGTCATGAGTTCAAGCCCCGTGGCCGGCTCTGTGCTGAGAGCTCAGAGCCTGGAGCCTGCTTCAGAGTCTGTGTCTTCCTCTCTTCTCTCTCTGCCCCTCCCTTGCTTGCACTCTGTCTATCTCTAAAATAAACAAAAAATTTTTTTAGTATTAGGGTAATTCTATTTTTAATTTTTCAAGGACTCTCCACACTGTGTTCCAGAGTGGCTACGCCAGTCTGCATTCCCACCAACAGTGCATGAGGGCTCCCATTTCTCAGCACCCTCGCTAACATCTGTTTTTCCCGGAGTTGTTAGTTAGCTGTTCTGACGGGTGCGAGGTGGTATCTCGTTGTGGTTTTGACTTGTATTTCCCTGATGATGAACAATGTTTTGAGCATCTGTCTGTTAGCCATCTGGATGTCTTCTTTGGAAAAGTGTCTGTTCATGTCTTCTGCCCAGTTCTACACTGGATAAATTGTTTTTCAGGTGTTGAGTTTGATAAGTTCTTTGTAAATTTTGGATACTAACTCTTCCTCCGATACGTCATTTGCAAATATCTTTTTCCATCCCATCAGTTGCCTTTTAGTTTTGTTGATTGTTTCCTTTGCTCTGCAGAAACTATTTATCTTGATGCGGTCTCAATAATTCATTTTGCTTTTATTTCCCTTGCCTTGGGAGTTGTGTCAAGTAAGAATTTGCTATGGCTGAGGTCAAAGAGGTCGTTGTCTGTTTTCTCCTCTAGGGTTTTGATAGTTTTCTGTCTCACATTTAGATCTTTCATATATTTTGAGTTTAATTTATGTATGGTGTAAGAAAGTGGTCCAGTTGCATTCTTCTGCATGTTGCTGTCCAATTCTCCCGGAATTATTTGCTAAAGAGACTTGTGTTTTCCCCATTGGATACTACTGGGAATTTATCCAAAAGATACAGGAGTGCTGATGCATAGGGGCACATGCACCCCAATGTTTATAGCAGCTCTATCAACTATAGCCAGATTATGGAAAGAGCCCCAAATGTCCATTAACTGATAAATGGATAAAGAAGATTTACTTTTATATATACAATGGAATACTACTTGGCAATGAGGAAGAATGAAATCCTTATGCTAAGTGAAATAAGTCAGAGAGAGACAGATATATGTTCTCATTCATATGTGGATCTTGAGAAACTTAACAGAAGACCATGGGGGAGAGAAGGAGAAAAATAGTTTCAAACGGAGAGGGAGGCAAACCATAAGAGACTCTTAAACACAGAGAATAAACTGAAAGTTGATGGGGGGTTGGGCAGGGGAGAGGGGAAAATGGGTGATGGGCAATGAGGAGGGCACTTGTTGGGATGAGCACTGGGTGTTGTATGTAAGCGATGAATCATAGGAGTCTACTCTCAAAGCCAAGGTCACATTGTATGTTATCTAACTTGACAATGAATTATATTTAAAAATAAAAATAGACAACCCCCCCAAAAAATATTAACTTAGCTAAAATAATACATGCTTCTTTTCCCAAAAAACTTGGAGCACCTGGGTGGCTCAGTTGGTTAAGCACCTGACTTTGGCTCAGGTCATGATCTCATGGTTCGTGGGTTCAAGCCCTGCATTGGGCTCTGTGCTGACAGCTCAGAGTCTGGAGCCTGCTTCAGATTCTGTGTCTCTCTCTCTCTCTCTCTGCCCCTCCCCTGCTCACACTCTCTCTCTCTCTCTCTCTCAAAAATAAATAAACATAAAAAATTAATAAAAATAACTCAAGCAACACATAAAATAGAAAGGATAAAACAAAAATATAGAATATTTATCATACCAAGTATACTAAAAAAACAATTTGTAATATATCATGACCATCATTCCAGCTATCTCTGTAAACACTTAAACAGGTAGAAGTATAAAGAGATATATAATTTTTAAATATATCATCATGAAAATTTTAAAGTAAAATGTAAATGAGACTTTAAGAAAAAAAAGCTAAAGTGAGTAGGAATTATGTATTCAGTTTTTTCCAGACGTTTTTTTCATAAAAAACATTAGTCTCTCTAAGATCTCCTTAAAGAAAAATGATTATGAACAGTGAGAAGGAGGTCATTAATTTTTAACAAGTTCCAACTTTCAACTGCATGTTTTTAATGGCTGGTAGGAAAAATGAACAAATTAGAGCACTTATATTTTCTGCTACCTCTGTGTCTGCTTCATTGTGAGTTTTATGAATTATTTTTATATTGTCAAGCTTTCTGACATTTGTGTTCTGTGCGACAGCAGTATGTCTAACAACTCAGTCTTTTATTTAAGTAGATTTGATGTCGAGTACTAATTTCTTGCCATGTCTATTGTATTCCCGAACTTTAAAATTATAATCTTCCTTGTTAAGCTTGAATCATCCCAAGTAACCCTTTTTTGTTTTTTTCCCAAAAAGGATCACAGTTGTTGTCTGCCCTGAGCTTTTACAGGCCCGAGAATGTCTGTCTGTTCCATATATCCATGAACAATTACGCCAGCTCTAACATTCTTGGATCATGCTTTCCTTCCTTCTAAACCTTGTAGGTTTTGCCCCCTGTCTTCTGGAATGGAGTATGGATGTAGAAAATTCTGAGAACAAGTTTCCTTCTTGTATAATGCATTTAATTAGCTGCTACTGAAGAACAAATTACCCTAAAATTGAGCAACTGAAAACAGCATATACTTATTTACTTCACAGTTTCTATGGGTCAGAAATCTGGGAACGGATTAGTGGGATGATTCTGGCTCAGAGTCTCTTCGAGGTTGCAATTCAGCTACTGGTGGAGCTGGAATATCTACTTCCACACTCACTCACATGTTTGGTGACAGAACTCAGTCCCCCCAATGGGCCTCTCTAGAGGTTTCCTGAGTGTCTAATGGCAGGAGACTTTCTCCAGAATGAATGATTTAAATTTTTTTTAAGGTTTATTTATTTTTGAGAGGTGGAGGAGGAGCAGAGAGAGAGGGAGACACAGAGTCCGAAGCAGGCTCCAGGCTCTCAGCTGTCAGCACAGAGCCCAGCAGGGGGGCTCGAACTCACGGACTGCAAGATCATGACCTGAGTCAAAGTTGGATGCTGAATGGACTGAGCCCCCCTGGCATCCCCAGAATGAGTGATTTAAAAGACAAAGAAAAAGAGAGCACCTGCATCCAAGCTGGAAGCCGTATCTTTTTATAACCTAACCTCAGCAGTGACGCCCCATCATGGCCATATCCTGCTATATAGAAAGGAGTCACTAAATCCAGCCCATAGTCGAGGGGAAAGGAATTTAGCATCACCTCCTCAGGAGAACTGTATCAACACATTTGTGTGCATATCTTGAAGACGACTGCATACCATGACCTATTTTTCCTGTACAGGCGCCTGTCTTAGGAAACATCACCCAGCTCTGTCTTGGTGTGATCTTCTGAGCTGCAAATCTAGGTATTTTCTTCTATTACATTGTTAGATACGTTTCCACCATATTTGTTCTGACCTTCTTCAGAGAATTATTATGATACGTTGGGTTCCCTTTGCTTTCACATTTATCTTGCTAATTAATGGTTATAGCCTTATTGTTTTCCATTAACTTCTGTTAGTTTGGGTTTCTTTTAGCTTATTTACCATGTCCCAAACTGTTTTCAGTTGTGTTTATTCTATATGTGTTATTTTATATACAACTACTTATGTAAGGAATATATTTGCTGCTTTTAATGTGGTTCTTATGCTCTGTATTACCTTATATAGAGCATATATATAATATAGGTAATAATATAATAAATATATTAATATATTTTCTGGGCCCAGCCAGCTTTCTTTTAACAACAGTCATCACCTTTTCTTCTGTTCTTTGAAATTTTGTACCTTTTTCTTGAGCCTCCTGCCCTCATTTTTAAAAAAGACACATCATATTTTCTCTAGCCACTTTGAAATTATGGAGGACATAATCTCTCTCTCTCACTCTGTAGCATTTATACATAGATGATGCAATGGCCCCAGTGGCTGCCATGGGTTAAGAGTGTCAATCAAGTTCACAAGTCATAATGTGTGTTGATCCATTACTGTGTTTATGGATGGATTCAGGACATTTTATGCAGCATACACCACCTCTGCATATGGTGGGGAGGGGGGGTCCCAATTGCTCCCCAGGTACACAGCTTCTGTCCCCTGACCACATAGGACATGCGCAGCTGCTGTGTGTGAGAGACAGAATGCATATGGGCAACCTTAACATAAAAGCTGCCCTCTCAGTTTCACACTGTTTTTAAAAATATTATTCTGACCATGTAAGTGCAAGGCCTGATGCCAACTCACAGCTTCCCCCGGCCAGGTACAGACTCACAGATCATGGAGAAGCAGCAACAAAACCAGACATGACGCCACATATTTATCTTACTTCTATAATTCCCAAGGAGACAGTACTGACAGAGGAGAGGCCTGAGATCATTTTCCCAGGTAAGCCAAGGGCAGTCCAAGCTCGATGTTATCCACTTACTCAGAAGACATTGCAGATGCCTTTCTAAGTATAACTCCTCTTTCTATGGAATTATTTTTCTGCTAAAAAATACTATACATAGTAAGAAGCAGAGAAAGGACTGCTTCCAGCTCCAGGTTAGGCTTATTGTCCTCAATATTGTCCATAAGGATTTGTGCCAAATCTGTTGGCCCCGAGGATTATCAAATATCAGTTTTCAACATTCAAGAGCTTCACAGTCAGGCCTCCATATTATAAGCCTTTGTGTGCTGTGACTCAGTTATATGTACTTCCTCTTCCACCTTCACCCCCTGGTGGTCTCCTGGGCCAGCAGCTGGGTCACTGAGAGAAAGGATAACACCGTTCTTTTCCAGCTCCCTCATGTCCCCAGTACTTCTCATTTCACTCTGTATCCTGCTCGTGCCCTTACATCCAGGTGACCCATCAAAGTGTCATTGGGTGGGGCTTTCAGAATGATGACACTGTTTTCAAGGCCATTCATACTTTAATTAAGATCTAAAACAGAGAGCGTGGCTTTGGATCCCAGGTCCTGTACTTACTAGTCAGTTGGCTGAGGCAACATTTGTAGGAGACAATAACACTTCGTACCTTAAAGGGCTGGTACAGATATTCAACAAGTCAGTAACTGTGAAGGGCTTAGGATAGCACGTGGCATACGGCAAGCCTTTGGGATGTACCTGATTAAAATGTCATCACTGATTCCTCCCAACAGTCCTCTAAAAGAGACAATTGTCCCCATCTCACAGTGAGAAAACCAAGGATGTAGAAGAAAACATAATTTCCCCAAGCCACAGGTGTAAGGGGAGGAACTGAAACCTGCCTCCTTTTTCACTTACCTCTACAGCACTCTGTCCAGAATTAACAATGAGCTATGTTTTGTTCTTTTTGGTAGATTTTTAGGAAGCTCAGAGAATAAAACTGCCTTTCCTTCATCATTAATAGTAGTTCTTTTTCCTTCTTTTGCATGTGACAAATGCATTCTTACAGCTATGAATTTTCCTCTACATGCTGCCTTGGCAACATCCCATAGATATCATTCTGCTCATTCTCATTGTGGTTTGTTTCTAAGTAGTTTTCTTTAAGTTTATTTTTATTTTTTTATTTATTTTGAGAGAGAGAGAGAGAGAGAGAGAGAGAGAGAGAGAGAGCACAAGCAGGGAAAGGGCGGTGGGGGTGGAGGGAGAGACAGAGACAGAGAATCCCAAGCAGGCTCTGCACTGATAGTGCAGAGCCCAATGCAGGGCTCAAACTCACAAACCATGAGATCATGACATGAGCCGAAATCAAGAGTTAGATGCTTAACAGATTGAGCCACCCAGGTGCCCCTGTTTCTAAGTAGTTTTTAATTTTGGGTTTTAATATTCGCTTTCATGTGGTTTTCAGGACATGTGTTTTAACATTTCCAAAATGGATAGATTTCTGTCACTACTAAATCTTCCCTTTATTACAAATTTCCAATTTTATTGAATATGGTCCAAAAATGTGGCTTCTCTGCTTCCTGCTCTCTGTAAGCTACTGAGATTCTCTTCATAGTTAGTCAGCAATTAATTTTCACCAATGCTCCTTGACTATTTGAAAAAGGATGTACATTTTCAACATGTTATAGACAAAGTGTAAGCTTATGATTATGTAATTAACATCATAGCATCTTTACTTATTTAGCATATCAACTTATAAGAGAAGTATATTAAAATTCTCCCAGTTTAATGGTGAATTTGCCAATTTTTCAATCCATTTGTTCACATGAGTTTTGGGCATATGTGGTTGTCTCCCAAGGATTTGTCCCACTTTTTCTATATGCTGTCACTTCCCAGTGTTTGGAATATACTTGATGCCACACCACAGATGGGCCATTATGGTCTCAGATGACTATAATGAGGAATGCCCTCCCCCTTGCTCTAGTTTGTTTCAGAATTCTGTACCTATGTCAAGTGTAAGCCAACCACTCTCTGCCTTTCTCCTAGTTGTACAGACTGGTTCAGGTATGGTCAAACCATCTAAGCTGGTCCATGAAGAGTGTAGCCCAGGATTGTGTGTGTGGGTTCGTTGAGGTGGGGTAGACATACCCCTCAGGCAAGATGCTAATGAACTCTGAGATCCAAGAGAGAAAGGAGGTATGTAAGACTTCCTGAGACCAGGCTCAGAATCAGACCTTCACTTTTGCCACATTCTGTTGACCAGAGGAAACCAAAGGGCCAGTTCAGATTCAAGGAGGTTGGAAGTGCATTGTATGTCTTGATGGGACACATCACTGAGGGCGTGGATGGATACTAGGAGGGGTGGAAAAGGGCTACTTTTGTAACCAATCTACAGGGATGGGAGGAGGAGAAAATAAGTGTGTTTAAAAGGTAAAAAAAAATGTACCTTAAAATATTTTATTTTATTTTATTTTTGAGAGAGAGAGAGAGAGAGACAGTGTGAGCAGGGGAGGGTCAGAGAGAGAGGAGACACAGAATCTGAAGCAGGCTCCAGGCTCTGAGCTAGCTGTCAGCACAGAGCCTGATGCAGGACTCAAACCCACGAACTTCAAGATCATGACCTGAGCCGAAGCCGGACACTTAACCGACTGAGCCACCCAGGTGCTCTGTACCATTTTTTTTTTTTATAGGTGGGAACTCTTTTCCTCTGCATCCTGGTCACCAAGGGAGCATTTCCCAGATCGGAATTCCAGGACTTCTGTGTTGTTCAGACAGTGCTGTCTATTTGCCTACATTCCACATGTAGAAAAGCCTTTGGACAGACCCAGTGTGGCTCCTCTGAGCTAAGGAACATCACCAGAGTGGAATTCAATTCACCACTGGAGCAGAATGTTGAAAGGGGAGACTTGTCTTCCCCCTCAATGCACGGAGGCAGCAGAGGGTCAGACTGAGGGTCTCTAGGGAAGAAATAGCTAGCCTACCCTCCCTTCCCTTCTGGAGTTGATCTTTCCAGAAGCCAGCCATGGAGGTTCTGAGGGTAATGGAAGTACCTGCTCAAGCGGAAACTTAAAATTATGCAGCTGCTCCCCTGTCTATGAATAGAGCCCTTAAGTCACCTGGGAACAGATTTGCCTTATTATCTTTTGAGTTTCCTTAAGTTATATAAATGTAAGGCAGGTCGGCAATAATTTTTTTTTTTTTTGAGAAATGTGTAAATGGACCCTCGGTTTCTTTGTCTTGGAAATGCCTACCCCTCCAGAGGGCTGCCAGCCTGCTGGGAAAAGGGGTTTCCGACTCTGAGCTGCCCTGTTACTGGAAGCAGACCCTCTAGCAGAGACTAGCGTGGCCTCCCCAATCCCCTCTCCTCTCCACCCCACCACCCCCAAGGGAAAGGGTGTCAATGGCTGTAGAGAGTCATTCTCCAGGAGAGCAGGGCAGAGTCTGGCTGGGGGGGCGGCTTTCCACGCTCCGCCAGTCACAGGTTCCTGCTCCCGGTGGGCCCTCCCTCACTGCGCATTCAAAGAGCTGTCAGCCTAGAGCCCACGTGGAAAACCCTCTCTCTGCACAGCCCTTGGGATTTATTGGGCAATTTGGACAGGAAGTTTTCAAGTCTGAGATGCAGGATTGGGGCAGGAAGGAGATTAAAGCCCAACACCGACAGCGAGAGCGGTGCTCTCTTTTGGGTGGCTCGGCTGAGGTCTTTGCGTTCAGTTCCAGCCCTCCGCTCAGCCAGCCTCACGTGGAGTCTCCCGCCCCACCTCCGTCTTCCCAGTTCCCCGGGATGCCTAAGAGCAAAGGGGCGGGGTTATTCCTCTGCCCAAAGCCCCCAGCCTCCCTTAGATCAGGGGGGCCTGACGTGGCCAGAGGACTCTTGCGCGAATTCAGTGCATTCCCGAGCCTGTTCAAGAGCCCATGTTCACTCTCCCAGGAGTAGCCCCGCAGGGGGATGCTCCATTGGGTTGGCCAGCCAGGCTGCCCCCTGGATGCCCACTGCGACTGTGTCCTGGCACGCACTTCTGAGGCCGGCCACCAGGTGGCAGTGGGCCTCGCGGGAAGCGAGGAGCGCTGGTCTCTGTCTCCTGGACAGCTGCTCCCGCGCAGGTGCATCGCTGGCTGCCCGCTGCACCGCGCACCTGCGCGCGAGGACAACGGCCTCCCCAGGAACCCCGCGCAGAGCGTCCCTTCGCGCGGCGGTTCCACCTCTCCGGGTCCTGAGTGCCCCTCAAACGGTATACGGAGCCTGACACGGATTGGCTGAGCGGACTGGCTATGAGCACACGGTGTGCACTGTAAAGGCTGCGGCAGAGATGCCTGGTGTGGACGCGATGATGAAAAGAGGAGAGATACACTCTGCCCTTAAGGAAAATCGTGGGTCAACTCCTGAGAACCCCCATCCTGGGCAGCCATGCAAGGTGACATCAGGGAAGAGCAAAAAACTCCAGAGGCATGGTTGTAAGGAGGGAGCGGTAAAAACTGCGAGCACTGTTCTGCATGTATTGACTCACTGAAACCTCACAGTGGCGCCTGGGCGGCTCAGTCGGTGAAGCGCAGGATTTTGGTTCAGGTTGTGATCTCGTGGTCTGGGAGTTCGAGCCCCGCATCGGGCTTTGTGCTGACAGTTCAGAGCCTGGAGCCTGCTTCGGATTCTGTGTCTCCCTCGGTCTCTCTCTCTGCCCCCCCCCCCACTCTGTCTCTGAACAATGAATACACCTTAAAAACTAAACTAAAATAATTAATATTAAAAAAAGAAAGAAAGAAAGAAACCTCCCAATGGCCCACTGACTCTCTAAGCTGCATTGATTATTCCCATATTACACACAAGGAAGCTAACTGAGGTCCAGAGAAGGTGTGACTTGCCGGAGCTCAGTAAGGGCCCGTATGGAGAATGCACGTGGGGAGAGTGGGGTGGAGGACGGGCGGAGACACTGGAAAGAGAAGGGTAAAGTCAGAGAGAGGGTCGGGAAAGTGAGGACAAGGATGCCCGCGGCGAACAGCATTGCACAAGCATTGGATGGACCCTCTCCCCAGGGGCCTGGCCAGGGAGGCACCGGGGCCCTCTGGGAGCCAGAGCCCTTCTTTCTTCCCCTTGTGCAAACAGCTTTAGACCACCCTCCCCTACCAGCCCAGCTCTCAGAGCCCTTTCACTGACCATCCTTCCCAAGGCTATATTGTGTGGTTTTCTGATTAATGTCTGGCACCCTCTTCTACCACAACTGGAAGTTCCATGCGGGCGGGGAGGGTGCTGTGTTTTCACCCTTGTGTCATCAGTGCTGAGCACATGCTGATGCAGGGCTGGCAGTCATGAGTGGTAGGAATGAAGTGGAACACGGCAGGAAGTTCAACCCTAAGTAGCCCATGGCCGGGGGTGGGGGCTTGGAGGTTACTGTTTGGACAATCATCTCTTTTCTGTCAGCCCCTCCTTCCATTTCAGGATTGGGCTCTCTCCCAGTATAAGCATGTGTCCTTTCAATACATAGGAGATGGAGAGATGCTCATTGGTTCTAGAAAGTGTTCAGAGGAAAAGCATGAAAGAGGTTGACAATATTCTTGACGATACCCTTTCTGCCCCCACCTTAGTGGCATGTCCTGGGAATGGCTGTCTTGGGGAATGTGACTGGGAGGTGACAAAGCAGGCTGTGTCCCTAGGGGTGGGGATGGGGGGCGCGAATCGCACACTGCTACATTTCTGAGCCTCTACTCTTTCCCTTCTCCTTCCAGGGGCCAGGTAATGGTCTCATTAGACTGGGAGGCAGTGCTCTCTGATGTGGTGCCTATTTGCTCACAGGGATGATTCACCTTTACAGGTGTCTTACCCTTCCGCCGTAGGGTGTCGTCTGCTGGTTAAAGAGGCAGAGCAATACTTATTGAAGACATGACTGGTTTCTGCAACTTCCGGTATCCAATTTGGGGGACCAGTAACTGGTGATTATCAGAATCCTGGTGGTTTTATTTCTCTGTTTACTTTGCAGTATTATTTATGCTTCCTATCCTTAAATTGTCACGTATGAGAATCTTCTGAGAGGACGTCAGAGTGTGCCCCTCCCTGCCTTTGCCTTTCTTCCTTTTTTTTTTTTTATAGTGGCAAGGATTAGTGTCTAAATAAAATCAACCAACAGGATGCGTACATACTCTGCTTTATGAGTCTGACAGGAGATAGTAATGGGCAGTGAACTTGTAGCATAGAACAGCCATAAAACAGGCCTCCAAGCACCTCTCTATTGTTAAGTTGTGATGAAGGAGATCTATGGAATCGAGGAAGAAAACTCAAGCAGTCAGGAAGTGGGGGTGAATTTCTGAGATCTGGCAGAGAAGATGTTTATAACACACATGAGACTGAAATTCTAAGTTGCAAAAATATCAAAGCTGGGCTTGGAGGAAGATCTTGACTTTTCTCCATTTACAAAGTCTGTGAATTTGGGATTATCCTGTATGTATCCCAGTCCCTGGGAAATCAAAGGTACAAAGGCTGATTCTTAGGAAAAGCAGAAAGAGGAAGACTCGGGAGTCCAATGAGTGGGATTCTGGGACCCGTCCTGCAGGAGGGGAGCTGGAGCTGGAGTTTTGGTCTATCCCACCAAGAACTTTTGGGCCAATGCAACCCAGGCACACTCAGTCCCCCAGTGGCGCAGCAAAGACAGCCATGAACATTTAATACCATCCACTGGAACCATCTGGAGCAGACTTCCTTACTTGCCCACCACACCCACCTGTGTCAAAGGCGATTCTTTACCTAGGTTCATATTTCCTTTTTAGCCATTTCTGCATATAGGATCAGTCAACTCATCTCATTTTCTTGGCTCAACTCTTGGCACTTTGGAGGAATTTTCATACTTTCTGGCTTTCTCCTCCTCTTTTTTCTCTCCCCAGGGAGAACACCTCAACCTAGGTCTGACTCCCAAGAATCCATCAACTAATTCTCTGTTGGGGCTCACCCACCCAATGAGTCAATGAGTTACCCTTTGGTAGCAGTGAGAAGGGGCGCCTGGGAAACAGAAGAGAAAGGAAGGTGGAAGAGAAAATGTATGTAGGACTTGAAGGCCGACACTCTCCCCCGGCAGACACAGCTGAAGTGAGCATCTCTAATCGATCTCCATTTTAGCACCATTGCTGCTAACTGCTCAGATCTGTTTGTAAATCTGTGACATGTTTTGAGAATCTGAGCAGGAGTTATGAGAAATCCTTTCCACCAGGTCCTCTAAAGAGTAACACTATGAAAGAGAGTCACCAAATTCAATCAGTGGAAAATATCACTGAGGAATCAGATTGATTAGAGAGAGCAAGAAAGGAAGTATGAATAAGTATAAGTAATACCTTCAGAGAAATGCACAAAGACATTGCTTTTGTTTAAGGACTGACATTATAAATAAGATTGCTGAATTAGGGAAAACAAAAGCTCAATAGGCAGACTGGAAAATGGAATGAATATTGGTCAAATTAGTAATCTCGAGAACCTAACAGGAATTATCCCAGAACATGACATAAGAGTACAAAGAAATAACATGAAATGAACGTTAAGGGACATGGAAGATAAACTGTAAAATAACAAAACTCATCAAATAATTCTAGAAAGAGTAGAGAATGCGAGGAAAGCAATTTTCTAAGAAATAATACAGGAAATTCTCCCCAAACTGAAGAAATGAGTGCTGAGATTGACAAAGCCCTTCATGAGATCAACCTAGTAAGAGAACAAGAATTTCAAAGTCCTCAGTGAAAATCACCCGAAACCTACAACTGAAGCCTAACTATTGTAAAGCTATCGTTCATTGTGAGGGCAAAATAAAGACATTTTCAGGCATGCAAGAAACCAATTTAAGACCCACAAGTACTCTCTTAAAAAACCCAAATGCTGGAAAGTGAATTCTATCAAGAAGAAAAATGAAGACATGCATAAGAAATGGAATACAATAAACATTGCATCAAATAAATGATCAAACAAAACAGTAAAAACTGCTTTTTTAGATTAAGTGTTGACTGCTTAAAGGAAGAAATTTAAAATAATATGCAGGCACACTATTTGGAAAACTGACAGTATCCTCAAATGCTAAATATATGCATCCCCTATTATTGCCAGCAATTCTTTTCCTGGCTATGTGTGTTTCCTGTGAAAATTATGAAAAGGAAACCTTGTTTAAAATGAAGTGGGGGGGGGGAGTTCTCCCTGTCTACTCCTCCTCCTCCTCAACTGCAGACCCACCCAACCGGAAGAGAGGTACCTTTCAAGTCCATTCTCTTTGTTATTCCTTTACTACCCCAGCAGATGGAGGAAAGTGTTTCCTCCCGACTCAGCAACAGCCCAGCCAATGAGAGATTTGGCCAATGAAAAGCTATGACTTTGAACTCCCAGTTTATGCTAATGGACATTTGTTTATGACAGCCCCTCCCAACTCCACCCTTCTCTCTGTAACCATCTTCCTCTCCTTTGTTTTCTGGACTGCTGTGCTTGCTCTAATTTGAATGCTCTGCTGTTCCCAATAAGCCCGTTTTTTGCTAGCAATATCACTGCCAGTTTTATTTTTAAGGTTAACAATGCAAGAGGAGTGCACAGATGTCTGTACCAAAAAGATAAGGGCTAGAGTGTTCATAGCAGCATTATTTGTAACACCCACAGACTGGGACCGATAAATGTTCATCAACACTAGAATCAAAAACTTACGAGATAGTTACAGAATAGAACACTATAGGGCAGAAGAAAAGCACCACTGCTATATGCTCTTCTGTGGTGTTTCCGAGACATGATGATGAGCAAAAGGAGTTAGACACAAAGGAATAGATACTGTGATGTCAAACATATCAAGTTGAGAAACAGGACAAACTGATTTAAGGTGATAGGCTTACCTGCAGCAGGCGCAATTGACTGGGAGACCGCAAAGGCGTTGTGAACGATGTTAATATTCCATGTCTTGCTCGGGGTAGTATTTGTGTGACTGAGTTTTCCTTGGAATTAATTAAGCTCTATGTTTATATTTGGGCATGTTGGCATATGTGTGTTATATTTTAATAACAAGCAAAGTAAATTACTCATGGAACAAAAATTTTAGGGAAATGGTCAATGTAGCAAAGGGAAGTAGAACTGTTGTTTCATTACTTGTGGGAGTAACTTAGCTACTGACAGCGGTTTTTAAATATGATTTTAATTATACATTAAAAATTGTTTTTAATTTGAGAGAGAGAGAGAGGGAGAGAACCGAGCAAGGGAGAGGGGCCGAGGGAGGGAGAGAGAGAATCTTAAGCAGGATCCATACTCCGTGCAGAGCCCAATGCAGGTCTCCATCCCATGACCCTGGGATCATGACCTGAGCCAAAAGCAAGAGTCAGACACTCAACAGATTGAACCATTTAGGTGCCCCTTAAATTATACATTTTTTAAAGGTGAGATAATTTAACAAAGAAAATTCAATCAGTATAGCAAAATGTATGAAAAAGCAGAAAGAAAATTTAAAAGTATACACAGAAAACACAAAAAAAGGAACGAACAGTTCTAATGTCAGTCATCACAATAGATGTGAATGGGTTAAACTCATTAATTTAAAAAAAAAGACTCCTGTATAAAGATACAAACTCCATCTGTATACCCTTTATGTGAAGCATATCTAAAAGAAACAATCCAGGGAAAATGAAATAGAAGGAATGAAAATGCTAATAAAACAATGAAAGATGGTAGTATTAAATTCAGATGAAATAGAAGTCAAGGCCAAAGCATTTATAATAAAAGAAGCAAATATGCCATATTGAAAAAAGGAACAATCCACAGGGTAACTAATGATCACTTTTTTATTGCACTTAATGCATAACTTCAAAATACATAGAGCAGAAACCTGAAAGAGTTACAAGTACCACAAACCAAATCTTAATGTTTTATTGGGCAATTCTGAAAAAACTCTCATAGAAATAAGTAAGTCAAAAGAGGATTTGCCCAAACAAGAAATGAGCTTGAGTTAATCTCTCTCTCTCTCTCTCTCTCTCTCTCTCTCTCACACTTCCTCTCTCATTCTCACTCTCTCACCCTTCTGATCAGCTAATGGAGATTATGTGATTCTCTGAACCACAAATGGAATATTTTGAAAAACTATGTGCAAGGCCATAAAGGAAATCTTAATAAATTCCCCAAATCTGCTATTATGTAGGCTATATTCCCAGGATGAAATTCAATAGAAGTTAACAAAGACATTTTAATAGATCTTGAATTAAAGGGAAAATAATAACATGTAATATACAAACTACTTATGTCTGAACAATAACGGAAGCACTGTGTCATAAAAATCTGTGTTTTTCTGGCCTCGAAGGAAAACATAGAGCTGACGTGCATTCATTAGAAAGCAAAAAAAAAAGGTTGATGATAAATGAACTAAACTTTCCAACTCGAGAAACTATTTTAAAAAACCATTAAAAAATTCCCAAACAGTAGAATGATGGAATTAATACTAAACTAGAAATTAACAAGATACAAATAAAAACAATTTGTTGATCCAAGGGACAATAGAGGACAGCTTGGGAACACAAAGCTCTATGCTAATCCTGCTCATAAATATAGATGTAAAACTCCTAAATAAAATCCCATACAGGTTGGAAACCTGAAGAGAAACAGAGAGGATGCAGGGTCACCCAGCAAGGTCACTTTGTCTATATGTCATTCAGTGTTTGTTTCAGTCTGAATGTACTTCCTCCCCTCCCTCTGTCTCTGGGACTGGGACTTTTCTGAATTATCTTTTCTAAACAGGTTTATTTGCAAGTCTCTAGACATTTTTTTTTTCATTTTTCTTTAATTTTACATTTTTGTTTCTTTGTTTATCCTTTGTCCTTAGTTCTTTCCCTTAATTGATGAAAATGTAAAAAAAATAGGTAAATGCTATGATTATATTAATCGAATGTGATCTTTGTTTTAATTTTAAAGCAGACCATTTTTACAAGGCTCCAGGGTGGCTCAGTCGGTTGAGCATCCGGCTTCGGCTCAGGTCATGATCTCACGGTTCATGGGTTCAAGCTCCACATCGGGCTCTACGCTGACAGCTAGCTCAGAGCCTAGAGCCTGCTTCAGATTCTGTATCTCCCTCTCTCTCTGACCTTCCCCTGCTTGTGCTGTCTCTGTCTCTCAAAAATAAATTAAAAACATTAAAAAATTTAAAAAATAATAAAGAAGACCATTTTTATAATATTACCTTTAAAATGAAATTGAGTTTTCACTTTTTAAAACATTAGCAAATGCAACTCATAAAATTAAATGGATTGAGTTTTTACTTTTTTAAAAATTAGTAAATTCAATCCATCAGTCTATTAAAAGATATCTCCAGAATGCAAGTATGTGTTAAACTTTAGGGAAAAAAATCTACCAATTTAAATCACTGTTTTATCAGAGTACAAGAAAAAAAAATCTCATAAATATTTTCGTAGAGAACAAAAACATTTTTTAAAATAATCCACATACATACTTTCATGATTAAAAAAACACAAAGCTTCTAGCAAATTAGGTTCTTTTATAATATGATAAAGCACATTGGGACTCTACAGTAATCATCATACTTGATAACAAAATAAAAAGAAACAGTATTGCTATCATTGCACTATTCAACCTTGTTTATTGGAGATGCTAGAAAATACTATAATACAAGGGAAAATGGTATTAACGTTGGGGAAAAAAGAACAAATCCAAGATTATGTGTAGGTCAAATGATCACCTCCTTGGAAAATTCTCAAGAGAATCAATTGACAAACCAGTAAGAGAGTTAAGCAGTGTAGCCAGATATCAGATCAGCGAAGAAAAATCAATAGCTTAATTACATACTGGCAAAAACCAATTAGAAAATGAAAGCAAAACATACCCATTTTTAAAAGCAACAAATTCCATAAAATATCTAGAAAGAAACTTAATAAGACTGTCTACAAACTATATAAAGAAAGCTACCAAAGGTCACTGAATAACCTTCAATAAGAGTCATATTATATCAGTTCTCCCTTAAATTAATCTATAAATTCAATAGAATTCCCAGTGAAAATCTCAGTAAGACTGTTAACAGTATATGACAAAATGATTTCTTTCCCTTGGGAGGGAATTTCCAGAAGTAGTGAAGACAATTTGAAAAAGGAAAAACAATAAGGGGTAATTTCCCTTGTCAGGTATCCAAACATCTCCTATAGTCATAGCAATTAAATAAGTGGTAAATTCTATAAATAGCCAATGAATAGAGAGACAAATGTAGACACATATTTTATACATATGAGAAAAAATGTTGATTTTTAAATTTAGTGATGAAATACTGAATAAATGATAAGGAGGGCCATTGACCATCTATATGGAAAAGATCCTGTATAGCATAATCTCATAATAAAAATAAATGACCAATAGTTGTAAAAGGTCAATGTGAAAAAATCCTGCTTACAATCTTAGTAGGAGATATTTCCTTACTAATACATAAAATGTACAAAAAGAAAAGGGCGTGACTTAGAGAGTTAGCTGGTCACAAAATTCAAAACTTGTTTGTCAAAAAATAGCATAAAATTAAAAGACAAGTGGGATACTGGGAGAAAATAATCAAAACATCTGAAAAAAACAGAAGTAACACCCACTGCATATAAAGAGCTCCTAGAAATCAATAACAAAAGGACCCAAAACAAAACAGGTAAGGTAGACGAAATATATGAAAAGGCAACTGATGTTTCAAAAGAAATATCAATGACCAACAAACAAACGTAAAGATGTAACGTAAAGACGTAATATTTAGGGACTTGCAGCTACAACTGAAACAAGTATTTTTTCCTCCCTCACACAGGCAAAAGTTAAATGCTACCACCTCTGTTGGCAAAGGTGTGGGAAGGTTGGCACTCTCACGCATCGGTGGTAGGTAGAACTGTTGGTACAGACCTAGTAGTGTCCATGCTTTGGACCTGCAGTTCAACTAGCAGGAATCTGTTCTTTAGAAACCTTGAGCAGGTGCACAAGGACATGCAAACAAGGTGGCTCGTTAGAGTATGGTTTGCATTAGATGGATGCAATGGTTCATCAGAAGGGTGGGGAAGAGGGCACTGGTGGGTGGCGTGTCCAGCGAGTCAGCAGCTGCTGCCCTGGACAAGTGTGAAATCAGGAGGCCCCGTGTCCCTGAAGTGTGGTGTGTCCTGCCACACCTGCTGCAAGGGGTGTCCCTCTGGGCCCCGCCAATTATAGCTCTGTGCCATGGAGGCCGGGCCCCTCCTGACTAAGGTTGTCATCCTTAAAGTGGAAATAATAATAATAATAATAATAATAATAATAATAATACATCAGGTTGTTTGAGGACTACATTAGACCACATCTGAACATTCCCCAGTCTTCTTCCCATCTCCGTCAGAAAGGCTCAGAAATTGTGTGTTGGTCAGGTTGCATGCTCCTGAGATGAACTTGAGGAGAGCTCAAGCCAGGCTCAGCCTGCCCCTCATTAGTTGCATTACGGTTATCATATTGGTTACGGTCACCAGAAGGAGCCCAGAGGGGGCCTGACCCCACTTCTTTGAAAGTCCCCCCACAAGTTTAGACAGCTGCCAACTCTGTATCCTGGTTCACATGTCTTTCTTAGGCCCCACGGTCTCCTGGCCCTCCCCATTGCTCTGCCCTGGCAGGTGCTCTCTCCCTCTTCTGGAGGCCATCGCTGGAGACCCTTCCTCCTGCTGCCTGGGGCTCCAGGGCCCTCTGGGCAACACCGCCCACATGATGCTGTATTTGCAAGTCACATTGTCTCAGCAAATACTGATAATTCCTGCCGTGTTCTAGGCTCTGATATGCATGGGATGTGGATTTTAATTGCAAGAGTTTGTGCAAATATGCACAAAATTGTGCATGCCACTTGTGGGGGTGCGGGGAGCTTTGGGAGATCTGGTCTTGAAGCTCTGTTTGCAATACAAACACAGGTTTTCTAATTAGAGGGTATTTTTTTTAGTGTGGCTAAGGAGTGACAGAGAGTACAGGAGGGAGGCTAAAGCTCCAGGCACACTGTGGTGTGGCCTCTTGTCCATATGCAGGACTTGGGTAACAGGCTGGGATGCAGAGAAGGTGACCCCTGCCATGCTCCCCACTCTGTTCTGAAGGAGGGCTCAGAGCTCCTGGGTGTCTCAGGGGCCCGCCTCTCTCCTCCTTCACTAATTGATGCAAAAGGCTAGAGACCCATTTTGCCAAGTAGGCAACTAGGATTACTACTGAGCTCTCCAAGGAATTGTGTCAATTTGTAGCTCTTGTTATTTCCCTAAAGCTTGCGTGTGCATTTTAACAAATTCATAAACCTTGAACTATAAGAGTCCCATGGTGGGAAGTGGGTATGACACCGTGACTTTTCATTTGAACTACAGAGGTGGAAGGAATCGCCTGTGGGGCCTGAGGCCAGGGGTGGGGGCAGCTCCTCCCAGGCTGGCTGCCCACACAGTTTGCCTATGGGGACTGGTAGCCAGAGGGAGCAGGGTGCCAAGCCTCCTTGACCTGCAGCCTCTCTTTCCCTACCCTGCCCACACGCCATCCTGGGCCTCAAGCCCGGACTACCATGGTCATGTGGGCCGATGACCCGGCTGCTTTCATCCCAGCTCCTAAATCCCATACCCAAAGGCCAGATGGGCCACATTCCAAGGGGATGGTGTGCTACGTCCAGGTGGGACCCTAGAAAGGGCCCTATCTTTTTAGACATTTGGGTTCAAATCATGTCTCTGCCACCTTCTAGCGGTGTGACCTCGGCAAGTCACATTTCTTACCTGAGCCTCGTTTGGCAGATCTCTCAGGATGATTGATAGCATAATAATAACTATGGATAATTGAGTGTTTCCTCTTCGCCAGGTGTCTTCTAGGTCCACGGCGTGTATAAACTTACGCAATCCTGCCTCAACCCTGTAGGTATGTTCTGGTGCTTTACAGACGGCGAAACTGTGGCACAGAGAGGTCAAGTAACTTACTGATCCCACAGTTAGCACAGCTGGGATTGAAAGGCAGATCTTTACTCTTAATCACTCACTTCGGTATCTCTCTAATGGTGGAGAAACTCATTCACAGTAAGGGAGTTCATAGTCATTCATTCATTCATTCATTCACTCAAGGATTTCTCGAGCACCCACCTGTGGGAGATGCTAGGGATTCAGGGATGGACGGAATGGATGCAGGCCCTCTTCTCCAAAGCTTCTGTTAGAGGTTCTGTGGGTGTGTGTGTTGTGGCGGCATTGGTTGGAGACCGACCATAAACAAATAAATAAGCAACAAAGGTCCAGAGAGTGATTTTTTTTCTTTTCAGGAAAGAAAGTAAAACATAGGAGTGTGATGGGGGAAGAGCTGGCCTGGCTCAGGAGGGGACATCTGAAGGGGCCGCTTTTTGGCAACAGGCTTGAGCAATGGGAAACTGACTAAGGTAAAAGGGTCCACAGTTGGGGGCGCCTGGGTGGCTCAGTCAGTTAAGTGTCCGGCTTTGGCTCAGGTCATGATCTCGCGGTCCGTGACTTCTAGCCCCGAATCAGGCTCTGTGCTGACAGCTTAGAGCCTGGAGCCTGCTTCAGATTCTGTGTCTCCCTCTCCCGCTTGCACTCTGTCTCTGTATCTCTCTTGCTCTCAAAATAAGTAAACATTAAAAAAAGGGGGGGCCCACAGTGACCTCTGCGCTAAATGCAAACAGGCTCTTCAGGCAACAGGCCTCACAATAGCCAAAGGCCCTAGCTGACCCAGGGGCTATTTACAATCAGGCACAAGTACCAGAAAAGGAAAATTTTAGCTATTTCCATACCTCCTCACTCCCTCTCTGCCTCCCGGCAAGACAGGGGCTCTCTCCTTTGCTGAATGCCCGCTGCTCCCTTGTATTCAGCAAACTTCTCTCTTCTCTTCCGTTTGGGTACATTCTTTTGCTGCCTGTGCCACTGGTCTGGGACCTGCCGCTTGCCTAGTGCCCATAAGCCATGCCATGTGCTGGACCACTGTGGAGCCCTGATTTCGTACGCTTTTGTCTGCCTGCGGCTGCCTACGTCCCAACCTGCTCTGGGTGCGCTCCAGACACCAGTGACTTTGCTTGAAATAGGCCAGGAACCCGCCTCCACCTGGGTCTGGGTCTGCCTTTCAGATTACAGCTATGCAAGCGGACGCGCGCGCGCGCGCGCGCGCGCGCGCGTGCGTGCGTGCGTGCGTGCGTGTGTGTGTGTGTGTGTGTGTGTGTGTGTGTGTGTGCGCGCGCACACAGGGAGACTAATCAGAGAGGAAATGGGAATCAGGCTAAGCAGTCTCAGCTGTTCATGTCCTGGCTGAGTTCTGTGACCCACCTGACTTTGTCAAGCCCATTTCTCTCTCTTTCCGCTGAAATCCTGGGCCGCTGCACTCCCTGCCTCCCAGCTCCCAGCCAGCTCTGCTCAGGAGGGGGGTGACCTTCCCGCAGTGTGACTGCTGGGGTGTAGAGAATCCAGGCCCCCGGGGAGCCAGAGCCTGCCGGCCCCAGCTGGCCGTTCTGCTCGCTAAGCAGCGGTTCGCAGGGCTGAGCAGTTAAATCCAGGGCAGAAGCTGAAGCCGAAAACTCAGAGAAGCAGAATAGGAAATTAGGGCTGGGAAGCTGATCCTGACTTGATCCACTTACGCTTTTCAGCTGATTCATTGCATCTGGAGGCTTTGTTTCAGCCCAGGAACTTTCTGGATTTGAAAACGGCCAGCAGGCACCTGAGCCTGATGGAGGGCCTGGGGACAATGGATGGGGCCTCATTGTCTCAGTTTGCTCCCTCCCTTTCCTTGCTCACACACACACACACACACACACACACACTCACTCATTCTCAGTGAGGTGCCACACAGCACATACTGCAGGGCGCACTGGAGCCCTGCAACAATCCAGTCCTGGCTGCTCAAATGGACCACTTGAATAACAAAGGGACTATTTAGGAAGGCATGTGTGGGGCCGGTTTCCTCAGGTGGTGCGTTTAGCCGGGGATATGATCCTGCTGCTGTAAAGCAATTGTGGCCCTCGTGGCCTCTTTGCCATGGTGCTGGTTTAGGGTAGGGTGTGGCCAATGAGTGGCCAATGCAACTCCGAAGATTGCTGGCAACTTCTGAGAAAGATTTCCTTTGTGCAGAGAGGGAGGGAGCCCTTCTTCCAGCCAATCTTGGTGGGCAGATACCCAGAGCCGAGGTTGACATCTGGACGCTGTGAGGACAGACATCATGAACATGCCGAGAAGAAAGATGTGAAGAGCCTTGGTCTTTGGTGGATCCAGACTCTTACTATGTCCCCCACTTGGAGAACACATACTCCATACAGACAGACCTCAGGGATATGAGAGGATGAAACCAACAAGTGTCACATGCCAAATCCCTCCTGGAGATTCAATCTGTCACACAGGGACGGCTGGGATAAGGAGGTTCTCCTAACCTACAATATCACGGGGCCAGGCAGGGAGGAGGGTGGAGCAGATTTCCCAAGACTTCAGGTGGTGGTGGAGATCAAGTAGTGATCTCTGTATTTGGCCCTAACTGTGTTTCAAGGACGGGCTTCATCAACCACCTCCAGGGCTACTCCAAAGACATCCTCCATTCTGGGGTTGAAGAGAGCTTCCCAAAGCACAGCTTGGATCAGATCCTTCCCCGGCTCCAAAAATCAAGAGTTCTCTACTGTCCACTGCCTCAAGTTCTGAACTATGTATTTAGCACTCAAGATTTCCATCCTCAGGATTCAACCAAACTTTCCAGAGTTTCTCCCACCATATCCAATTCTTTAGTTGTCTGGGCCCTGTGTCCTTCCTCAGGTCCACCATTGGCTAACCAGTCTCTAAGAGAAGGATTCTTAACAATGGCAAGCGTGAGTCTGAGGGAGGTCCATCTAGTCCGCTAAGAGCCAGATCCAAACATTGTTGCATAACACTACCTAATCTAGCTGAAAAGCACTGATGCCTGAGGCAAACCTCTTACCGAAGATGACATGTAGATGGAGGGGAGCATCCTATCACATACCACGGAAGTAAATCTATTTATCTACCGCTCTTAACTATGACCGCTTTCCTCAGATTTTCTCTTCCTGCAGAGTGTTCGTCTTTTTCCCTTCCTTCATGCCAAACCCTACTCTCCTTCAACCCAGCTGGCCCTGCCCCTATGCCTTCTCCTCTTCTCAAAACCCACTCAGCTCGCAATCATCTCAACAAAGTCCTCAACAGTAAGCCTGAACAGGCCCCATGGTACCCTTGCCCCCAAATCCAGCTGCTTCTCATTCTTCAGGCCTATTTGGGGTGGGTATAGGGGGCTCAAGTCATGCCCATCCTCCACATAATGAGTCTGAGGCTCAGAAAGGCAGTCACAGAAATCCAGAAGATGCTCCCTCCACTCTATGACCCTGTGTTATGCCCAGATTTTAATATCGCCCCCAAAAACCAGAGACTACCAGGGAGACCGAATCACGCATGCAAAAGCAAAGGGCGGTTTTATTACGGGCTTAGGCTGGCAGACTCACAGACTTTACCAACGCAGCGGATCCATGCTGAGAGCCCCGAACAAAGGCGGGTTAGGGCTTTTATGAGTTTGGGAAGGGGGAGTTGCAGGAAATTGTGACATAGGTACAGGGGTCCAATCATTATTATACAATATTATTGACAGCAGGTTTAACCATTCACATTGCCTAGAGTATTTGTTATTTTGGCGGGACCCAATCACAACATTTAGAGTATCGACCAATCACAGAGTGGGCCCAGGACCCTCACGTAGGGTGTGACTAGTCTTAGCCTCCATCTTTAGGCCTGCCCTTAGAAATGTTAAAGATGTTAGCTGGCCTTTCCTGATTGGGTGTTACAAGGGTGGTCCCTTCTGCCTTGGGCAATGTGTGCCCTTCTATTGTCTCATGGAGTCAGTTTCAGACCTGCATCCTTACACCTGCTCCTATGATGACTCTTCCTGGTGGCTCCTGGACCAGGGTACTTGCCCACTCCTCCAGGGAATACCCCCTTCAGGCCCATATTCGAGCATCCTTAGCTTCACCTCCTTTCTTCCCCAGGGCTCCGTTCCTCACCAGTGGTTTCCAAACTTCAGCCCCATGCCCTGCATGAGAAAAAAGTAAAGGCAGCAAAGTAAAGAGCAGCAAAGACAACTTGCCTTCAAAGGTATATATGTGTCAGCATCACGGAATGACAGTTTTTGCACCCAGGAAATGGTCTTCTTAAGGCAGATCTATGGAATACAATGATTGTATGTCAGAAGACGGGTATGTTGTTATTATGATACACCTATTCACAAATGGATTGTGATTTTGTCTCCTGATGGTACTTCAGCATCTGACATTTCTTAGTTATTATCGATCCGTTTTTCTTATACTGACCTTCCCAGAAAACAGTCAGGGAGCAAAGTGTTGTTCATCCATCAGTTGGACTTGATGTTCCTGGTGCTCAGATCCTCTGTCCTTCTGTTCAGAGGTCGCACTCCTCAGCCCTTGTGGTTTGGGTGAAGCCATGTGACCCGATGGCCAGTGGAACATGAAGGGAAGTAGGAGTCACTGAGGCCGAGAAAAGCAGGGGTTCACTTCTCTAGTCTCCGAGGCCTACTCTCCCCACCCCCAGTTTTATTGAGAAATAATTGACATACAAGAATATATATAAGTTTAAGGCATGATGGTTTGACTTACATAGATTACCATAAAAGGCTTGGCTAACATCCATCTTCTCAGGTAGATACAAGAACAAGGGAAAAAAAAGAACAAAGGAAGAAATTTCTCCTTGTGATGAGAGTTCTCAGGAATTACTCCCCTAATGACTTTGCTATGCTGGAAATGTATAGGAGATGCTTCCATGAAATGTCGGCCATACCATCACCCTGTACGTGACATCCCTAGGAGTTACTTATCTTATAACCACAAGTTTGTAACTTTTGACCACCTTCTGCAATTCCCTCCCCACCCCACCCCTACCCTCTGCCTCTGGTGATCACAACTCCAATCCATTTTTTTAATGTTTTTATTTATTTTTGAGACAGAGAGACAGAGCACTAGTGGGGGAGGGGCAGAGAGACAGGGAGACGCAGAATCTGAAGCAGGCTCCAGGCTCTGAGCTGTCAGCACAGAGCCCCACGTGGGGCTCAAACCCACGAACCGTGAGATCATGACTTGAGCCGAAGTTGGATGCTTAACTGACTGAGCCACCCAGGCACTCCGAGTTTTTTTTTTTTAAGATTCCCCATATAAATGAGAATATGTCTGTCTCTGTCTGACTTAGTTCACTTAGCATGATATCCTCAAGTTCCATCCATGTGGTTGTAAATGGTAGGATTTTCCCATGTTTTTAAACTGCTGAATAATATTCCATAGTATACATGTACTACAACTTCTTTACCCATTCCTCCATCGATGGAGACTTAGGTTGTTTCTGTGTCTTGGCTATTGTAAATACCGTTGAAGATGTCTTTTTGAGTTAGTGTTTTCATTATCTTTGGATATATTCCCAGAAGTGGAAATACTGGGTCATGTGGTGATTCTATTTTTTAATTTTTTGAGGAACCTCCATACTGTTTTCCAGAGTGGCCGCCCCAGTTTGCATTCCCATCAGCAGCATACGAGGGTTCCCCTTTCTCCACATCCATACCATCATTTGTCAACCCGTTGTCTTTTCAGGGATGGCCATTCTAACAGGCAGGAGGTGATATCTCATTGTGGTTCAGATGTGCATTTCCCTAATGACTAGTCATGTCAACACACCTTTTCATGTGCCTGCTGGCTTTTTTATAAATCTTCTTTGGAGAAATGTCTATTCAGGTTCCTTTTTTTTAAGTTTACTTATTTATTTTCAGAAAGACTGAGACAACACAAGTGGGGGAGAGGCACAGAGAGAGAGAGAGAGACTGCAAATTCCAAGCAGGCTCCCAGAGCCTGATGTAGGGCTCAAACTCACAAACCTCAAGATCCTAACCTGAGCCCAAATCAAGAGTCTGGAAGAGTCAGCCACCCAGGCGCCCTGCCTTGTCCATTTTTGAATTGAGTTCTTTGCTTTCTTTGCTATCGAGTTGTAAATGAGGCCCACTGTTGCCCTGCTGAGCTGACAAAAAAAGCCACCGTGTTCCAGACGGTGTGGTTTAAGCATGGTGGAGCCTCTAGTGGCAGGTTCGCCAAGTCCTGCCCACTCCCATTTTGCCCAAGTAAGAATGAAACATTACGGTATTACCCCCACCCCCAAATTTTAAACTTTTATTGAGGTATAATTTTCATATCATAACATGCCTAGATGTTAAGCATATAGCTTGATTGAGTATTGATAAATGTATATGTCAGGTAGCCAACGTCTTAAGTTTTATTTTCCTGTTAATGTCCATCCCTCTTTCCAAGCAACAATGTTTTATAGAATTCAGGATACAAGTCCTGCACTTCTCTGGTTAAATTTATTCTTAAGCATTTTATTCTTTTTGATGTGGGGCTTGAACTCACGAAACTGTGAAATCATGACCTGAGCTGAAATTAAGAGTTGGACACTTAACTGACTGAGCCACCTGGGTGCCCCTGGAATCTTTTGAATTTTATTTTTGGATTGTTCATTGGGAATGTATAGAAATGGAACTGATTTTTGTATATTGACCTTGAACTCTTGCTGAACTTGCTTATTACTCCTGGTGTGTGTGTGTGTGTGTGTGTGTGTTTATTTCTTAGATTTTTTTATATACAAGACCACTTCATCTGCAAGCAGATTGTTTGACTTCTTCTTTTCCATCTGGATGACTTTTACATCATTGTCTTGTCTTTTTTGCCCTGATTGGAGCCCCTAGCACAATACTGGTTAGAAGCGATGAAAGAAAATATTCATGTCTTTTCTTGATCTTATGGAGAAAGCTCCCCTTTGGGTTGTAACACAGACAAAGCACGTTACTTTTCTTACTTGTCTACTCTACCAGCCCGTCTCCTCCTCATTTGCTTCTGGAGAACCCAATCTAAGAGAAGCCCCTTCACAAGAGGGCCTCTCCAACACACCTTCTATACTAGCTGCCGAAGTCTGATCTCCAAAAACAAAATCTTTCAATAATATAATTCAACTTAGTTCACCAAGTACTGAACTCTGACAGTGTAGTATCAACATGATTCTTATATTCATCAGAAAACTGAGACACAAAGATATTCAATAATATGCCCAGGGGGCAAAGGTCTAGATAGAGGCAGGGCTCAGCCCTGCACCCATCTCACATGGTCATGTCTCACTGCTCTCTTCAGGCCCTGTACTGTTCCCCAGGTACCACACTGATCAAGAGCCTCCTTGGCTAGAGCTAGGTCACACAGTCACTTTCAGGTGATGGCATGGTCAAGAAAGCCTGGGAACAGGAAGCATTTTTTTTTCCAAGTGCAATTTTTTTTTAAGAGAGAGCACAAGCAGGGGAGAGCAGAGAAAGAGGGGGACAGAGAATCCGAAGCGGGTTCTGTGCTGACAGCAGTGAGCCTGAGGAACCATTGGCTCATGATCTGAGCCGAAGTCGGACACTCAACTAACTGAGCCACCCAAGTGCAGAATTTTATTTTATCTTTCTCCTATTTATTATTTCAAAACTTTTCAAAACTATAGGAATGGTGAATGAATAATATACTGGCCTCTAATGTTTATTTGCCCTAGATTCACCTATCATTAACATTTTTTTCCTGAACCATTTGAGTGCATGTTGGGTACTCCACCCCCAAATACTTTAGCATGCATCTCCCAAGAACAAGAAAATAAACATTAATTCAATAATATCACCTAGGATGCTGTTCCGTATCCAAAATTTTCCCAGTCATCCTAATACCTTTTTGTAGCATCATTGTTGTTGTTTTTACTGTTGTCATTTTAATCCGGGATCTAATCTAGATTCTAGGTTGAATTGCCTTGTCTCCTTCTGCCTCTCATTTCTTTTAGACTACCATTTTTTTTTTTCCCACGACATTGACCTTTTGGAAGAGTCCAGGACAGTCGTTTTGTAGAAGGTTTCATGTGGTGTATCTGGCCTGTTTGTTTCCTTGAGATTAGATTCAGGTCACACATTTTTGATACCCCTCCACAGGAGCTGTGTGTGCTCTTTATTGAATTCCATCAGGAGGGACATTAATTCAGACGGTCCTACTCTTGTATGCTAGATCTGGCCATTTGGTTAAGGCAGAGACACCCAGGTCTTGTCACTGTAATCCAGTTTTCCCTTTGTAATAATTCAGAAATCTACAGTGAAACTTGCAGGTTACCTGAATATCCTGTTCTCCAACCACCTTTCACTCAATGGTTTTAGTATCTGTTGATGATTTTTGCCTGATTCACTGAATTCACTGAGGTTTGCAAAATGGTAATTTTTCAATCTCACATTGATTTGTGGGCATTCTTTTGTAAATTTTTCCATTTTTCAAAAATATTTCTTTTTTTGTGCTTTTATTTTTAAAAATTTTTTAAAAATAGTTTTTTGTCAAATTGGTTTCCATACAACACCCAGTGCTCTTCCCCACAAGTGCCCTCCTCCGTCACCACCACCTCTTTTCCCCCCTCCCCCTTCCCCTCCAACCCTCAGTTCATTTTCAGTATTCAATAGTCTTTCAAGTTTTGCATCCCTCTCTCTCCCCAATTCTCTTTCCCTCTTCCCCTCCCCCTGGTCCTCCATTAGGTTTCTCCTGTTCTTCTGTTAGACCTATGAGTGCAAACATATGGTATCTGTCCTTCCCCGCCTGACTTATTTCACTTAGCATGACACCCTCGAAGTCCATCCACTTTCCTACAAATGGTCAGACTTCATTCTTTCTCATTGCCATGTAATACTCCATTGTATATATATACCACATCTTCTTGATCCATTCATCAGGTGACGGACATTTAGGCTCTTTCCATGATTTGGCTATTGTTGACATTGCTGCTACGAACATTGGGGTACATGTGCCCCTATGCATCAGTACTTCTGTATCCCTTGGGTAAATCCCTAGCAGTGCTATTGCTGGGTCATAGGGGAGTTCTATGGATAGTTTTTTGAGGAACCTCCACACTGTTTTCCAGAGCAGCTGCATCAGTTTACATTCCCACCAACAGTGCAGGAGGGTGCCTGTCTCTCCACACCCTCTCCAGCGTCTATAGTCTCTTGATTTGTTCATTTTAGCCACTCTGATTGGCGTGAGGTGGTATCTTAGTGTGGCTTTGATTTGTGTTTCCCTGAAGATGAGTGATGTTGAGCATCGTTTCAAGTGCCTGTAGGCCATCTGGATGTCCTCTTTGGAGAAGTATCTATTTATGTCTTCTGCCCATTTCTTCACTGGGTTATTGGTTTTTTAGGTGTGGAGTTTGGTGAGTTCCTTGTAGATTTTGGACACTACCTCTTTATCTGATATGTCATTTGCAACTATCTTTTCCCATTTCATTGGTTGCTTATTAGTTTTGTTGATTGCTTCCTTTGCAGTGCAGAAGCTTTTTATCTTCATGAGGTCCCAGTAGTTCATTTTTGCTTTCATTTCCCTTGCCTTTGGGGATGTGTCGAGTAGGAAATTGCTGCACTTGAGGTCAAGGAGGGTGTTTCCTACTTTCTCCTCGAGGGTTTTGATGGTTTCCTGTCTCACGTTCAGGTCCTTCAGCCATTTTGAGTTTATTTTTGTGTGTGGTGTAAAAAAGTGGTCTAGTTTCATTCTTCTGCATGTTGCTGTCCAGTTCTCCCAGCACCACCTGCTAAAGAGGCAGTCTTTTTTCCATCGGATACTCTTTCCTGCTTTGTCAAAAATTAATTGGCCGTACATTTGTAGGCCCAGTTCTGTGTTCTCTATTCTATTCCATTGGTCTATGTGTCTGTTTTTGTGCCAATAGCATACTGTCTTGATGATGACAGCTTTGTAGTAGAGGCTAAAGTCTGGGCTTGTGATGCCTCCCGTTAAAGTTTCCATTTTGAGGGCGCCTAGGTGGCTCAGTCGGTTAAGCGTCCGGCTTCAGCTCAGGTCATGATCTCGCGGTTTGTGGGTTCAAGCCTCGGCATCAGGCTCTGTGCTGACAGCTAGGTCAGAGCCTGGAGCTTGTTTCAGATTCTGTATCTCCCTCTATCTCTGATCCTCCCCTGCTCATACTGTCACTCTCGGTCTCAAAAATAAATAAAAAACATAAAAAATATATAAAGTTTTCCATTTTGTCCCACTACCTTCTCTCTCTTTCAACACATGACTAGTGGGTTAAAAAATTAATATGGGGACATCTGGGTGGCTCAGTCGGTTAGGCATCCGACTTTGGCTCAGGTCATGATCTTATGGTTCATGGGTTCGAGCCCCGCATAGAGCTCTGTGCTGACAGCTCAGAGCCTGGAGTCTGTTTCAGATTCTGTGTCTCTCTCTGTCTCAGAAATAAACATTAAAAAAATAAAAAATATAAAAAATTAATATGTTTGCACTCATAGGTCTAACAAGAGAACAGGAGAAACCTAATGGAGGACCAGGGGGAGGGGAAGAGGGAAAGAGAGTTGGGGAGAGAGAGGGACGCAAAACTTGAGAGACTTTGAATACTGAAAATGAACTGAGGGTTGAAGGGGAAGGGGGAGGGGGGAAAGAGGTGGTGGTGATGGAGGAGGGCACTTGTGGGGAAGAGCACTGGGTGTTGTATGGAAACCAATTTGACAATAAACTATTTTAAAAAATTAATACGTTATAAGCTCAAATTGTCAAATTGTTATAATGCTCAAATTCTTCTAAATTTGGCCAGTTGGGGGAAGTTTTTCTAATCAGGTATGTTGTTGGACTGAAGGAGATTGGGGTTCTGTTTTAAGGAAGGAGAGAATGGGTGTTGGGCAGCAACCAGTAGGCCTGTTACCACACTTTACCTCGTCAAAGCCTCAGTTTCCTAGTCCTTAGAATGGGGAAATAACTCTCTCTGGATGGTGTCCAGGACTAAATGAGTTGCTAATGGATTAACTGAACACAAATTATGTCTGTGTCATAGAACCTAGTACAAAGGTCTTCGAAATACATAAGTCTCCCTTCTTCCCTTTCCCTCTGCATTCCTATGCCACTGCCTTTATTCAAACCCTCATTGTACTTTGGATGTATAATGTCATGTTATTTTTCCCTAGTGCACCTTGTTTTTCTCATCTGTGAAATGGGTATAGACCTTGTTGGGTTGGATGTCCTGAGACTCAGTGAGGCTGCTGGCACCGTAACCCCCACTCTAAGTTTTGTGGAATTCTGATTCTCTCTCAGGACTTTGCACACAGTGGACCACATACTGTCTCATGCTCAGATCTGTGGTTCGGACTCATGTTTTGCAGAACCAGTTCAGGGTGTTATTTCATCATCTGACCCAGAAGAGAAGCCCATCCCTTCCCTCAATATTTACAACCCCTATCCACAGTCATAGATGTTTGAGTGTTAGGGAGACCTTGCAAAACATGAGGAGCACGTAGTGGATGCTGATAGTACCCCACCCAGGTTTTTTACCAGCCGGTGAGGCCACCCCCTAGCTTCTGTGGTTGTGGGCTGATGCCAGCTCACTAAACCCCTTAACTGGGGAACTGTCCTGGACTGCCAATAACTGACCGATGTGGGGGACAGAAGGCCTGTTCCCTTGTCAAACGATGAGACTAATTTTGAATATAATTTGTTCTCCAGACCACCACCCCCACCGCAACCCCGCCCCGGATTAGGCCAGCCAGTCTCCAGTTTTGACCACATCTCTACTTGGCTTTCTCCCGCTTCATCCTGTTCCCTTACTTCATTTCTCCGGAGGCACTCCCCAAAAAACCACTTGAATTGGAATCATCTTCTCAGGCTCTGCTTATAGGGGAGAAATGGAGGAGAGAAGGGAAGGAGAGAGATTTACAAATCAAAGTATTTTCTTTAAAAAAAATTTTTAATGTTTATTTATTTTTGAGAGAGACAGACAAAGTGTGAGTTGGGGAGGAGCAGAGAGAGGGGGAAACACAATATCTGATGCAGGCTCCAGGCTCTGAGCTGTCAGCACAGACTCTGATGCAAGGCTCAAACCCACACACCATGAGATTCTGATCTGAGCCGAAGCTGGATGGTTAACCAACTGAGCCACCCAGATGCCCCAAATCAAAGCATTTTCAATGAGAGTAGCAGATATCTTTGTTCATAAAAATCCTTTGGGCCCACCTCTAGAATGTTCAGGGGCTTCTTCACCCAAGCTCTTCTCATTGGTCTCTCTCCTTATTCCTTCTTTTCCAGGTTCCCCAAAGCAGATCCAAATGATTCTTGCTATTTCATGTAGCAATTCAGTGTGCTTCAGTTTGATTCCAAAGTCACCTCCAGGCCCACTTTGGTAAATAAGAAGCATTCAGCAACACAGTTGCACAAAAGGGTGGGGTGGGGAGTGGGGGCTTCATTCAAGGTCACGGTGGCTGTAAATTGCAATCATTTAAGTTCCTCCATTACACATACGATCCTGTATGAGAAGCATAAACACAATGCTTGGTACACTGCATTCAGTGTATGGCATGTATGCTCATTGGCGATGTTTCTTAAATACCTATGATCATTCACTGCATTCCAGTGCATTTAGAATGAAACTCTGACCCTGGCTTATAAGGCTCTATGTGATCTGGGCCCTTCCTGCTCCTCTGACCTTCTTACCTCTGGTTCTCTTTTGCTCTCTTCTCACTTTCCAGTCATTTGGCTGGGTTCTCTTTCTATTTCTTGAAGTGGGGCAAGGTCTTCCTTGCCTCAGGATCTTTGCACTGGTTGGTTCCCAGTCAAGTTCTTTCCCTATCTTCTCCTGGCTAACTCCTACTCATCCTTAGGTCTCAATTCAAAAGCTTCTTTCTCAGAGAGGTAGCTTTGGCCCCTCAAATTAAAGGAGGCCCTCCTCCTATTAATTTCCTTCATGCCATTGTGATGTACTTTTCCGTTTTTGGCACTTATCACAGTGATTAGTAAGTTTATTTATGGGCTTGCTTGTTTGTCTTTTCATTTGCTCCTTCCATTGCATCTAAATCTCCCGATCGCTGGGAGTGTCTTGTTCGCGGTTGCGTTCTCCGCGGCTAGTTCAATGTTTGCCCAGTGTTCAGTTGAGCGCTGCTCAACCCGAGTTTGCTGAAGGCGCCAAGAAGCAGAGCAAGCGAAGGTCGCCCCAACACGCCTGCCTCAGCCTCCCTGGTAGTCTCCCGGCCTTAGATCATCACCCTTGACTCTGCTTCAAGGGTGATCTTTCTACTCGCTGCTCCACTCTAACTCGCTTTCCACCACTCACACACCACGCCTCCGTGCCAACCGAGTTACAGAAGGGCGGTTCCGCTCGAGACTACAACCCCCACAACGCCCCGCGGGCCCACGCCACATGATTGGCTGAGCCTCCGGAGGCGGCCAATGGGGCGAAGCTTTGTTGGCTTGTGTCTCAGCAGGGAAGAGTGGTGCGTGTAGGGAGCCAGAGGCTGGCGTCCGCCTGGTTGCTCTGGAGTCGGGTAGCGTGGCCGCCCGCCGGCTCGCCTCCTGCCATGGGGAGCACCGAGAGCAGCGAGGCCCGCAGGGTGTCCTTCGGAAAGGACGAAGAGGAGCGGGTCCGGGTGCTGCAGGGCATCCGGGTGAGCGGGCCGCCGGCGGGCGCTAAGAGCGAGCGCGGCCTGGGCCGGGTGGGCGTGGAGGGCTCGGGCCAGCCCAAGGGGAGGTTCGGACCGGAGAGCGGCCGGGTGCGCCTCGCTCGCTGAGCTCTCCCGACTCCCTGGTGGCGAGCATCTCTCCCGCGGCCGTGGACATGAGGGGTCCGAGGGACGCCCGGGGGCCGCCTCCAGGCTTCACCTTCCTGGCATCCGGGGAGGAAGCGGAGAATGGGAGGGGTGGGGAGGCCACATTCCAGCCCCGGTTGAGCTGTTGGAGACCCGAGCTTGACCCCTGCACCCCAGGGCACACGTCGTGTTCCATATACGTGGGATGCTTCCAGTCCAGCACAACGCCACCGCCTCTTCAACCACAGGAGTAGTTTAAAAGTCGTGAATCAGATCATATACCCTTCCCCGCTTTCCCCCTTCCCCTTGCTTAATACTCCCCAGTGGGTGTCTAGCGCGTTGTAGATGAAGAGGAACTGCCTTACCTTGTATTACAAGGCTGTTCTGCTGACCCGTGTGAGCGCATCTCACCCCAGTTCCCTCCCTCCCATGTCCCATCTGTTACCGGCTTCTGGGCCGCAGGGTGTTGGCTTGCTCCAAGCGCAGGGCCTCTACATTTGCTGTTTTCTGCCCCCTGTTTTTTCCTAGAGGAGGCTCTTCTCATGCTTGTCACAGTTCAGTGTCATCTTCGTATCCTCGGGTGACCAGTTGATCTAACGTACCTCCCACCCGCAGTATCACACGTTGTTTTCACAGTCCGAATCGCCATAGGGAACTTGTATCCATAGGTTACTTGCTTGTTATGTTTCCCACCACAGGGTGTAATGTAAGCTCCTTGAGACCAAGGCACTTGTCTGTTTCAAGACTCTGTCCCCAGAACCTGGAGGAAAAATAAAAGCAGTTCACATCTTAGTTCCTTAGTGGGGACGGACTACGCGTTCCTGGGAATCCTTTACGGCCAGCCTCTCATTTAATTTTCAGCAGCCCCATGGGGAGAGGTAGAATTCTTTCTGCCCACTTGGTAGAGTAAGGGCAGGCTAGGCACTGAGAGGTGACGGAACTCATCCAAGGTCACCTAGATGTCAAGAGGGAGAGCTGGGATAGGTGGGCCAACTCCAGGCGCTGTTCACCGAACCTGCTGTTCCCACACCTGTGTCTGGCACCCAGTGGGTGCTTTGTGCATCACTGTTGAGTGGCTCAGCGGATAAAACCAGCGGAGCAGCAACTAGGTTGAAATAGAATGCCCAGAGCGAGGTGTAGGTGAATTAGTTAAACTTCGGAGTGGCTCAGAGACACCGGGAAGTCTAATTTCTGGGTAGGTGGATGTTCACTAGTGGCGTGCCCTTGGGTGAACTACTTCTCTTGTGCGTCTCGATCTAGGTGTTAAAAACCGAGAGGGTGTATCATCCCCAGGTTCCATCTAAGACGAAGATGGTGTGTGTGTGAGCGTTTAGAAACGGTAGTGTTTCGTGGGCTCTCCAGTCTTAGGCTAGCGTAAGACTTAGCACATTTGGTGCTTGCTAGGTCTTATCTGTCTCTTGTTGAGGATAAAATGGGGAGGAGTCGGCTCCTGTTTGAAGGGTGAGAGGCAGGAGCCTGAATTGGAATTTAGAAAAACACTCTTGGCTGTGTGGGTGCTCTCTCCCCTTTGTCACCTGGTGTCCAGGGTTGGGGAGTGTTGGAAAGTGAGGTCAGTCTAAGGTCTGAGATTCAAGGGAGTCCTTGGAAGTTGAGTTCCTCTAAGTTGACAGAGGGTCATATTTGGGGGGGGGGGTATTCTATCAGACATTTTATTTCTAGTTCCCTTAACAAAGTGTAAGGTCTCTTTAAAGATGGAGAATCTGGCTTAGGGCTGTTAAAAATTTGTCCAAGGTATTACCTGAGTGACTGATGGGACTTTAGTCCGGATCTTTTGGGTGCAAGAAACAGCCTTTTCTCACCCCTCCAAGCTCCCTCTCACAGTGATATGCAAGGCAGACTGAAAATTGTATGACCAAGCCTCTACCTGTTCTGATAGTCTCCCAGAGTCTGTTAAAACTAGAGGGAACTTTGGTGACTCTGACTTCTGGGCAAACTCATCAAAATAAATGACTTGCCCAGAGGAACACAGTGGGGTGCATGGCCCCATCCTGTGAGAGTGCCTCCTGCCTTCCTGCCTGCCTGCCTGCCTGCTTTCCTTCCTTCCTTCCTTCCTTCCTTCCTTCCTTCCTTCCTTCCTTCCTCTTGTGTGCCTGGTTGGGGAGAGGGAGAATTGAGAAAGGAGGTGAAGGCAATGAAGTGTTTTGTTGTAGGGGCTTTTCCTACTAGCAGAGTTACTTGAGGGATGGGAAGCCCACCTTGTCCTTAAGCAGGCAAGTAAAAGATCAGTTGCGATCATTGGATGAACCAAATGAGAGGTTAGTTTAGTATAAGGTAGATGCAAAAGAAAAGTATCTGCCCTAGGTCCTTCAGAGAAAGTTAAATATTCTTAAAGACCACTCGTCCTTAATCCCTAGGCCCTGATCCTGGAAAGTACTCTAGTTCCCTTAAGATTCAATGCTAGGGCCTTGCTCCTTTGCACACGTATTTGCATAAATTTACATACTGAGTTCAAGCCCTAATTCCATGGAAGGTAAAAGAAATGTAATTAATGCAAAACGCTGCAATTATATTCAACTCCAGTTTTCAGAGCAGGCATGTGTGAAATACATAAGGATCTCCTTTAAGCCAGTGTATTTAACCTCATCCTCCAATGAGAGAAGGTTCACACATGACCATAATGTCCTGTGTGTGCTCACTGCGCTGCCCTGGGGGGCGGCCATACTTGGTAACTCAGCTGAAGTTGGTTGCTTTCCAACATCTAGACCCCAGTGTTCTCCAGCCCTTTCCCCTCCATGCGGCTTGACCGCCTGGTGGTCTTCCCAGGTCACTTCCTGGTCAGCTGTGATAGCTGTGCCTCTGGGCTCATTACGCTGACATCATGTTTGCTGTCATTCATTACTTCCTCAAGCCAAGTCCTGACCACTGCTGAGGGGAGGACCAAGGAGGATGTAGTAGGACGCACAAGAAACAGTCCCCAAACATGTCCCTGCCGGAGAAGCCACATGCCTGAGCCTGCAGCCTGTAGCCACCATTTATCCATCACCTCATCGAATGCTCACTGCACACAGAGTACTCGCCAAGCACTGGGCCTGGCCTTGCAGAGACCATAACGGACAAAGGACCAGGTCCTTACCCTCATAGAGACCTCAACCCAATGGCAGAATAGACCAAAAGAAAGAAAAAAAGAGGCAAAGGAATAAAGAACTGCAAGAATGGAGAAGGAAACAAACGTGTGCAGAGAGTAATGGGGATCCTGCTAGTGGCGGGGTGACAGACACTGCTGTGCGAGGGGGACACTGAAGATGTGCCCAAGTCAGCCACGAGAAGCCTGCACTCTGTGCTGCTTTCTGAGCCTAACTCAGGTCCACCCCCGCTGCCAACCTTGTGAGCTGTCCTCCCCATCTCAGACATGAGCCAGGTGCAAGGAGGCAAAGTAACCCGAGGTCGCTGCTCATTAGTGGTGGAGCAGGAGGCTCATTCCAACTCCAAGGCCATGTGCTTGACCAGCAATAGAGGGGCTGGGATGTTGAAGAAAGGTGGCCGGGCTTTGAGGCTGGACAGGTGACGGCCCCCCGAATCGCCAGGAAGGGCTGTGAATGTGTTACTTTGGAGGCAACACTGCAGGTCTGTAGCTGAGAGGTGCTTTGGAAAGATGTTTTCTGATGATGGTGATTTTGCCTTTCTTTTTTTAAAGTGATATTTTTGAGACGTCTTTTACATGTAAAATTCACCCATTTGAATGATTTTTAGCAAACTTGCAGAGTCGAGCAACTGTCACCACAATCAGATTTTAGAACATTTATTCTCAAGACCTAAAAAGATCCTTTGTGCCTATTTGCAGTCCATCCCCGCTCCCACACCCGCCCCAGGTAACCATTACTCCTTCTGTTTGAATTTCCTTTTTCTGGACGTTCATGTAAGTGCACTCAGATCTTTTATGTCTGGCTTCTTTCACTTAGCATAATGTTTTTGGTGTTGGTTTGTTGATCAGCAGTTTCTCCTTTGTTATTGCCGACTCGGATCTCATCGCCTGGCTCTGCTGCATTTTGTCTATCCAGTCACTAGTTGGTGGACATTTGAATTGTTTCCAGTTCTTCACTATTATGAATAATGTTGTGGTGAACATTTGCATACAAGTTTTTCTTTTCTTTCTTTTTTTGTGGACCTCTGTTTTCATTTTTCTTGGATATATACGTAAGAGTGGAATTGCTGGGTCATTGTGTTGATGAATTTGGTGAGTTGTTAGGTTTAACTTTTTTTTTTTTTTTACATTTATTTAGTTTTTGAGAGAGAGAGACAGAGCATGAGCGGGGAGGGTCAGAGAGAGGAGACACAGAATCTGAAGCAGGCTTCAGACTCTGAGCTGTCAGCACAGAGCCCGATGTGGGGCTTGAACCCACCAACTGTGAGATCATGACCTGAGCCGAAGTTGGACACTCAGCTGACTGAGCCACCCAGGCGCCCCTAGGTTTAACTTTTTGGGAAATGGTCAAACTATTTTCTAAAGTGGCTGAGGGTTCTGTCTCCTCTACATCCTCTCCAACATTTATTGTTTGTCTCTTTGATTATAGCAATTCTAGTAGGTATGAAATGGTATTTCACTGTGCTTGAATTTACATTTCCCAAGTATCTAATCGCGTTGAACATCTTTTTGTAGGCTTCATAATATATATATTAACGTTTTTATTTACTTTGGAGAGATAGATTGTGAGTGGGAGAGAGCACAGAGAGAGGGAGGCACAAAATCTGAAGCAGGCTCCAGGCTCTGAGCTGTTGGGACAGAATCCGATGTGGGGCTTGAACATATAAACCATGAGATCATGACCTGAGCCGAAGTTGAATGCTTAACTGACTGAGCCACCCAGACGCCCCCATCTATATATTTTTTTTTGGTGAAATACGTTTTCAGGTATTTTGCCCACTTTTACTAGGGCTATTTGTCTTTTTATTATGAGTTACAACATTTTTTGGTGCTAGAAACAAATCTGTTGTATTACAAATTGCAGATATTTTCTCTATTGTGTGGCTTGTCTTTTCATTTAATTTTTATTTTCATTTATTTATTTATTTTATTAGAGAGAGAGCAAGAGAGAGCGAGCACACAAGCGGGGAGGGGCAGAGAGAAGGAGGGACAAAATCCCTAGCAGGCTCCATGTCCCTCATCAGGGCAGAGCCCCATGCAGGGCTCGAACTCAGCAAACTGTAAGATCATGACTAGAGTCAAGATCAAGGGTTGGATGCTTACCTGACTATGCCACTCAGGTGCCCCTTGTCTTTTCATTTTCTTATTAGTGTTGTTTTTTGAAGTGCAAATATTTGTAATTTTGATGAAGTTTAATTTATCAATTTTTTCTTTTGTTTATTGTGCTTTTGGTGTCGTAGCTTAGAAATCTTCGCCTAACCCATAGTTATGGATATTTTTTTTCTGAGAGCTTTACAGTTTTGGCTTTTATATTTAGTTCCATGATCCATTTTGAGTTAATTTTTTGATGTTATGAGGTAAGGCTTTAGGGGTTGGCAGAGTTTTTTTTTTTGCTAAATGACCAGTTAGCAAATACTTTCTGCTTTGTTGACCAGAAGGTCTTTATCACTATTATTCAACCTTGCCATTGTAGACTCAACAAGTGGGTGTGGCTATGTTCTAATAAACTTTACTTATAAAATCAAGTGTTGGGTTAGATTTGAACTAGAGTTCATTGAACCCTGATCTAAATCCGTCTTTTTTGCCTGAAATATCTAATTTTTCCAAACATTGTTTGTTGAAAAGACTATCCTTTCCCCCTTGAATTAACTTGGGACCTTCCTGAATGTCAAGTGACCATATGCATAAGGGTTTACTTCTGGATTCTCAATCCTGTTGAGAGTTCCATTGATCTATATGCTGTACATCTATCTTTATGCTAGTACAACATTGTCATGATTATTGTAGCTTTGTAGTAAGTTTCAAAATTGGGAAATATAAAATTTTTTTTTGAAATTGTTTGTTCTGAGTCCATTACCTTTCCATATACATTTTAGGATCAGTTGGTAACTTCTGCAAAAAACGCTATTAGGATTTTGATGAAGTTTGTGTTGAATCTATAGATTACTTGGGGGGAGAAGGCCATTTTATTTTAATGTTTATTTATGAGAGAGAGAGAGAGAGAGAGAGAATGAGAATGAGGCTGAGTGCAAGCCAGGAAGAGGCAGAGAGAGAGGAAGACGCAGAATTGAAGCAGGCTTCAGGCTCTGAGCTGTCAGCACAGAGCCTGCCATAGGGCTGAACCCATGAGCCATGAGATCATGATGTGAAGTCGAAGTTGGACGCCCAACCAGCTGAGCCACCCAGGTGCCCCAAGAATTGTCATTTTAACAACATGGAGTCCTCTGATATATGAATATGAAGTCTCTATTTATTTAGATTTAAACATTTTTTTCAGCGATGTCTTATACTTTCAGTGAACAAATCTTATGTTTCTTTTCTTAAATTTATTCCCAAGTATTTTTTTCTTTTTGATACTATAATGAATATAATTGTTTTCTCTTTCTTTCCAAAGGGCACAAGTGAGCAAGGGACACAGAGAGAGAGAGAATCCCATGAGGCGCGGAGAGAGAGAGACAGGGAGAGAGACAGGGAGAGAGAGAGAGAGAGAGAGAGAGAAGCGGTACTCACCCAGGGCTCATGTTTTACCCGAAGTGGGAATTATGCTTACCTGAATGGAGCTTGAACTCATGAACCGTGAGATCATGACCAGAGTCAAAGTCAGATACCTAACGACTGAGCCACCCAGATGCCTGAATGTAATTGTTCTCCTAATTTAATTTTTTCATTGCTGGTATGTAGAAATACAGTTGTTTTTTGTATATTGATTCTTGCTGAACTCATTTATCCAAGTTTTTTTTCTGTGGATTCTTTATGATTTTATATTAGTAGGATGATGTTGACTATAAATACGGAAAATCTTACTTCCTTTCTAGTTTGGATGCCCTTTCTTTTATTTTCTTGCCTTATTGCACTGATTAGACCCTCCGATACAGTATTGACTAGAAGAGGTGACCATGAATACCCTTGCCCTGCTCCCTGCTCCTGAACTTAGGTAGAAAACACTCAGTCTTCCACCATAAAGTATGTTAGCTCTAGGTTTTTCATTGTTGTCTTTTATAAGATTGATGATTTTTTTTTAGTAATCTTGGTTGCCTCTTCCTCTCTCTCATTATATCTTGTTTGTTGTTCGTAGGCTCTTGGAGCGCAATGTCTGTTTTATTTATTTCAGCGTCTGGCTCATTTGTCCGTGCGTGCTAGATTGCATGTGTGAATTAATGAACTGTTGGTCCCTTTCGCCAAGCTGGCGATCTTGGACAACCGCACTTGAGCATTTACTCTTCTGCTTATAGTTCCAGCCTTAATACAGACTTGTTCCATTTGTGTGCAGCAGACTTCCTTCCCACCTTGGGGTTGCCCAATGATAGGTTTCTTGAGTCTCAGCACGAATGTTGATACTCCTTTACATCCTTTGTCTTAGTTGGCTGCTGAGAGGCAGCTTCGTGGACAAAGTGCCTCAGGATGCCATGGCCTGGAGCTCTGACACTCTAACCAGCAAGTCTCTCTCTGTACATGCAAGATGGATGGGTTTAGCATAGGTGCCTTGAAGGGGTTGGATCACAGATCCTCTGTGGGCTTCCCCAGCCTCCCCACTCTGGCCATTTGGGGGATTGCAGTTGATAGGGCCACAACAGAAAATGGCAGCTTGGCACGTCAGGAAATGGATGGCCGAGTTCTCTGCCTGCTCCTGTGAGCTGCATATGGATCTGGGCATCATGTGCATGCTGTGTGCCCATCGCTGGACTGGGTGCTTTCCCCGGAATTACTCTTTTTGATGCTTCCAGAACATCCCAGCTGACATGTGAGGTGGAGCCACTCTACAGGGAAGCAGAGCTTCTCCATCTTTACCCCCATCAGCTGCTGAGGAGCAGACAACCTTCTGCAGGACGGAAGACTCAGGCACCTGCGTGTACATGTTCTCTTAGCAGCCTCCATTCACCTGGCTCAGTGGTTCCCAAACTCACCGTGATCGAGGACAGTCGAGGGCGAGGCACACAACCACGCTGTACTTTAGGGGCCGATGCAGCAACTTTCAGGGGTTCTTAGAACATTCTTTCCATGTTCTTTTAATAGTACTGTGGCATAACCAGCAATGAAATTTATATAGCATAAGACGTAAGGTGATTTCTGTTTTACCTTGTCTGACTTTTGAATATAACCCCTTTATGAGATGAAGTTCCCTCCTAATTCTCCCTAACTGTGTCACAGTATGGTGTGGAAGATCTTTCTCTGTGAAAGTAAAATCTATAAAGTCATGTAAATACAAGGGTAGTTGTTAACTCTTAACTCTTCCCAAGTTCATCTTGGGTCACTTCCCTCATTTGGGAGGTAAAGGCACTGCATTAGAGGCATCTTTGATCCTTCCGGCTTCTTGTCTACCTTCTCCACCTCTTGGTGGGGGGTCCCTGACTCGCTCTGCTGCAGCAGCTCTGGTTTCCAGATCAAACCCGCCACCTCTGCTGTTTCTCTGTAGCTGGTGGAGCCTTCAGAATATTCTAGTTCAGCTTTCTCTTCCCTTCTGCGCCTTGGCTCTGGCCCTTCTCTCTCAGCCCCACTCATGAGCTGTTGACTTGTGGATTCTAAACACGTAACCCAGACAGGCCCTGTTGTGCACCCTGTGGGTGCATGTCATTGACTACGTCCGCTGGGACTCCCCTGCGTCCCCTCCTCTGCTTCCCTCTGAGTCACTCTTGTTTCTTAGGCTTCTGACGGCTCCCGCTGGTCAGCTTCTTGGCCAGAAAGCTGGGCCCCACATTCCTTTTTCCTCTCCACATTTAATGACAGGTCTGTGTTTTCCCTTCTAACCATGTCTCTGTTTTTGCTTGTCTTTGTCCTTGCCAACTCTTCATCTTTTTCAGGTCCCTTCTGCCTTTCCTTGACCATCTGATACATTGTCCCTTCTCCCCATAGATTTGTCTCCCACAAATCTCCATCTCCTGGTGCTAGCAGGGTAATCAAAACACACAAGATGCACGCACACACACACACACACACACACACACACACACACACGTTTTACTTTTGAACAGGCTTCAGGCAAATGGTAATAAAATTTAGGCAGGTCCAAAGGAGGCACATCGGGAAAAGTTCATCTCCCTTCCTACTTGTTTCATCTGGCTTGCACTCTGGGGCAGTGTCTCTTACCAGCTGGGTGTGTTGGTGACTTGTGCAGGATTAAAGGTAATTATGTCATTCCCTTAGGTTAAAGGCAGATTCTTGGGCCTGGCCCTTGGAGGCCCTCTCTGCTGGCATCTTTTGCTCCTGCTGTACTCTGAGCTGCCTGTGATTCTGTTCCCCTCTACAGTATTTTCTTTCCCTGTGACTGGCTAAACTCCTTGTCATCTTCAGGACCTATTCAAGTGTCCCCTTCTGAAAGGCACCCTCCGCTGTCACTCCCTCACCCTGGGTCGTTCCTGTCCTAGGTCTTGTGGACTTTGTGCCCACCTCCCAGTGCTTGCTGCTTGGGCAGAGATTATCTCTTCCTTGCTTTCTCCCTTCCTGCCCTGTGAGCATTTGTCTGTCTGTCCCCAGTATCTAGCCCAGAGGTGGCTTTTCTTGCAACCGTGAGTCCAGAAACTGTGGTATTAATTGATTTGAATTGATTGCCAACATTTAAAGCTTGGAGGCTTAACATAAATTCAATTTTTAGCTCTTTGGGGGAAAAATGGAAAGTCTGGTCCACATTCCCATATGGCGATACTTTCCCAGAGTTACGAGGGGGCTGCCCTCTCTGGGGGGCATGTGCTTCCACCGCTGTCCTTACCACGTTGTCCTTGCGCTGTGTTCTTTCCCTACCAGGCCCATCCCATTAATTTTGTTGCTTGCCTGACACTTGTGGGCATTTATGTGTGCCATGCTCAGTGGAGGAGGTCTCCAAGGGCTCTTCTTGTCTGACATTCTGGGACTTAAATCTGTGGTGAGCAGCCGGTGGATCTAATTTCAGCTCATGGAAAACTGAAAGACTAGCGAACCAAATCTCCAAGGCAACAGCCTTAGGCAAGGAGACAGATCTTTTTAGAACCACAGGATCGGGCAGCGCCTTTACGGGGGGTTGGGGAGCCTAGGCATCAGGAGCCACAGACCCAACTACCCGCAAGCTTATTCTTCTGGAAACTTCCCCAGGTGCCCAGCCTGATTGGTGAAGCCCTAGGCCCAGCTTGGAGAGAGCAGAGAGCTCCAGTTTACCTCAGCGCCTGGCACATCCTCAGAAAACATTGCAGTGAGTGGCCTGGCTGTGGCCGTGCGGGGCCCAGTGGGGGCGAGCTCAGCAGAGAACTTGGGGCAGGGTGTTCCCTCTATCACACTTTCCTATCCTTAGGTGAGGAGGATGCCGCCTCTCCTTCTCATGAAGGAGCGGGTGCCGCAGTACATTTGAACATCAGATCATTTGCTAATGCAAAGAATAATGCTTAGCAAGCTGCCTCCGCATTGCTACTTCTAGATGCGTCTGGATGAGTAACACGTTAAGCCTAACAAAGTGCTAATTTTTCATATTGACATTCTCCTAATTTAAGTAGGCCGTGTGTTTTATGAGTACGTACGAGCGCGCCCTCCCACCCCTCTCCAGGGGCTCCACAATGCATCGTCAGTGGGGAAACGTGACCTGCAGATGTCTTTATGTTTCTTGAATTGGCTGTCCTGTGAACACAGTTCCTCGCCCCCTCTGAGGGGCTCTGAGTGACTGCCTTCACTTGTGCGGGTGCCCAGGGTGAGGATCCGAGTCCTGGCCCAAGCTCTTTGCACTTCAGACTTCCTGTGACCTCGGGCCAGTGGTTCCACCTCCGTGACTCCAGTGTCTTCCCCTGTAAAGTGGGAATGCATTTAGCCAGGGGCCTGGCAAGTGCAGCTTGCTCAATGAATATTAGGTAGGCTGTTTTCCTCATTATCTTTGAACTGGAGCCCCTCTGTCCTCCAAGGTGGGCAGTCCCTCTGCCCCAATCGTGAGCTTTGTTGCCCCCTTCTGGAGTGTGGAGGGATGACGCCTGCTCTCCGGTCAGCCCTGTGGCCCTCTGATGCCAGGCATTCCCTTATTTTTTTCTCTACCTGCGGCCTCTTGCAGCATCCTGTGTCATCTGTTTACTTGCCTGGGGATCAGAGCTGCCTGAATGGGAATGAGAGCAACACACACACTCACTCACTCCCAGAGCAGATCTCAGCTCAGCGCTCGTGCCTCCTCTCCAGTGAGCCAGGCCTGGGCCTTGCTGTCATCTTTCCCTTGTTTTTCCTTTAAGACTTTTTGCAAGATGCCTCTTATTTTTAAATGCCAACTGTTCATAATTTCTCATGAGTCCTTTCAGGCTTTTCCCAAGCCTCCATAGACAAGCACGCTCTTTCCCTTTTTATAGCACAAAGGAGAACATACTGCCTGTACCACTTTGTAAATTGCTTTTCTCACTTGCCCTGTGCATGCGTTTAGATGCTGGGTCTCCAGCTATTTCACTTTCAAGGTGGCCTTTGCCGCCGCATCCACCCCGCCCCAACTCTGGCAGACTGTACTTCCTCCTACTCCTGGTGTGCACCCTTGTGGCAGTGACCCTGCCTTGGGCCCTCTGACCTCTGCCCCCTTGAGGCCCTGCCAGGGTATTCTGGGTGAAGAGAAGATCGCAACCGAGGCCCTGCTTGGAAAGTGTCAGTGGCTCCCAGTTGAGTGCAAATGTAAATTCCATTTTCCTTATCTTGTCGTTCAAGGCCCTCATGAGGGGGTCAGGGAGCCCACCAGCCTGCCACATCTTACTTACTTTCTTCACGGACCTGCACTTGGTCAAGGCCAAACCTTGGACTTCTCCCTCTGTGCCTTCCTTGTACCCTTCCTCTCTCAAGCACCTGCTGACCCCCAACCTTTTCCACGTCATCTCTTTTCTTTCCAGGCCCATCTCAGGTGCTCTCCCTTCTGACACTTAGGCTCCTTTGGGAGAGCCCCTGGGTGTGCTCGCTCGGGTACCCCCCTGTGATAGCCCAGCACCTGGTGCGCTCTGTGCCAGCTCGCCTTGTCCACCTGTCTCACCCCAAGCTCTTTGAGCACAAACATCTTGGCTGTTATCTCCTGACACACTCCATGGTAGTAAGTAGCTCAGTGTTGTGGACCTGGGTCTTTAATGAGTATTTCCTTAGTTCACGTGTTTAACACAGAGTTGAGCATCTGCAGTAGGCCGGGCGCTTTCTGGGCGCTGGAGAGGCAGCAAGGGCTGTGCGACAGGCCCTCTGCTCCCATGGATTGTAGCTCCCACCAGGAGGCACCCATCCATGGGAGCAACAGCAAGCAGGTGGTCCCATGGGTGTCCAGTCACGTGAGTTACAGGTGCTGTGGGGGAAGAAGAAGCAGGGGGCGGGGAGAGGACTGGTGGCAGCGGCATGATGTCAGCCAGGGTCGTCAGGGAAATATGGCTGAGCCTACTTGTGACTGACCATGTTCCCTGGCTTCTCTTAGCTGTCCTGGCTCCTCTGCCTTTCCTCGCTATTACGTAGCTGTCCCTTCCTGGGGGCGGGGCACCCTCCCGGCCGTGAGTGTGGCTCGGCCAGTGTGGCTCTTCCTCCCTTGTCGGATCAGCCTCCCTCGGCCTGCCCAGCACACTGGCACACCAGTGAGGGAAGCGGGCAGCCCAGGAGCTTCCCGGCTGGGGGCGAGGGTGGTGCCCGTTCTGTGCCTTGGCTCTTCCGTCAGAGATGGGCAATACCTACGTGTGTTTGGTGAAGCAGCACCCTTTTCCCTGGCCTTTTGGCTTTGAGGGACCCCTGACTCCTCACAGAGCTGTATGGTTTGAGAACAAAGCCTCCAGCCCCTTGTTGGGAGCTGGCCTAGAAATTGGGAGCTTCTGGGTGAGGGGAGTGTTTGGTTGCCATCATGGTGTGGTGACGGGTTAGGAAGTGGGGTCTGGGGCCTGGCCCTGTGCGCTAGGACGGTTGTGGTGAGATCTCCACGTGCGCCCGCCTTCGGTTGGGGCCCAACTTTGGCTGTTGGTCCACAGCCATGGCCACAGCGCTGGAGGGGGGAGGAAAGAGGCCCTTCTTGGGCTCCGGATTGTCACTGGAGACTCGGGGAGGCATTAGACAAGTGTGCCCCTTTGGAGGCAGGACAAGGCCCCTCCAGGAGCCCTTGCATCACCCTAGGCTGAGGGTAGGTCCAGATTTGAGCCACCAGTTGTGAGTTGGAGGGTGCTTTAACAAGAATCTGCCCAACTGAATTTTGTTCATAGGATGGAAGAGGAGGGAAGAAATCTGCGCAAGGTCACAAGGCTGCACGGGATCGCTTGGAACACTCGGTGTTTCGTACGTGGCAGATGTTAACTATTGTTGCTGTTATTGATTAGCTCATGCATTTTTGCACACTCAGTAAGTGCCCCGTATGGGTGATAATTAATATTTGTGTGCTGCTTTGCAGTTTCCCATAACAGCTAATGTCATGTGTTTACTTTGTGCCAACTACTTAGCGTGGATTGCTTCATTTAATCCGCACAGCAGCCCCACGGTCTGTGCTGTTAATTATTTCCATCTCACAGATGAAGAAACTGATTTAGAGATAAGAAGTCCCCTGTTCAGGGTCACACAGTGAGTGAGCAGCTTAGCCGGGATTCAAATGCAGGCCTGCCTGCCCGCAAAGCACTTAACTCCTGGGCCGTGTTGCAGTCAGTCCAGTCTCAAGGGGCCCCCGTTTTGTAGGTGAGAGACACAATGCTCAGAGAAGCCAAAGAGCCTGGGGGGGGGGGGCAGGTAGTGCTCCTCTGCCCCTGTGCTGCGCTGGATGTGGCCGTCTGTCTCCTGGCCCCATGGGGCCCTGTCTGAGCCCTTGGATGGCACAGTGACCAGTGGGCCTCTGGCACCATGCTCCCAGACCTGTCTGGCTCCAGAGGCACCCGTTCTGGGTCTGCTGGTACAGGGAGCCTTGCCCAGATGGTGTTTATTCTCGCATGACTACTGTGTGTATATGTATATTTGTTGATTAAAATATTACTTGCTGTATTTTGTAGCAACATTAAAAAATATTACAAATCTACTGCCAACAAGAAGCTTGCCAATGTTTTCCTTAACCCCTTACTCGCCAAATAGTATGGTTCAGTCAGTCCCCTCTACGCTGGGATGAGGATGTTGCAGCCTGTGAGTCACCTGTCTCGAACCCCACCAGAGCTCCCTTGGTCCTTGACTCAAATTTGGGCTTCTCACGTTGGTCTGCTGGTGCCTGTGGTCTTGCCTTTGCCTGCCTCCTTGGCCCGGTCGTCTGGCCCCGTTCTCACACACTGGCCTTCTGTTGGGTGCTTGGACATGCCAGACCGTTCTTCACACAGGCTGTGTACTTCCTCGTGCCGCTGCTCGACGCTAGATCATTTTCTCCAGGATCTCAACGCGGACGTATGGTCTGGGCTCCCACATTTGGGGCAGGAGTCTTAAGCCTTCACATCCTCGTCTCTGAGGGGCCACCCCCAGTGCCTGGGGCTTCCTGCCCCATCCCCCATCACTGTAGTTCTGTATTTCATTCTTTCCTAACACTTGTCACATAATGTGCTTTGCAGATCTTTAAGACATAGGTTTTTAACATCTCTGGGATGGAATGTCACACAGTAGGTGGAATGTTAATTTCATTAGTGTTTTTTGTCTTTCTTTGGGTTATCTGAAAATAGTGTGAGGTACAAGTGATGGTGTCTTCGGTCGATGAAATAGGGTATGTGAAATTTTTTACACATTTGCTGTTTCTCACTTCCTGTGAGAAGGTAAGCTCCACGAAACAGGGGTCATGTCTCCTTGACTGGTGTTTAGTTGCTGTTCTTTTCACCATGGTTTTCAGAACACTGCTGTCACGCAGTGGGTACTTCGTAAGCAGATACCTGACAGAGGAAGCTGGATTGTGGTTATGGTGCCCCTGGCCAGACTACTTCCTCTGTCCCTGCGTGGCTGCACGACTGTGCAGTGCGTGCTCTCCGTGGTGGTGTGGCCCTTTTCTTCAGCGAGGACTGGGGACCAGGACCTCACCAGCTGCGGCTGCCTCTTCCATGCCCATCACACGTGTCGTTGCCTCCCCCACAGCCATGTGGCTTCTAGGAGCACTCAGTGCTCTCTTACCCCCATCCCCTGCCCTCAGAGGACTGGGGCCTCTCACAGAGTCCGCCTGCAGATGGGGTGCTGGGGGACATGATGCCCGTGGCTTGCTGGTAAAAGTTCAACGATCAATCTCTGTCCAAGAAAAGGCCCTGATACATAGTATTGGCCAATCTTTGTGGTGGGAAGATGTCCCAGTCATGGCCACTTTCAAGCTCCCGTTGTGAAGTCAATCAACTTGCAGAATTTTTGGAAATTCAATGATCAGCTCTTGCGAGTTCCTTCCAGTGCACCATGGGATGCCCAGATCTTTCCTTGTAGCCTGTGTTCACTGGCGAGCACCAGCTCCGCGTCCCCACCTCCTGGAAGAATGCTGCACCTCAGCTGGGCTGTCGCCTCACACCCCTCCTGGTGCCCCACCTGACCCTGCGTGCAGCTGCTTTGAGCAGGGAGGGGGGCTGCGCTGGAGAAATCGCTTTCCAGCGCGTCGACTCACTGCAGGTCTTGTTGCTGCACCCATAGCAAGGAACTGAGCCCAAAGAGCCTAAGGGCTCTTCCCATTTTCTCGTCTGGGATTTTGTATCCACATCCCAGCTTGTTTGCTGCTCTTTCAAAATAACTCTCGACCTGATTTCCTTTTTTCTGGCGTTCTCAGCTTTCCCCCCTAACTATACAGATCAGAACTCCTTTTTCCTGACTGCTATCCTTTGTTCTTACCGAGGCAGCACCAGACACAGCCTTTCAGTGCATGCCACCGCTGTTGCTCATGCCGCAGGCCCTTGTCACTTTGTGTCATGAAGTGACAAGGGCCTGCTCCATGCTCCCCAGTGCTCCCTATAGCACTGCCAGTTCATCCTCCAAAATCACAGCCTGTGTTCCTTCCTGGGCTGCACACTGTCAGCCACGCCGTGCAGTTGTTGGAGCTCTTCTGTCTGACTTCGAAGCTTCTCTCAGTACCAGCTTCATCCAAGTTCACAACTTGCAGCCCTTCCACAGTGAGCTTCGCGCTGCAGGCACACTGGCCTCTGTCTCTCTTCTCCATGCCCCGCCCTGTGTGAGATCCCCCTGCCCCGCAATACACTGTAGCTTCTGTTCTGTGGAATCCTGCTCCCACCCTCAGGAGTCGACGCAGGTGCACCTTCCCTGGGATAGCCTGCCTTCACTGAGTGACATCTGGTTCAGACTGCTCATTTTTGTCTTTGGTTCTTTCTTTTTATTTGTAACAGTCTTAATGAGATTTCGCCCACTTTGAGAAAAAATTTTTTTTAATGTTTATTTGTTTTTGAGAGGGAGAGAGAGAGGGGGAGAGAGATAAGGTGTGAGCAGGGGAGGAGCAGAGAGAGAGACACACACAGACTCTGAAGCAGGCTCCAGGCTCCAAGCTATTAGCACAGAGTGCAATGCAGGGCTTGAACTCACCAACTGCGAGATCATGACCTGAGCCCAAGTTGGATGCTTAACCGGCTGTGCCACTCAGGTGCCCCAACAATTCACCTGTTTAAAACGCAAACTTCAGTTGTTTCTGGAATGTTCATAGTCATTATAATAGTTTTTAGAACATTTTTAATCAGCTCCTTCCCAATCTCTTACCTCATAGCTATCAGTCCTCAGTTGTCCTGGTCCCCAAGCTGAAGGCAACCACTAATCTACTTTTTATCTCTAGAAATTTGTCTCTTCTGGACATTTCAAATCAGTGGAATGATGCAGTATGTTGCCTTTTATGTCTGGCTTATTTTCCATAGTGTATGGTTTCAGGTTTCATACTTTTTGTAGTGAGCGTCAGTATTTCATTACTTTTTACAGCCAAATAAGATTCCCTTGATGGACAGACCACATTTTACTTTTCCATTTGTTGGGTTCTTTCCACTTTTTGGCTCTTATGGATAATGTCAATAAGAAGGTTCATGTAAAAATTTTTGTGGGGATCTGTATTTTCATTTTTCTTGAGTAGATACCTAGGAATGGAATTGCTGGATCAAATGGTAACTCTCTGTTTAACCTTGGGGAACTTCCAGACTTTTCCACAGTGGCTGTGGAACTTTATATTGCCATCAGCAGTATACGAGCGTTCTGATTTCTCCATATCTTTGTCGACACTTGTTATTATCGGACTTAAAAATTTTTTTTGATGTTTATTTTCAAGAGAGACCGAGTGAGAGCGGAGAGGAGCAGAGAGACAGGGAGACACAGAATCTGAAGCAGGCTCTAGGCTCTGAGCTGTCAGCACAGAGCCTGACGTGGGGCTCGAACCCACGAACCGCAAGATCATGACCTGAGCTAAAGTTGGAGGTTTAACCGATTGAGCTAGGTGCCCCTCTGACTTTTTGATTATAGGCTTCCTAGTGGGTATGAAGTAGTATCTCCTTGTGGTTTGAATCTGCATGTTTCTAATGACTAATAATATAGAGCATCTTTTCATTTGCTTATTGGCCATTTATATATCCTTCTTTGGGAAATATCTATTCAGATATCTTTTTGCTCATTTTAAAAATTGGGTTATTTTTCTTTGTATTATTGAGTCGTGAGAGTTCTACATTTATTCTAGACACATAGACTTTGTCATGCACATGGTTGCAAATATTTTCTCCCATTTTGTAGGTTGCCTTGTCACTTGCTTTATTGGGTCTTAAGTACATAAAACTTTTAAAGTTTGATGGAAGTCTAAAATGATCTTATTTTCTTTTTTCTTTTTTGGTGCTTTTGGTGTCATATCTACATATCTACTACCAAAGCCAAGGTCATAAAGACTTCCCTCATATTTTCTTTTATTTACCTGTATATAGTTTTAGCTCTTACATTTAGGTCTCCAATACATTTTGAGTTAATTTTTGTGTATGGTGTGAGATGGGTGTTCAACTTCCTTCTTTTGCATATCAAAATCCAGCTCTACCCTCACCATTTTTTGAAGAGACAAATGGGGGGTCTTTCCCCATTACATTGTCGTGGCACCTTGTCAATGAATTGAACTTAGATCTATGGGTTTATTTCTGAATTCTCTGTTGTCTTCCACTTCTGTATGAGCTTGGCCCTCTCTTGTCCTATATCGTTAATCAGTTATATAATTCGTGTTTATTTGAAATACTAGAGGGACTCATTATTATTATTATAATCTTTTGTTGCTAAAAAGTGTCCGTGGTAAACAGTGAAAACACAGAAGTGCCCAAAGTGACTGTCTTGCCCCAGCTGCTTGTACGATGTACCCATGTGTTTCCTTTGTGGCCTCACAGGTACATGTATTTGTATATACGTGTTTTTTCTCTCTCTCTCTTGCTCTCTCCCTCTCCCTCCCAAATAATAAAAAAATTGGGCTATACAAAGGGTCCTATGACTTTGAAAAATCAGGAGCATATTCCTTATACCTTTCCATGTCAGCTGTACATGTTTTACCTCATTCTTTCTTTCTTTTTTCTTTAAAGTTGATTTATTTTGAGAGAGAGTGAGCAGAGGAGGGGCAGAGAGAGAATCCCAAGCAGGCTCTGCACTGACAGTGGGGCTCAATCTCATGAATTATGAGATCGTGACATGAGCTGAGATCAAGAGTCACACGCTTAACTGACTGAGCCACCCAGGTGCCCCCTCCTCATCCTTTCTTTTTCTTTTCTTTTTTTTAGACATTAATTTAGAGAGAGAGAGTTCAAGGGAGGGACACAGAGAGGGAGACACAGAATCTGAACCAAGCTCTGGGCTCTGAGCTGTCAGCACACGGCCCGATGCAGGGTTTGAGCCCACGAGACATGAGATCATGACCTGAACTGAAGTTGGGTTAACCAACTGAGCTACCCAGGTGCCCCTACGTCTTTCTTCCTTGGTGACACCATACTATTTCATAGAACGTGCACACCACCATTTCCTTAACTAGTTCCTTACTGTTGCATATTTATGTGTTTTTGTTTTGTTTTGTGTTTTTTGCTATTCCATTTCTGCTGTGTACGTGTGGGAGTAGTTTTCTCGATGGGATACCTGGAAGTTGAGTTGCTGATGATGGCTTTTGTCTTAAAGTCATGTTTAACATTCTTCCCTCAACTGTGCTTTATGATGCCTTGAACATATTAGGTACTTAATAAATATTTACTGAAGTGAACTCTTAAGGGTTTTTATTCTGGATTTATCCCTAGCTTGCTGTTTCATTTCAGTAAACTGTTTTATGATACCCTCATGCCTATTTTACTTCCTCTGAAATGAATGAAAGTGTCAGTTATCCAGTCTTCATTTAGGGGGAGCCGTGCTGGAATGAGCCTGGCCAGGTTGTGATGTGCGTGCTCTGTGTGTGGTACTGGGGGTGCACAGAGGAGTGGGGGAGGTTGCCCTCCTGGCATTTGCACATGTTTAGGATGAGACAGATAAGGGCACACGTGTTGTGATGGGAGTGAGAAGGAAGGGTACAGCAGATGCATCCCTTGGGTGCTGTTGGGGAAGGCCCCATGGAGGAGGGACCCTGAAATGCTCTTGAGGGCAAGGGAGACTTTGGACAGGTGAAGACATCCTCAGGGTGGATGGCTGCTGGTGCTTCTCAACAGAGAGGCCACGTAATGAAGGCTGAGGAGGGGAGGAAGGTGGCCCCGCGGGGTGCAGGCATGCGCAGGGAGCGGTTGGAAGTAGTTGGAAAGCTGGCAGGGGGCATGTGCCGGTCAGCCTCGGGGGCCCACACAGGGCTTTGGGGCCAATCTGCTAGGCTTTGGGTCACCTTGGGCGGTTTTGAATAGAATTCCGCTGTCAAGATTGGTCTGGAGGAAGTGTGTGCTCAGAAGCGTGGAGGAAGGGGAGTCTGCGTTTCCAGAGGCTTCTCTGATACAACTTTTTCCCTGTTCCTCTCTTCCTGTCCTCAACTCTTCCCCTAGCTTTCTGACAGTGTGGTTAACCGCATGAAGGACCCCAGCCAGCCTTGCAAAGCTGAGGGGCCGGCTCTGCCTCGTGCCCCTCCACCGTCCACACGTGGCACCTCTGAAGGCCCGCAGAAAGGTACGGCAGGTGGCAGGGATTCTGGGGAGGGGGGGCAGTGACGGATAGCTTTCCTGTCACAGCAGATTTGACAGCTAATGTGGCTCCTGTTCGTTTCTGGGTGATGTAAGCAACTCCTCTCTGATAACCGCTTTTCAGGAGAGTGTGGCTTTCTGTGCATGACAGGCCCTCAGATGCCTGTGACAGGGGCCACACCAACTTCCCTCACTGTTTCAGTCTCTGGATAAGTAGCAAATGAGGCCAATGGGCTGGGTTTGACGGCTCAGGTAAGCAGTCGCTATTGAGGATCTCCAGGAGAAGCTTTATGATTACCGTTTGTTGGGTGTCAAAGAGTGATAGGGACTGATGCCACTCAGAGCGGCGTTGGGGAATGGGACCCGTGACTTGGGCCTTGGTCTCAGCATTGCGAAGCCATGCCTCCCATCAGGCGGCCCTGGCCCTGCTGGGGTGGCTTACCTGGCGGGGCCCAGCAGCCCGCACCTTTCGGGAGTCCCTCTTGCCATGCCCACGCTGGCTAGAGCTCATTTGTCTCCTCTTCTGGGGGTCCAACAGATGGAGAACCTTGTGGTTTCCTCTGAATGACTCTCAGTGAACAAAGGAATGAAAGAATTTAAGCAAGGATATAAGGTACAGGAATATAGAAGATATTACACCAAGGACATCCTTGGGGTGGCTGCTGTTCTGTTCAGTAAGCACTTGTTTATGAGAATCTGGGTTTCTGTATCGCCTGCAACTTGTCTTTTCCGCCAGTCTTCCGTGTTGGGTTGCAACAGTGTAGAAGGCAGGAGCTATACCCTGTCCACTCAGCATTTATGGGCTGTTGGCTGGGGATCAGGGTGTGTGTGCTCGTGCGGGCACATGGTGATGGGTACACAGGGGTGCCCCCCTTAGGGCACACACAGCCCTAGTGAAGGGGGTGCATGTGTAACCCTGTAGGGTGCATGTATCATCTAGAAGCATGCCTGCGGCTGGGGTGGCACAGAGGAGTAGACACTCCTTATTATAGGGAGGGGCCTCAAGGGGAGATATTTCAACTGGATTTTGAAAGAGCAGTGGTTCAGGGATTATCCCCTGCAGAAGCAGAGGCCCAGAGGTCTGGCACTGCCTGGCCTGTGTGGGGCCCTCTGAGCCATGTGCTGTGTCTGGAGTACAAAGTGCAAGCAAAGGGGAGCCGTCAGGGCGGGGCTCAGGGGCCGGGTCACAGACCTGTACTGCCTGCCTCAGGGCTTCCTGGACCTGCCCTGAGATCTTTTTGAATATCTGTCAGTGAAGGCGTGAGTGAGATTTCGTGAAACCCTCACAGGACACTCTTGTCGTTTAAAAAAGAGGGGGGTCGCAGAGGGCTCCAACTTCCCCCAGCACACGTTAGTAAACTGAGTTAACTGGGCAGAGGGGAGGTGTGATGAGAGAAGCCAAGAATGCCAAAACATATCACACACACGTCCGTTTCAGCTTCAGAAGATAAAAGAGGCATTGGTTTCAGTCTTGGGTTAGTTTTAGCAGATCAGGGAGCAAGAGTGTTGGCTCATTTGCCCTTTGGTTTTAGTCATAACAAAGCATGTTGCTGTTTAGATGGTTGTTTGAGTTTCTGAATGCTGAAGAATAGTCAGCATAAACGGGCTGTCTTGAAGTTGACTAATTTTAAGATATTTTTACTTTTAAAATCAGTGTTTGCTTTTATTTTAGCGATGGAACAAGATTAGAGAAGGAAGTTAAAATTAAATCCTTATGTCACACCATACCTCAGAATAAATGTCAGAGGAAATAAAAGATTTAAATGTACGAATCGAAGCCATCAGAGTACAATAATAGTACGTACAAGGACAGTAAGTAGATTCTCTCAGCACTTCATCAAGTGAAGAAACCCTAAATTAAGACACAGAGTGGGAAGTGTAACTATAAGAAATTAGGCAATTTAGAAAAAATAAGTGAAGAATGAATGATAAACTAGGGAAATATGACATGACAGCATATTAATAGTCCTAATGCAGAGGGTTCTTGAAGATCTTTGACGACTCAATAGAAGATGTGCACAGATTGTCGTAAATACGTGATGAGATTCTCCGCTTTGCTAATAGTGAAAGATGCACATGAAACAGTGAGGGCCTCCAAGGGGGAGGGGAAGTGGGTGGGCTCCTACATGCGAGCTTGGGAGTGTGGACTAGTGCCGCATTCTCTGCTACAGGTAGATCTGTTCTTTCCGTAGTTAGACAAGAGAAAAGTGTATGAAAAGCAAAAGTAAATATGATCAATTACACCTCAATAAAAGCTGCTGTAAGTGAACAAATAAGAATAGGGAGCATTATGTCAAAGGCAAAACTGGTAACAGTTTACTGATTTTTAAATTCTTTTAAATGTGTATTTTTGAGAGACAGAGCTTGAGAGGGAGAGGGGCAGACAGAGAGGGAGACACAGAATCTGAAGCAGGCTCCAGGCTCTGAGCTGGCAGCACAGAGCCCGACGCAGGGGCTCGAACCCATGAACTGTGAGATCATGACCTGAGCCGAAGTCAGACACTTAACTGACTGAGCCACCCAGGTGCCCCATAGTTTACTGATTTTTATTCCCATTTGAGAATCCAGCATGTTACCCAGGGACACTTCCATCTGCCGCCCCCCCCGCCCCCCCCACAGCTGGAGTGCTGCTGTGCCCATCCTTCCATAAGCGGTGGTCCGCAAGTGGCAAGCATAGGATGATTACTCTTGGACGTGCCTCCCCAAAGGGTTGAGTGCTGGAGTCTCCGTGTTCAGCAGGCTTTAAGAGATCTTGGCAGTGGGATTGCAAATCGTCACATGTTCTTTCCCAAAGCCTGGTTCCTCTACAGTGCTGGGGTGCAGTCCTACCCGCTGCTGCTCTAGAGACCCGTGTTGGAGGGGCAGACATATGGCCAAGGCCACAAAAGTGTTGAGCTGTGGCTGAAGATGGTTTGGGAAGGGTGAAGGCTGTGGGGAGAGTGAGAGGTAACAGCACCTTCAGTGTCACCCAGAGGTGGAGACAGTGGAGTGGATTGGGTTTGTCGGAAACTGCCAAGTTCATGGCTGTTGAGCGGTAGTTCCACTCTAACAATATTAGAGATGATGCAGGTCGAGTGATAGATAAAATGTTACTAATATGGAGATGTTTGCAACCTTTAGGAGTAGAAATCTGTAGAATGGGTTACTAAGGGAAACATTGAAGGAGCCTCCCCACCCTAGCCCTCCCCCACATCAAAAGGATTGGGGGGGGGGCTGGCCTGTCTGCATGAAGCAGAGGAGATAGTTTTCTCAGCCTTTCCGGGCTGGCGTTTGGGGGATGACCTAGATTCCAAGTAATTGCACAGTGAGGGGTGATGGGTCGGGAACACTGCACTCAGGGGGCTGGGCCTGCCGCTTGCCCCTCACTGCTGGTGGTCCTGGTACAGGATCAGGGGGCCAGGGGACCAGGGGGCGGGTGGGCTATCAGGCTGCGCCTCTGCAGACTGGCTGGATCAGGGATGTGTTCTGTGTCTGAGGCACACGCATCCAGGACGGGCACTCCTGAGCCTTTGCCCAGGTGACTGCCATGCCTTTGTTGATCCTGGGGTGCTGCTGACTGACCTTTCCTTCTTATTCCTCTGCAGACTCCAAACCACCCAAGTCCGAATATGGTGGTGGCCGGCAGCCCTCAGGGGTGGAGGAGGATTTCCTTAAGAGGTAAGCCCGAGCCTCCCTGCACCCCTGGCCCTGCGCTCTGACTGCGTGTTGTCTCTTCACGAGGTACCTTCCCCTTGCCTGAGGGTCCAGGCGTTTGTCTTACCTATCCTGCACAAGGACCCTATGGGTCAGGGGGCAATGGTCCTGGTTTAAGATGAAGAAACACCAAAAGTAGCCTGGGAGTGTTGACTGCTGATGTTCTTAACAATTCACTTTACAAAGCTAGGGCTAGTGGGGCACTTGGGTGGCTCGGTTGGCAAGGGTCCGACTTCAGCTCAGGTCATAATCTCACGGTTCGTGGGTTCGAGCCTCGCCCCGGGTTCTCTGCTCTTAGCACAGAGTCCACTTCGGATCCTCTGTCCTTCCCTCTCTCTGCCCCTCCCCAGCTCATATGTGCGCACATTCTCTTTCTTTCAAAAAAATAAAATAAAATAAAAAGATGGAATTAGCTTTATGCAGCGTCAGTATTGTAGCCAAGGAGGTTTATCTGAGGTGCTAATTGAAAACTTTTCCCAATACCCCGCCATGACAGCTTGAAGTATAGTCGGGGGCAGCAGGTTACTAGGACTGAGTAGCTGGGTGGCTGGACCGTCTGTGCCTGTGTGTGCTGCTGGTGTATTTTTAGAGATAAGAAAAAAGAAAAAGAGCCTCACAATTCTTGCTAGTTGCCTAGATGGACTGCTCCAGGCCGTTGGTGACTTCCTGTCCTCATAGGCCTCGACCGTAGAGAGCTGGCTACACCTCTGAACTGGGACCTTCGTCCCCTCCCCTGAGGCTAAGACAGCAGCTAAGGCACCGGAGCCCTCAGGGTGCAGGTCTTTGTCCTGAGTGCCTGCTGTTCTAGTGACCTGGGAAAATCACTGCATTTCTCCAGGCCCTGGAGGAGGTGTAATTAGACTATGTCTTTGGTTGGGGTAGTGTCACAATGTCTAAATGATTAAGGCCCAACACCTGGGTGTTCTCAGGGACTCTTGACTGGTTGTTATTCATTGACTTCCTCTGCACCCTGTAGGACATTGGCCTTTGTAACAGAGGACCCAGTGAGGTAACTGGGGGGGGGGGGGACACCCAGTGTCAGCCACCGTTGGGTGGCACTCTCAATGAGGTCAGCTGAGCTAGGTCTGTTTCATAGTCATGGATTGAAACCCACATTCTAAGAATTTCCCCCTCTCTGATCCTAAGAGGCCTCTCCAAGAATAACTAACCTGAACCTTCTTTTTTTGTACTTATAAATATTTTAAAAATGTTCAACTAACACATGCTAATGAAAGACTCAGGAAAATATGTAAACGAAAAAAATCACCTATAGATTCATCATCTCAGAATAACCCCTCTTAATATTTTGAAGTGTTTCTTTCAAATGTCTTCTTTCCCCTAGTTTAGGATTATTTTTTCAAAGTTATATATAACTTTATATTTTGTTTTTCTCACATAGTTTTATAACTCTTTTCCATTTGTTATACCTGCCTTATAAGCAATTTAATTTCTTTCTTTTAAGTTTATCTATTTTTGAGAGAGATAGAAACAGAAGAACATGTGCACCCACAAAGCAGGGGAGGGGCAGAGAGAGAGGGAGAGAGAATTTTCCCAGCAGGCTCCTCGCTGTCAGCACGGAACCCAATGTGGGGCTGGATCCCAGGAACCATGCGCTCCTGACCTGATCTGAAACCAAGAGTTGGACGCTTAACCCGCTGAGCCACCCAGGCGTCCCAGCAATTTTATTTCTAAAAGTATTGTTTATTGTTTCTCAATTTTTAGATTCAGCCTATTGATAAATCTAAGTGTATATTGGTCTAATGATGATATAATATGCCATTGTATACCATATATTCTTTAATTTGACCTTGATGTTGGACATTTAATATATACACTACACTATACTATAATAAATATACAATATACACTATAATAAATAATTCCTGTAAGAGCATCTTGCTACTACTACCTTTTTTCTGTCTTTAGGATTATTTTACTAGGGAGAATGCCCAGAAATAGGTCAAAGGATAGGCTTACATTCAGGATGGAGAGTTAAATGTTCCAAACAAAACATCTGTCATCTAAACTGTTCAAGTTTTCAAGTGGAGGCAGAAGGAGGTGGGGCTTCCCACTCCCGCCTCCCCTCCCCATTTTTTGGGGAGTGGCTGGCCAGGGACCTGAACCTGGGCCCCGAGAGTCTCTTACTTGGCACTGCCCTGTCTGATTCCTCATCTGGTAGCCCTGTCTCTTTTTCCTAATCTCTACTGTCCTGGCTGAGAAAGTGTCACTGCATCCCCTTCCCTGGGGACTGTCACAGATTGCCTGGTGCTCCCCTGCTGGCCTCAGAGACCCCCTGTCCCAGAGAGCTCAGGTAAGCCCACAAGCCTTCTCTTGGCCGCCTTCTGCCAGCCATGCCATCTGGATCTCTCTTCTGGCACAGGTATAAACAGGAGCAGGCCAAGATCCAGGACGAGTTGCTGCAGGTGGTGACGAGGGAAAGAGAGGCGGCCGCAAAGCATAGGAGCGCATCCATGCAGCGCGGGGAGGGCAGCGGTGACCAGGAGAAGCAGAAGTCGACCCAGCTGGTGAGTGCAGGCCTCTCCGAGCTGGCCCTTTGTGCCCCAGCAGCACTGGGAGGCAGAGCTGAGGCCCTGGAGCCGGCTCTGTATGAAGCCTGGGGGCCCGACTTCAGCTCTGTAGAAAGGGTATCTTTTCGGGGACCCAGGGCTTGGGTTCTTCTAGCCTTGGCTCTGCCACTGACTTGCCTTGCTGCCTCTGGCTGGTAATTTCAGTCTCTGGGGTGCTAAGGTTTACATGGTGAGGGCTGGATTATTCGGCAGTCTGGTCCCACTCTGAAATGTCATGGCCATAATGGGTATGTGGGCCAGGAGGGAGAGCAAGAGGGGCTTGGGAGCATGCAGTGATGAGGTAGAGAACGCAGTTGAAGGTAGGCACCCTGGGTACCAACCCTAGCTCCCCGAGTACTTGCTGGGGCCTGTATTCCAGGGTCTATGAGCCTTCACAGAGGATCATGGTGTTCACTCCCAGGGTTGCCCAAGGAATTAGGGGAGGTAATTACTGTCCAGGACTTCAGATGTGCCTGGCAGATTATAAAAGCGCACCATTATTGCTGTTACTGTTATTAGTGCGTTTAATTGATTGGAGACTATTTGTTAGGATTCTTTCTGCGGTGAGCGAGGGCTTTATTTCACAGTATGAGAAGTCTCTAGATGCCCCAGGGTTGACTAACTCAGGCGCATTGGCATCGTCGCAGAGCCCTGCTCTCCTTCCACTCTGCCATTGTCAGCGTGCCAGTGTGTCCTCGGGCCAGACGGTCCTACAGTTCAGAGATAGCTGCCCTGCTCCCCAGCAGGTCTTATGCAGATGGGGCCACACTCAGAAGAGGAGTAAGCTTTCCAGAGAGCCCCCAGCAAGAGGCCTGTGACATCACACTGGCCAGAATGGCACCAGGTGCCCATGGCTAGGCCAGTCCTCTGCAGAGGGACAGGGACGGCTCCACTGACCGGAGTGAGGGCTCTAGTCACGCTGGGCAGCGATGGGTTTCCAGAAAGAATTGGGACTGATGGTAATAATCCTCCCAATCCCATTCCCATGTGGGAAAACCCCCACATGTTCAAGAAGCTCTCTGACACCAGCTGGGTGTCCTACAATAACTGTCATCAGACTCCAAAGGGTCAGGGCTCAGTTCACAAGACTGTCCCCTTCCCCTAGTCAGACACCAGTCTACGTCCAGGTCAGCGCTTTGGGCTGACGGGTTGTTAGTTAGAGGGTCCCCTGAACCCCTTGTTTGATCTGGGTTTGATTGCTTTGCCAGAGTGGCTCACAGAACTCAGGGAAACATCTAACTTCCTGAAAGGATTCTAAAAGGATTTAACTCAGGAATGGCCGCATGGGAGGAGAACATAGGACGAGACATGTAGGGAAAGGACATTGGGCTTTCTTCCATGTCCTGTGCCCGGGCACCACTCTCCAGAATGGCTCCCTGTTCACCAACCTGGAAATGCTTTAAAAAACCCTGTTGTTTTTGGGGTGAAACTGGGGTGAGGCTTCATTACCTAGGTGTGATTGACTACATTGTTGGCCATTGGTGATGGAACTCAACCTCCAGCTCCTTTCCCCTCCCTGAAGCTCAGGGCTACGGCTGAAAGTTCCAGCACACGGGGCGTTTGGTTGGCTCCATTGGTAACCAGTCTCCACTGGTAAAAGTCATCTCATTAATATGAAAAAGACACCTTTATCTCTCTCATCACTTTAGAAATTCCAAGGGTTTTAGGAGCTCTGTGCCAGTAACAGTAAAGATGAAATAGTTAGATCTTGTTCTTAATCAGGATACACGGCAAGGAGGGTGGGAGGCGTGATGGAGGGATGGCCGTAGCAGCATCTAGGATCATCTGCCCCAGAGGCCTTGGCTTGGAGGCAAGCAGCAGCCAAAGGTGGGTGGCCTGGTGTCCCCCGTGCTCCACAGAAGGGAGTTGGGGACACAGTGACACCTCTTGGGACTGTGCCCTGGGTCGTGCGGGGAGGGAGGCCTCTGCACAGACTTGGAAAGCAGGGGCAGGTACAGAAGAAATGCTTGTCGTGCTAGGCCTCAGGGAAATAGGAACAATGAGGGTCCTTGCCCTTGGGGAAGTTTCAGTTTCAGCCGTGATGTGCTTGGGAATGCAAAGGCAGTGGTGTCATCTGCTGGTGGAAGGCTCGCCTTTGAGTCAGGCTTGAGTGACTGGGGCACCCAGACCTGGGGGAGACAGGTGGGCATGGAGAAGGTGATGGAACACATGAGAGAGGGGAGGGAGGTGTGAAGCCGCCTTACAGAAAGCCTCAGACACCTTGCGAACTTGACCCACAAAAGAGCTCGCCATGACTCTGAAACCACGAAGGAGTCTCCCCAGTTCTTAAGGACAGCGATGATGCAATCTGACTTGTGTCTTTTGAACCCTGGGGCATCCGCTGAGGCATCAGGTGACACAGAGAGAAATGGGGGTGAGGAGGTGGTGTTAGAGCATCTCACAGTGAGCCTCTGAGGGGCAGGCGGGTTGTCACTCCTCTGCAGGAGCTCCCAGCCAAGCTGAAAGGACCCTGGCTGGACATGAAGGGTTAGTCAATATGGGACGAGCAAACAAAGTTGGCCACGTGGGACAGTCACCTAGCACGGGAAATTTCACCCTGCACATGTGGTGTCCTTCGTTCTCACCTGGAATGTGTTAATGACAAGGAGAGGGAATTCACGACTTCCCTCTTCCCTCTGTAAGGGAGAAGGCTGGGTCTCGTGTCCTCCACACTGGCCTTGGCCAAGAACCTTTGCAAGTGGGAAGAGGCTTAAATGACCCACACAGGTGTGTGGGTTTTCTTTTATAATAAAGAGTAACTTTAGCATAAAGAAGATGTGTCTTTATTTGATTCTACTCCCCGCTCTGCCCCCCAATTTCTCTAAGGAGAATGCTCTTCTGAACCTGAGTTCTTAAGGAATAGTGAAGCAAGCGGCTTCCTTCATTTTGTAAATGTTGATTAACTACTTTTGCAGGTGTTCCCTTTTTTTGACTGTCAGCCTCCATCTCTCCATGCAGTTAGTGCCCTGTTTCTTTTTGGGAATTTATCGGTCTCCTGTTGTGTGTCATGTTGGTGGGCTTGCAATTCCAGGGCCCAGCTTCCTTTATGGAAGCCGGACCTCTTCCCTCCCCTTGCCTCAGGATAGCCAGGGCCCAAGGGCAGCCGAGCAGACCCTCGTTCTGGGGACTTTGAGTGAGTGAGGAGGCCAGGGCAGGATTGCTCCCTGGAGCTGAGGGATACTTGTGACGACCTTCATCTGGAGGGGGGGGGCTGTCTGGCTGTCTCCTGGACCTCCACCATGCCCGCTGGTTTCTGTCTGGCTCTCTTGTCTTCTTTAGGATTGAATCACCTGCCGATTACCTGCGGTCAGCTCCCCTTTGCTTGAGTTAGTCAGAGTTGGTTTGTGTTGCTTGGAGCAGTAGCAGATGGAAAGAGACACACGAATGTGGTTTTGAAGGCTTCCACCCGTCAGTACTCAATGTGAGGAGAGGCGAAGGGAAGCTGGTATCAGGCCCTGTTCTGTATGTGGGGGCAGGAGGCACTAGCCTCGATGCTGAGCTATGCCACAGCCATCAGGTCCGTTTGGGTGGTTGTGGTTGGCAGGGACTTTTAGTGGAAAATTTCTTCTTTTTTAAAAAAAGTTTATTTATTTTCAGAGAGAGAGAGAGTGAGCACGTGTGTGAGCAGGGAAGGCGGGGAGGGGCAGAGAGAGAGAATCCCAGGCAGGCTCCACACTGGCACCGCAGAGCCTGATGTGGGGCTCGAACTCATGAATCGCAAGATCATGATCTGAGCTAAAATCAAGAGTCAGACACTTAACTGACTGAGACCCAGGTGCCTCTAGTGGAGATAATTTCAAAACTGTACTTGTACTTTAGAATATTTAAATAAAAAGAGAAAGAAGAACCTGAACAGAAGCATAGAGAATTTTCTTTTTCTCATCCAAGTCTTCCATGTGCGGACTGAAGGGGCCTGCTGGCCAGAGCATTTAAGGCTTTAGAGTTTGGATCACCATGCATCCTCCTAGCCTCCAGGTTGGATGCTGAGGCAGGGGCAGTATGACCTCTGGCGGTCTGAGCTGGCCTCCTACTTAGCCTTGGTGCCTTGTCTCTCTGCCAGTGTCCTCAAGCCCTGCACCCTTGAACCTGTAGCCTTGTCTGGAGGACTTTTTTCCAAGTGTGCCGAGTTGAGTCTGACATTTAATGTGCTCTCCTGTTCTCTCTTTTGCCTCTGACTTTTACAATATTGATTTTTTAATCTTCTGCATGAGGGAATAATTCAGCTCATTATTGGGAAAAGTTCATAAAACTAATGATGAGGAAAGATAATTATTTTTATAACTTACGTCTGATGACAAAAGGGTTCCCATTTTCTATCCAGTGCAGTACTGGGCTGTTTTGGAATATGTTTATGCATGTTTTCCTGTCACTTGAAGACTGGTAGAGTCCCAGATATAATTGGGGTGAAGGCCCGGGGGGTCATTGGAGCCTGTGTGTGTGAGGTATGCTTTCCTTTGACTTGGGGGAGGGCATTTGGATCCCAGCCATTCTAGAGAGAAATCAGAAACAACAGAGCAGTTTCTTGGGCTGAGCCTTCTGATGGGCAGAGCTCTACTGTAGGGGCGAATGAGATTTATGACCTTGCCTGTTGGATTCCTGACACATTGTTAGGTATGGGCTTGCAGTATATCTGACAGGAAGCAAAAACTTTCATTTCATTTTATTTCTCTTTTGGTGAGCGATTCTATCATTATTTTCTATCCATATTCTCTATGTGCCTGTTAAGAGAGGCCCCGGATTCATTTCTTGATAAATGGAAATAAATGAGAAGCAGTTTCCGATCTGGAGAAGCTCTGTTCATCAGCGGAGGTAAGTATTTTCAGAAGTGCCTGGACAGCGTGACAATATCCGACCAAAGGGACAAGAAGGCACAAGAGGAGGAAAGAGGCGGGAACAGCAGCTTCTCTTCCTGGTGGGTCGAGAAGGTCTTCTGAGGGGAGGCCACCCATGGCTGGATCCTGAGCACTTGCTCATGAAGGACGCTAGGGCAGAAGCTGGGGCGGGTGGGGACATGGCGCCTGGCCGCATCTTGGTGAGTGGGGTGTGACAGGCAAATGTGGACGGAGGGTGAAATCCTGCAAGTCTGACCCTGACCTTTGGGGGAGGGTTTTCTTACTCATCCAAAGAGACGCACAAGGAGAGAGCTTTTCTTCCATTGCACGGGCACATGGGGAAAGGTCTGAAATGGCAGATGAAGAAGGTGGGACCGAATCCTTCCTCTGCCGTAAGCGAGTGCTTCTCCACCCAGATGTGCCCGCCTGACTTAAGGACTTGCCCAGGAATGGGTGTCCTGCTCTGATTTCCAGTTTGCAGGGGTGGTTTGATCTTTTCAGTGTTCAGACTCTTTAAGAAGCTGCCACTTTAGGTCTCTGCTACCTGTAATTGGGATTTGAGGAAGATGTCGGATCTGGAAGTTTTTGGGTTGCAGGTTTCTGAACTCCTGAAGGGGCTGGAAGGTTTATTTTGGTTTTGTTTGTTGCTACACCGTTGCTTCCTAGTTGTCCCCTCCTACATCTTCGTCAGTCTCGCTCCTCAGCTTATAAGCTCCTCGGGGATGGGGACTGTGGCATGATGGCTTTGGTCTTGGTGGTGCCCAGCAAATTCTCGATGCACAAGGATGGCCAGGGAATGGCAGGGCTCGAGTGGGCGAGGGGTGTGGGGCAGTGCCTCCTGCTTTGGAGACCTCTGTACAGCGTCCTTGCTCGGCTCCGGGAGGCCTCCTTGCAGTGCTCCTCGCAAATCGGTGGAAGCAGATCCCCATGTCAGCCTTCTCTGGACAGCAGCTTGCAGGTATGACCTTTTGAAACAAAAAAATAAAGCCTCACACAGCAAAAGAGCCTTTCGGTATCATGATAATCGTGGAGTCAACTAGTTTACGTGACTCTCTCTCCAGCTGTTTGGCAGGTCTGTTTGTTTTAGAACTTTTTGGCCCAGGGACTCTGGCGGCCTTGTCCTTATGCTTCCTCTCATTTGAGCTACAGATAGAGATCTTGAATTCCTATGGAGATCTGTCTGTCAGCACCTAGATGGCTGATAAAAGCCATCATCTGAAAAGAAAAAAAAAATGCACCTGTCATGTCATCCATAACCCCTTTCTTTGCTTCCCTAAACCTTGCTGGTTGTTTTTTTCTTTTCTAGATTAGCTCAGGGGCTGACAAACTTTCTCTGTAAAGAGCCGAACAGTAATAGATTTTACAACCCGTGTATGGTCTCGGTCACATATTCTTTGTTGTTGATTTTAAGGCTTTAAAAACTGTAAAAAAACAAAAAAACAAAAAAACAAGAACTATTCTGAGCTCAGAGGCCATGCCAAGAGCAGTGATAGGTTGGCTTTGTCTGGCCAGCTGTTGTTGGCTGACTCCCGGCCTCAATGGTGCGGCTCCAGGGACTGTAATACTTTGAGTCTCTCTGAGTCCTGAGGTGCTGCAGGCAGCTGGGGGACAGGGGTGCTGGTGGTGACCCTCGTTCCTCAGAGGTTACTGTTCCCATGAGAAGTTTCACAGCACTGTGGTGCCTGATGGCTTCAGTCTTCTGATTTGTAAAGTGACGACTTTTCTGGAGACAGTGCAGTGGGCTCTGTGGGAAGAGCCATGAACTTTTACTTTCTCTTCTGATTCTTTTTAGATTTGGCAGTTTTTAGAGTTTCTATTTCTCTACTGAAACTCCCCATCATTTATACAGGTTGTCCACCTTTTCCTGCGGGTCATAATTGTCTAAAGTTTATGGTAATTTCAGCATCTGGGTTTTACCTCTGGGTTTGGTTCAGTGGATTATTTCCTCTCTTGATAACAGGTCCCCTTTTCCTACAGCTTGTAATTTTTTATTGGTCCTGGACATCATGCATAGAAGAACAGTAGAGCCTGAGGAAAATAGGGTTTATTCCAGAACTGGCCGCTCTTCTTCTTTTGACAGACCATTGGCATGGGTGGCTGGGTAAATCTAGTCTGTATTTAAGCAGGCTCTGGGCTCTCTTGTTGCTTTGCCTTCGGACTCTGCAAGGGTAGGACCCAAGACTGTTTAGGAGGGCTTGGGATCTGGGCAACACAGGGTTTGTCTGTGCTGTCCTGTTCTCCCATCAGACTTTTGAGAGGCCCTGCTTATCTTACCCCAGGTCCTTCTTTGCGCCTTTTCCCGAGGCAGGCGGCTGCTGGGCGGTGCTTGGTGTAGGGCCTGGAGCACCGTGGGCTTCTCTCCATCTCCTGCTGTGTGTTTAGGTGTCTCCTGGCCCAGTGCACCCGTGCCTCGGGGGTCCATGGAGGGTATTTCAGTCACTTCCCACCCTGTCCCCAGGACTTTCAAACAATATACATAAGGAGGAAGAGACTCATAACTCAGGCCACATTTATTTATTTCACTCTTCCCTTTGGTTGTCATCACTTTATACTTTTACTTTTCAAAAGTTTATTTATTTTTGAGAGAGAGAGAACGAGCGTGAGCCGGGGAAGAGCAGAGAGAGAGAAGGAGAAAGGGAATCCTGAGCAGGCTCCATACGCAGCCAAACCCAGGGCTCCCTATCATGACTGTGAGATCATGACCTGAGCCGAAATCAAGAGTTGGCCGCTTGACTGACTGAGCCACCATGTGCCCCGGGTGTCATCACTTTGAAGCACCCTTCACACCCCAAGGAAAATGAAAAGGGCAGAGTAATATGAGTCATTTTGCTTCCTCTCTCGATATCTGGGCCCATATGGCTACTGTCCTTCCACGGGCCAGACGGGCTGTCCCCAGGGTATGAAGGACATTCATGCAGCTGACCACCACCATGTCCCCTTTGCAGCCACATTTACTCAGAGAGCAAGGGTGGGTGCATTCCATATCCTAGAGAATTGGAATAATTGTTTGGAAGAGGTACTGATGCTTCTTGGGTCCTATTTTCCTTATTGAGATCAAAGTTAAAACTGCCTGGCCTTGTGGCCATATGGTAGGATAATTTATGGAGACAGGAAGACTACAGATAGGCTTGTATAAAAACTGGTTCAGCCATATTTTTGGCTGGTTACACACCAAAAAAGGAACTTTGGTGTATTTCTCATATATTTGTAGAAAGCAGGGCGGGGGAGGGCCTAAAAACCAGTTGGGGACTAAGAGCCTGGCCCAGAAGTTCAGGGCTGGCCCCCAGGGCATCAGGACTGGGTCACCATTCTTGTGGGGGTTGTGAGCATCGACTTGTGGAGCTGATGGGAAATGTGTGGCACCGGGAGCTCCAGGAAGGAGCTAGTGTGGTTCTAGGCTAGTGAAGGGGACAGAACTGTGCCCACATGGCCTGTCACTGGGGTTTTGTCACTTGGCTGTGCTGCTGCTTCCTTCCTGCGGTGGAAGAGAGGCAGACATGATTGTGCATGGCTGGTGAACTTCAGCCTTCTCTTCTCCTTTTCCATCCATGGGCTGGCGACCTGGGGTCGATGTGAACTAATTCCTAGGGCAGATCAGTCATGCAGGCTTCTGACCAGTCCTCTGGAGAGACATGCTGGAGTCGGGGGGTGGGGGGCTCACAGGAGCCCCTTGTTTATGGGCAGATGCATGGGAGTTCCACCTGTGTGGCACGGAACTCGGGCCCTCTGGTTCTGTGTCGCTCCCAGCTGCCCTTTGCCTGCACCACTTTGCTCTTTTTCCTTCCTGCTGTGTGTCGGGATCATCTGGGAGGCTGGCAGAAATACACGGGCCAGAAATGACGGGATCACTCTTTGTTTCTCTGACCCTGGAATCTATATTTTTAACAGCCTCCCCTTGATGCCCATGCGGTAGGCCCAGAGCTGGCTCCTGGCCTGAGGTTGGGAGCCAGGTACCCATGGCTGTTCTGCGCCTTTGGCTCTTGGGGCTCCTGAGTGATGTGCGGTGTTCCCACTGGTGATGTGGCCCCCTGCGGTACTCGAGGGCAGGACTGTGCTCTTTGAAACGTGCGCCAGGTAACTGATGGCCCCCCTACCCGATGTGGCTTGCTGCCTACGCGGATGCCTTTATCAGACTTCTTGGCCTCAGAGGAGAGCAGGAGCTCTTCGCTGAGGATGGCTAGGGAGGAGAGTTGACTCTCTGCTGGTACCATGCCTGGGGAAGGGGCAGCTGACTGGGGCTTGGTATTTTGGGGGACAGGTGGTAAAAAGGTGTTGCCAGAGCAGGCAGTGGTGGCTTCGGACATGAGTGATGTCAGACCCCTGGCAATCACGTGGACTGGAGGTGAGCGCTCCACACTTACATCCTTGCAGAACCTTCCTTAGTTCCTATGTGATATTTGAGGCATGTGACAGGGATAGAAAGGAACCACCTCAGGGCGTTTAGACCCATTATCTGGCCTGCAGAGGGAAGGGCCATTATGGTCCAGTTGCTTCTCAGGTCACTGGGACACGGCCACCTGTGAGCCCAGGAGACCTGAGAGTTCAGCTCCTGGCGTTGCCCTCAAGAAGCTCATTAGGCTCTTGTTTCCTGTCTACCTCGTTAGGTGCATTGTGCTGGTGTCCTTGGGCCGGGACAGTCCTGTTTTTCCCTCAGCTCTTCTGCACATTTCTAACCGCCAGGAAGGTGGTGGTTGTCCTGGCAGCGAGGAGGAGGAGGAGGAGGACTAGGGTGAGGGCATGTGTGATGAGGTGAGGTTGAGGGTGGGGCTTGTCTGGACGAGGCCACTGGTGATGCCAGGTGGGCACTGAGACGATGAGTAGCATCTCCAGCTGTTTGAATCCTAGTAGAAAGTGGGAGACGTGCGGACTCCTCCTCCCTGAAGAACGCTTTTTCTCTGTGGACTTCTCCAATGACAAAGCAGGGATTTCAGGATCTGTTCCAGAATGGCCCTCCTGTGGGAAGGGAGACCCCCACACACTGGGGTGCTGAAAGATGTGCATTTAGCCATCTTATTTAAGGAGCTGGGATTCCAAGTGGGTTTCATGGCCTGGGCTGATTAGGATTTTGTGCAGCTTCCTCCCCCTCGGTGCCTCACGGGTCTGCAGATGCCTCCAGTTGCCCCTTCCCGGCTCCGGTGTGCAGCTCCGGTGACCTCGGCTGTGTGCTGACAAAAGCGGGGGCTCCTCATTAGCTGCTAACTTTGTTAGGCAAATGGCTGATTGCGGTTCCTTTCCTGGTGTCATTGCTTCTAATTAGCAGATCGCATGTCTCTGAAAATGTCTCTTAGCACCAGGGATGAGCTAAAGAGGCTGACAGCTGGGGCTGGGATCTGGAGAGAACGGTGAGAGAAGCTTCTGCCCATAAGCCTCTTGAGGGATTCTGCCACCGACCTCAGCCAGGCTCCTTGGCCTCCGTGCGCCTGGTGGGTCCCGAGGGATCTGAGCTGTGGCCTTGCCTGGGAAAACTCAGCAGTGGGTGGGCGGGGGTGGGAAGAGTGACCTGAGCCACCAACAGGCATCGTGGCAGCGGGTGACACCTTACTGACCTACAGCTCTGTTTCTTGTGTGAAGCCCAGGGCCTGGCTGAGAGTGTGGCATGTTGAGCAGGCCTTGGGCGCTGTGGGCAAGCCTGAACTTGTGGGGAGGCCTGGAGAGTGCAGGCTGGAGGTGGGGGTGTGTGCTGGCAGTGCCGGGCTCTCCAGGTCACAGGCTGCCAGGGGCAGGGCTGCTCAGGTGCAGTACCTGCTGTTCGGGCGTCTCTACACCCACGCTGTCCCTCCACTTCTCAAAGCAGTGCCGCCATCCCCACCACTTGCTCTGCCTTGTGGATGGAGCAGGGCTGGCTCCACGGCGCTAACCCATCTTGGTAGCTGTGTGCTTTCCTTTTCTGTCCTGCTCGAGTGGAACCCGGCTGGTGTCTGCCCGCTCCTGTGCATGCCTCTAGGATGCCAGCGGGGCTGTGGAGAGGGGAGGCCACGGTTTGTTTCAGGTCTGTTTGTGTGCCTAATCCACATAGTCTTTGGGGAGCCGCCATTCTGCCTTTGCCTTTCTCTGAGAAAATGTTGTTGTTCTGTCCTTTAAGCAGGTTGTGTTTGCCCCCTTGGGGAGACGCCACTGCTGGTCACTGGCAAGGCACAGAATGGCACAGGGGTTATTTGGCTGACAGACGTCAACAAGTAGGACAGGAGAAAAGTCTCAAGACATTTGCCTCTTATCTCCATGTCCGCCCCGTGGCTGAGTGAGGGCCCCTGCTCCTGTGTCTGGCCTATACGATGTGTGCTCTTGGCTGGAGCAGCAGGTTCAGTGACCAGGAGCAGCTCGGCCTGTGACAGAAGCCCAGGGGGCAGTGGCTTCAACAGTGGGGGGTGTGGACTTCGTGACTAAGAAGTCTGGGGGCCAATAACCCAGGCAGGTGTTGCAGCTCAGTGCAGTGGGAGGGATCCATTGACTTCCTTTCCTTTTTTTTTTTTTTAATTTTTGTTTATTCTTGAAGGTGAGAGAGAGAGCGAGCAAGAGAGAGTATGAGCAGGGCAGGAGCAGAGACAGAGGGGAAACGCAGAATCTAAAACATGCTCCAGGCTCTGAGTAGTCAGCACAGAGTCTAATGCGGGGCTCAAACCCATGAACTGTGAGATCAGGACCTGAGCCTAATGCTGCTGCTTAACCGACTGAGCCACCCAGGCTCCCCGACCTCCTTTCCTTTTGATCCACCATTCTCACTGCAGCTCTCCTCATGGCCTCAGGATGGCTACTGTGCCTCCAGACATCACATTCATTTTCCAGGCAGGAAGAGAGAAGGCCCAAAAGCCTTTTCCTAGTGAAGTTTTCTTTTCTATGGGAGGGACACCCTCTCCAAGGACTCTCACCAGCACTACTGTGTCACAGCGTCACCTCTGGCTCAAAGAGAAGCTGAGATAGTAATTTTAGCTGGGCATCTGACTGCCCCCCAAAATCAGGTTCCTTTTTCAAGAAGGGGCCAAATGCTGGTCAGTGGCAAGTGGCACCTCCTGTCGCATGGCAGCATAGAAGGAGCCCTACTTCTGGATGGGTTAGACCTGGACACAGATTCATCAAGTACTCCCTCCATGATCTTGGGCCCCTTCCACAACCTGCACCAGCCTCAGTTTCCCCGCATGTCAGATGGCAAAGAACCAGAGCTGCACAGGTGCGTCAGCGTGGCGGTGGGAGCTGGTGCTCCGCTCGCTGGCTGGCAGGTGGGCAATCTGTGCATTCACATCTTTGGATCGTGCCCAGCTCCCCAGGTGCAGGAAAAGAGAAGTCCAGCCACGACCACTGTGCGTGTAAAGAGTAGAGGTGGCGGAGACGGGGTGCTTCCGAGGGCAGGGGCACTGCTGCTGCCGGCGCTGACTTTCCTGCTCTATCTTGCCAGACAGGGCATCACTTAACGGAGGCCCCCGCAGCACTCCTCCCTCCCTGTGCACCTTTCTTCAAAAGCAGCCCTTCCAGATCCCGCCGGGCCTTCTCTCTGGATGTCTGAGCTCAGCCGGAGCCTCTGGTGCCTGTGTTCTCCTGGCTGGTTCTCGCTGATGCCCAGACTGGAGTGTTTCTGTGTGCCTGGGCTCGTGTGCGGCCGAGGGGAGGAGCCCGCTTGCTCACTGGCACCCATGTTCTTGGCAGCACGTCCTCCTCTTTCCGATTCCCCGTGGGCTATCTCTGGGGAGTTCTGGCGCCCTGCTCTCTGCTAGACCTGAGGTGGCTGGGGGCAGCTGAGGGGCAGTGCGGGGCACAGCAGCTCTGCATGTGACACCTTGGTGCCTCGTGTGCCCAGCCGCGCAGCTCCGGTGCCATCGGGCCGAGGGCCCAGGGAAGGGACTGCTTGCGCTCTTTGCCCCCCTGTCCCCTGCAGTGTGCTCTTTGCCCCCCTGTCCCCTGCAGGGCCGCCCCCCTCAGCACCCATTCCTGTTAGTTCTGCTGGCTCTGGCCACCCTTCCCAGTCCACATGGCCCTTGGTGGGTGCCTGTCTTTGCGTGCAGTGGCCGGTGCTCCGCTGCCCCAGCGCCCTTCCCCACCTGGATACCCTGCTGTGCCCGCACCCTGTTGGCTGCCGCAGGAGGCGAGCTAGAGTAAGCTGGGCAGCCTCAGCCCAGAGCCTCTCTGCTTGTGGGGCTCCCGAGTGGCAGACAATGCTGAACACGGGGCCCATTCTCTAGTTGACTGGTTGGACACGATGTCGGCACCTTATCTTCACGCTGACACACACTGGACATTAATAGAAATACATCGCCATGGCACATGTGTGGAATTTCAAGCAGCCGCCCGGGCTGGCGCCTTCAAGAGCCTATTGTGTGCTTAACCTCTTCCGAAGAGGTTTTTGATGAGAAATGAGTAAGACAGTTAACTCTCAGCAGCTGGGTGTGTGGCAGGTTTTCTTTCTTCTTCTTCTTCTTTTTTTTCCCCCCATTTCCCCTTCTTGATTCTCTGTGGAGCTTCCTTAATCTTTGCTCCAGAGGAGTGGGCTTTGCTGCCTCAGGATTTCTTATTTAATCTACTGCTGCTTGAGCCGGGCTCTTCCGGCACTGACGGGGCGGCCTTGGTGGTGGTGCAGGGGGCAGGGGGGCGGTGTGTAGCGGGGGAGGCCTCACTGGTATCTCGGTTATTGGGTCCGAGTTCAAGGGGACGCCTTGAACTTTATGGCTGCAAGGGGCCATCGGGGCTACTGACCTCTCTTCTGAGATGCTTGCTCTAAGCACTTGATAGTCATTTCCCCCGCACCTTTATCTCCTCTCCTTATTTTTTCTCAAGAGCTGCCGTGATTCCCCAGTTTTCCTGATTGACATCTGAAGTCCAGGAGAAGAAAGACTTGCTCAGAAGCTCGGGTCTGGATGCGGCCCGGGGTGGCTGGGGCTGGCCGGTCATCGTGGTGGTCCCTTAGGTATTGTAAGCGAGACTCTGGACTGTGTAGCATGTGGGAGAGCTTTGTATACCTTCGCTTTCCCCGGCTGTAAAGTGAGGGGAACAATGTTTTGGTGCGGGGTTTAGATGAGATAATGATTTGGTGTCGAGGAGGATGTCTGCGCCATGGTAGGTCCACAACGAAACTGGAAAGCATTCCCTGCTTCTTGTGTGTCTCAGTCTTCCTTCTACGACGGCTGTCATTCCCTGTCTTTCATCAGATGCCTGCTTTGTAACTTCCCCTCCTTTGTTCCCCAGACCCATTCTTGGCTTTCCCCAGCCCTTGTCTTCACCCCCGTCTGCCGGCCCCAGACGTCTCCCTGCCCTGCAAGACTGGAACTCACAGTTGCTCACAGCCAGCCCTTCTTGCCTTCGTCCTTGGATCCGTCTCCATGCCCTCTTTGCCAGCCTCCAGCAGTGGGTCTGCCTGTTCACCTGCTTCTCTGACCCTGGACTCTGGGGGGCTGTCCCAGAAAGTCACACACTGACCCGAGGGGCATCGCTGCTGCTGGCTTAACCCCTTTGCCTTTTCCGGGTGGCTGCTGTGGCACTCTGTACCACACCTGCCCTGGGCTCTGTCCATACTCACACGTTCAGCCCAGCCCAGCTTTCTCTGTCCCTGCCTTGCCAACCTCTCTTCTCTGTCCTCTTACAAGGCGCCTTACCTGCTGCAGCCTGGGCCTGGCCCTCTTTCCCCATAGAGCGTGTTCTGGCGCCTTCCCGCTCTTGCCCCCGTGCTCTGCTCCTCCCTATGTGAAACCAGCCCCCCTCCTCCAACAGCAACTCTGGGTGCAGCCTTGCCTCCCTTTTCTTCAGCATCTTATTTTGAAATCAACAGTAGAATTGTAATCTCACTTCTCCAACTCATTACAATTTGGTCTTCACTTTCCTTAACACTTTGTTCTCAGTAATTACTATGTCTTTTTTCCAAGAAATCTGATGACTTTGTTCATGTTTGCTCCACGGGGCTTTGGACACTAAACAACCACATCCCCCACCCCGCCCCGACCTTTAGACTCTGACTTCTGGTACCCTTTGTGCCTCCCTTTTTGTATGCTCCGTCCGTCCATGCAGCACATGTTCACCGAAGGGTGCTGTTGCCCGTACTGGGTTGGGGACCCAGACGTGACTGCGTCTGAGCCCTGCTAGAGCCCGAAGTCCAGTTGGAGAGAAAGGCATTTTAATGTTTTTAAATAAGGAAATACTGATTGAATTACAAACAGAGAGAAGTGTGATGCTTTTAAAGAACAAGGTGTGTGGAGAGAGAAAAGCAGGAGGGACCTCATTTACATGGAGGTCTATGCAGGCTTCTCTGAGGAGCAGACATTTGTGCCAAGGTCTAGAAGAATGATAGGAATTAAAATAAGAACGGGGAGGAGGACACTGTGGTCACAGGGAGGTGCGTGGCCAAGGGTCTTGGGGTGAGAGGGAACTCAGGGAAGCAAGGAGCACGGAGGTGGGGGCGGACGGGACAGAGTCTTATAGGCACGGTGGGAGGCTGGGGTCAGAGGCTGGAGGGAGCCTGTGGAAGTTTCTCACAAATGTTCTGTGCAGAGTGGCCCAGAGTGATGGGAGATCCACGGGATCTGCCCAGTAATCCTGTGAGAGGTCACAGTGACCCAGACAAAGGACAGTGACCCAGTGGGTAGGAAGAATTGCACAGCGAAAAATTGGCAGTTTGGGGTATGTGGGCGGAGGGAGAAGGAAGTGGCAGGCATGATTTCTCGGAATTCTGGCTCTGCCCTTTGCTGCGTTGGGGATGCCTAGACGAGTCCTCTCTGGATGCCTGGTGTCTGCCCCTTCCCAGTGCTGTCACAGATGGTCCTGGTGTCCGGGCAGAGACCAAGCTGCTATAACATGGAGGCTTCCCAATACTTGTATTCCTCTTTCCTGTGATAATCCAGAGGTGCATGGGGAGCCCAGGACTGGTGGGGGCTCTGCCTGCCTCAGCACCTGTGGCTTCAAGTTCAAGATGGTTGTTCTGGTTCTCGTGGGTCCTAGCTGGTGGGAAAGTGCAGGGGCCACAAGGGCACACACCCACTCTGTCATTTAAGGATGAGAACTTGATGCTGTTAGTGGACATACCTAACTGCCAGAAAGCAGTCCCTTGGCTGCACTTGGTTGCCTGGGAAATGTCGTCTAGCTGGGAGCCCTGCCCAAACGCTGCTCCCTGGGGGGAGGGAAAAACGGGTGTTGGGGGCATTTGGAGATCTGCTATGGTTGTCTGTTGTCTCCTCATTCTTCCTCAGAGATCCCCCACCTCCATGTGCACCTTGAGCTTGATCTCCATTGAGGGCTTTGCATCTCTGGATGCTGGTTGGAGCTCTCTCTTGGTGCCTTCAGGTACCTCCAATGCCCAGAACAGAAAGTGTCTGTTTCCCAAACCTGTGCTTCGGTCATTTGTAAACTATTTTGTACTTGAGATAACTGCTCAGTGGTCCTCGCGTAGCACTAAAAGGCCATAGCGAAGGTACAGTGCTGTCAGCTGTGCCTAGAAACTCGAGGGAGGTGTTTCTGTGGAGGGAAGAAACTCGAAGGGAGATTCTCCATCAGAGATGATTTGTGTCTCCCTTTTCCTTCCCCGTGGTCAGCTGGCTTGAGGGTCTTCCACTGAGGACTTAGACATGCGACTCTGTTGTTTCGAAGCCAGTCCATCAGAAGCTGCATGCGGCAGGGCACGCAGTTCCTCCCGGCCATCTGTCCGCAGCTGGGCCCTGGCCAGACCTGACAGAGGGCTGGTGTTTTCCAGCAGATCAGATGGAGTCAGAGACAAGTCCTTTGCGGCTGGGGACTCCCTTTCAGAAGTTGGGCTGAGATGAGAAGGACTGAGATCGAGCCCAAATGAGCCTGGCCGCTGGTGCCCGAGGCTCACTGGAGGGTCTGGCCCTCCTTGAGCGTGGCCCCCTCTGGAACAGGAGGCCCCTGGGTTAGTCCCCCGCCTTCTCCCCAAACCCTCCCGAGTGAGCAGACCCACCCACCATCGTGCTAATTCCCTCCGCGCTGAGCGTGAGCTCCACTGCATCCCAGTTAAAGCCAGCCCATTAGCACTGCCCCGTCTGTCACCGTAAATGGAAAGATCTTCTAACAGGTGGGCCCGCAGCTCTCCCGTGCTAATGAGGAATCTGCGGAATTCCTCCAGGGACTCCGTCGGGGCACCATCACAGGCCCAGCCCTTGCCTTCCTCCTCCTCCTCTGGAAGATGCAGCTGACCAAGGGCGGTTGGTGCTCTTTGCTGACCCCAGTGCGACCCTCTTGACCTCCAGAGGCTCTGGAAGGCTGGGGGAAGGCGGTCACGGCGGAGGGCCTTCTCATCTTTCTTGCCCTCTGTGGGTCTCCCTGGAGTCACCACCAGCACTGGAGGAAGGGACTGTATGTTTTATCTCTTGTCTGGTCTTGCAGGGCCTCATGGGGGCTGGTGTTTTCCTCTTGGCCTCTGAGAGGCTTCTCTGAAAACACTTGAACACACTTGCTTTTTCTCCTTAAGAAGAATTTGCCTGTGTTGCACTAACTTAATCCTTGCCTCCGCTCCCCTGGAGGGGCAGGACTTTGCTCCTTACTGGGCTCTGGCCGATTAGACCCAGGGCTTTAGGAATTTAGGCTAATGTTTCCGGTTTTGGTTGCATCTGGCCACAGGGTGGGTGGCAGTGGCATAGTCCGGGTTGAGGAGCCAGGTGATGTGGGATCAACTCCTGAGACCCAGCTGTGCTCCTTGGTAATGTCACCCATCTCTCTGCTGTCCCTTCTGTGAGTGGGGATGATGGCTCTGCCTGGTCGCCAGACTGTCGTGGAGGCTTCTTGAGAGAATGGATGGGGGCTTGGCACGCAGCACGACTTGGTACCGTCAGCCCAGCGCGGTTGCCCCCTGGACCACTTGCAGCCCTATACAGGGTAGCATGCCCACCCCTCAAGGCTCCTGGCCCGCCCCACTCAGGGATACTTGCTGATGTGCAGTGACACTCACTCATTTGGTGGCCACATAAAGGATTTTCTGTTCTAAGGAGTTCACATCAGGTTTTGGACCAGGGTCTTAGGGTAAAGGCCAGAGCTCAGAGCCCTAGTGTTTGGGGGCGGTGGCCGGCCTCCTGCTGTGTTCCTGCCTGTCTTGTTTTCTGCATTCACTTGGGACAGGCTCTGGGGTTTAGGAAGGGATGGGATGGGGGCCAGGCGCTGAGAGGAACCCAGCCGACTCCCTCCCACTGTTGATCCTGTCCTAGGTCCCTCTGGAATGATATTGGTTGTTACCATAGCCAGAATTTCGCTGTGCTTTGTGAATGAAGTATGCTGGTCCTGGAACCCCTTCCTGTCCTGCATGTGGGGGCCACTAGGTGGCAGTCCTGGGCCACGTGTCTGCCTGGAGGACCCAGGGCTGAGAGCAGGCCTCCCAGGCTGGGAGGGCAGGCCCCTTCCCCAGAGGGCTGGAAATAAGGGAGTCTCCTTGTTTTGGGATTGATCTCCCACTGCCCCCTTCACCTTTTGTTGGGAGCCCCAGGTGTTTGCATCTGTGGTCCCCTGGGGCCTCTTTTTGTTGTGGCTGCCCTGGGGGCAGGTGCACATCCCTGGATGGGGGGGGGGG
>NC_043711.1:55221287-55257019 GCF_006229205.1 Suricata suricatta
TGTTGGCTCGGCCTCTCCGCCAGCCCCCAGGCCTGGACTCAGCCTGCGGCCAGCGTCCCAGTCTCCCAGGAGGCACAGCGGCGCCCCTCTCCAAGGAGCTGCTGGTAAGGTGCTGGATTCATGGAGAAGGGAGCTGGGGAGGGAGGCCAGCCTGTCCAGGGACAGCCCTCCTGCCATCTCCTCTCCAAAGCAGGCTGCTTGGAGCAGCTCAGCTGCCAGAGTGAAAATCCTGCGCGCTCCCCCTAATTGGTTTTCAGGAGAGATTGATTTTTGCCCATGTGACTGCTGCTGGGAGCCCCGATGTCTCTCTCCTTGGGGATTGCGTACCTCTAGATGAATTTTGGTTTTAGCCACCAGAGTACGTCCTCCACCTTGTCTGTAAGGATGCAGTTAGGCTTCCTGGAGATGGAGGTAGGTAGGCACCTGGAGGCTGTCCCTGGAGAGTCCCCAGGTTAAGAAGCTGATGGCTGACCGGGAGATGAGGCTGCTGTCAGTCTTCCTGGGTCAGGGTCCTTCCCTGCAAGGCAAGGCGTGGTCATATTCTAACATCCTAGGTGGGGCAGGGGAGGCTGCAGAGAGAGTCGGGGCTCCTCAGGTAGTCAGAGAGTGAAGGTCTGGGGAGGAGCAAGCCAGCTACGTGGTTCCAGGGAGCACCGAGGCACCAGGAGAGAGTGAGAGGAGGGAGCGGGTAAAAGAAGCTAGAGTGGAGTAAAAATGCTTCTTACAGCCCTCCACAGGCTCTGTCCTGGCTGGCATGCGGCAACTCTGTCTTCAGGAGGGAAGGAGGTACCCAATTATAGCTCATCAGAGCTGGGAACAGAGCAGGTTCAAAGTCTGTCGCGCTCGGTCCTGTCCCTGCACAGGGGACCTGGGGCTTGGATGAGCCTCGCTGGCCCATCTGAGGACCAGGGCCAGTGCCCGTGCCTAAAAGTTCTCGGGCATCTGTCTTGGGCTCTGGGTTCGTGGTACTGGCTGGAGGGTCGTCTCTGAGGCTCTGCAGCACAGTGTGGCGTCAGGAAGTGTCTTTCACATCGTTCCTTGAAATCTGGTAGTTTCACTGAGCTCCTCAGGGATTCTGTAATATATCTGTATTTGAGTCACTGTAGCTCTTTTTTTTGGCAGCCTGATTATTTAGGCCTGACAGGTATGCACAACTGTCTCATTAAATGCAGATATATTTGTGTGGCTTGAAAAAAAAAATGGAACATTCCATTAGTCTAAAAAAAAAAAAGACTAAAAAAGTCATTCCTTTTATTCTGAAACTCAGTGTATTAAAATTTGTTGTTGTTAAATTTATGAAATGGGAACAAGTCTTACTTGTACCTTAGGATCAGGAAATGCTCAGTGTTCAAGGTGCTAGATGTCTGTGCATTGTGTGCACACCCACGCCTGTGTGTATAGATGCAGTCTCTCCTCATGCCCGGTCCTGGGCTGGGTGCTTTGCGGATAATTTTTCAGGTGACTGTGACAGTGCCCCTGCTAAGGGTCTCAGTTCTGTTCTGCAGGTGACTTGGAGGCTCGGGAAGGTTCGGTCCCTTGTGCAGAGCCCACCAGCAGAGCTGGGGTGTGAGTCCAGGTCCCAGCAGCTGGTCCCTAGGTATTGATGCTAGAGAGTCTGAGGAAAATTGCAACCACAAAACGCGGGGCGGGCATGGGGCGGACATGGGGCGACCACCAGGCTTGTGCTGCGGGGCGTGGCTTTCCTCTGTGGTCAGGGTTCTCCACAGCCCTCTGCCATACCCCCACCCCCAACGTGCATTAAAATCTGGGGCGGAAGGAGGTAGAGGGAGGAAATAGAGATTGCAGGAGCCTCTTGGGTGATTCTGTTAAATACGCCCACTATTGAGAATCGATAGTTTTTGTAAAAGGAGAAAGATGAACACTATTAAAGCACCTCTCCTTGGTCTCCTGGAGGACTGCAGCGGGGGAGCCCAGGGCTGTCAGGCCACCTGGCATCGGCTTTCACCTCTTCCTCGCTGCTCCTGGGCCTCGGAGGCTTCTCCCCTGACTTGTGGGCCCTGGGTCAGGGAGGAGATGGGGTTCGTGTCCTAGCAGTTCTTTTCAGGATTGCATCCCTTCTGAAAACCCATCTCCCTCTGCTCTGTGCCGCCCACCCTGTGGACTGGAGGCCCTGGAGGCCTTGGCTTCCTCGTCTGTGGTACCTGGCAGCCTCGCAGGGTTGTGGACTAGATGCGAGATCATCTGCCTGTTCGGTCAGCCAAGATCTGTACCCGTGCTCTGTTCTAGGCCCTGGACTATGGAGTGGGCCCAACAAGTCCTCACTTTTGTGCTCATATGTTAGTTGTGCAGATGCACAACAGAGAGACACACAGTAAACAAATAGATAAGAGATCAGATGGTAAGTGTCATGAAGGAAAAAAACAAAGCACATTTTCCAAGGGGGAGAGCACGAAGGGTAGCTATACTTTTTTCTTTCCAGCTGAGGTGAACTTCACAAAACATGATGTTTTAAAATGTTAAACTGCTGGCAGTTTGTACATTCACATTACCATGCAATTGTCACCTCTACGTAGTTCCAGAACGTTTTTATCAGCCCCAGAGGGGCCCCCTGGGAGACCCTTTTTTCATCTAGGAAGGTGCTATTTGAGCAGAGAAGTAAGGAAGTGACCCATGAGAACATCTAGGGCAGGAGTTTCCTGGTGGGGGTACAGGAAGTGAGGAGACCATGAGGCAGGGCCTCGTGGGCAGATCTGAGGAGTAATGAGGAGGCTGTAGACCAAGGGGAGAGTCAGAGGGGGTGGGGCACCTCAGCGGCATCTGGGGCATACAGCAGGTGCTCACTACGTGTGCAGGTCCTTCCCATGGGCCTCCCTTGGTTCTTTGCAGATCATAACTTCTTGGTTTGGTCTTTGTCTGGTTATCTGCATGTTACCTGGTTAAGGAGGGCAAGGATCGTGTGATGTGTGTGTGTTTGCTTCGTATCCCTGTACACCTATACACTGACCAGTGCTTTCCCCATGTCTGCCTCTTGCTGGGTGCTTCCACAGGGAAAAACATCCTTAGAAAATCAAACAAATATTTATGTTTTCCTTCACAAAATTCCGAGTTGTGCTTGGGGACATCGCCTCAGGAAAAAAAGATGTAACTCATCTGGAGAAGGCCCAGGGAAAGAGCTTTAAAATTAGTGAAACTGGGATGAGGTGGTCGTGGGGAGGGGAGGGGGATGAAGAGGAAGTAGGAGAGTATTTCTCTGAAAGAATAGTCTCCAACACGAAAGGCTCCTGCACGTTGGAAGGCCAGGGCCGCCTTGTGGATGATGTGTGGATCATTGGGAAAGTGGAGAGAGCGCACACAGGTCCCTTCACCGAACTCGAACCAGAGCCAGGAGGTATTTCCTGGAATGGAATAGGAAACCTTGCTCCCGCTCAGCACACACGTATCTCGGGATAAACACAAGTGGAACAGGCTAGAAACTGGAGCCAGTCTTAAGAAAGGTATAGACCCAACATGACACAGGCAGATGCCTTCCATGGCTCCAGAGGCAAGTGGGAGTTGGCAACGAAGCCCGGCGGGGAGTGGTGAGGACTCGGGCACTGCGGGGCGTGCACGGCCCTTCCCCAGGGCAGCCTGCTGGGGGTTGGGCGTGTGGGCCCAGGGGTGCTCAGTGCAGATGTGGGACTTTATGAGAACTTTTTAATGCCAGTGACTGTTCACATTTTTAAGAAGAGGAGTCAGGAGCTGGAGGAGAAAGAAGAAGCTGTGTGGTATAAGCAAAACAAGTCTGAAGGCTCAAGAGAGTCCAAAGGCCGATGGGGTTGGCACACTACGGTTTGGATAAACCTACCCTTGGGTCTTTTGAGGGGAATGCAGGTCGCCTGTAAGTGTTTGAGCTGGAATTCTGCAAGCCCGCTGTGGCCCTGTTGATCACCTTAAGTTTGTCATCTGCAAAACAGGCCACTACCAGCTGCTCTGTGTCCACGGGGAGCTTTAAAATCTTGATTAAAAGGCCCCAGCTAAATAGAAAAGACACCCTTGGCGAATTGACAATCTTTCCATGGCCATCAGTGCCCATCAGCAGGTGCCGCCCCCAGTGTCCCCTCCAGCCTGTAGCTGTCTGCTATTTTTAGTTCTTCTGTAACTCCATTAACCATATCCACCTCCTCGTGCCACTTGTCTGTATGTTTAATTATGTAAATGGCATTACAAATCACAGTGGTGTTGAACTACATCTTATTTCTCAGAGCACATCAGAGCATGTTACACTGTGTCTTGTTGGCCATCTCTTCAGTCTGAAAGTAGGCACAGTAGAGGTGATCGCTTGTGTCCTGTTAGAGGACTTGGGAGAATGGAGGTCTATGTAAAAAGAATCTCACGGGATGGATGTGGGATTTGACTTTTTTTCTTTTAACTCGAAATGTGGATTTGTGTCTCTGTTGAGTTGGTTCATTGCTGACTCATTTTTAACACCTGCTTTAATTCCTCAGCCGATGCTCACATTTTTGTTTGAACAGGGAGGTGTGCGCTGGCTTTGAAGTGTGGGACAGGGATGAGGGGGGCTGGCAGGACTGTCCTCTAGCAGGTGCCCTATAGGAAGGACTGCTTTGAGACTGCCCTGTAAACTCTCCTCCATCAGGTGACTGAATGCGTTCTTCCAAAAAAATCCTTCCATCCATATACCTGCGTACTCATGTTGTTAGTTAAGCTCCTTCCCTTTCAGTTGATCACCAGCAGAGGATGAGTGGTGGGCACCCATCCTGAGTCGGTCTTCACTGTCGTGCTCTTGGACCCCATGTCTTCCTCCGGGCTCCGCTGAAGTGTTCATGCTCCGTTGTTTCTCACAGCTCGCCAGCGCGGCCAGAGCTTCGCGGCTGCTCCAGGGCAGCCCTGCTAGCCCACCAGTGCCCCTGTTTCCTTCTCTCAACCCACTTTTACCAGGAGCTCCCAGCTCTGCCTGCTGCTCGTTTGTGGGGCTTTCGGAGCTGGTGATCAGCCTTACTACTCTCCCCCACTGACTTTCTTGGGTGTCAGTTCTCCCTAAACCCAAGGGTTCTTGGGGTCTCACCTGGCCAGTGTCACTGCTAGTGAGTCTCATGAGTTACCGCAGGTGATGTCGTCTCATCCCTGCACTTTAGAGAGCATCTCCTTAATAACTGCAGTAGAGCAGTCAGAGTCTGAGTCCCGTGTATGGGCCATATTCACTTTTCTGGGGCTCAGTTCTGTCCTGGAGAGCAGTCTTTGGAAAACCCAGGATTTAATCAAGGACTGTGTGTTCCTCCCATGTGCTTGTGGAACAGTCACCCTGGCATTGTAGTCTGTGACATTGCCATTGGGGAAGGGTCCAAGCCAGGGATTTTGTAAAATGCCCCTCAGCTTGTATGCATCTGATCATTTCCCCTTGATGGGATGCGGGTTCAATGTCTCAGTCGAGATGATTACATAAGTGCTTGTGTTCTTCTCAATGTTTCACATCGGGAGGCACAGGATGTCACCTTGTCTCACTGGTAACATTAGATTTGTTTGCTTGGTTAAGGTTTTGTGTGCCAGATCTCTCTGTTCTTTTCCCCTTGGAAATTAATAAGTAATCAATCTGTGAGATAATGCTTTCGGACGGAATGGAATATCCTGTTTCCAAACAGTCTTCCATCCAGTAATTGTTTTTTTTTTAAACAATTTTTTTTTAAGTTTCTTTATTCTGAGAGAGAGGCAAAGCGTGAGTAGGGGAGGTGCAGAGAGAGAGAATCCCAGGCAGTCTCCCCACCGTCAGCACCCAGCCTGATGTGACGCAGGGCTCAAACCCACGAACGGTGAGATTATGACTTGAGCCGAAGTTGGATGCGCAACTGACCAAGCCACCCAGGTGCCCCGATCATCTAGTAATTTCCTACTCATTCTGTTCTTAACAATTTTTATGGTTTTTCAATCTTTATGGCTTTTCATCATTGTTTTATTGTGGTAAAATATATATAGCATAAAAGTTACCATTTTAGCCATTTTTAAGTGGACAGTTCAATGGCATTAAGATTACTCACCATGTTGTGTGACCCTCACAGCTATATATTTGTATCCTTCTGGGCAGAAGCTCTATGCCCCCTAAACACTACCTACCACTGTGCTTTCCATCTCTGAGAATTTGGCTCCTCTGGGGACGACACACATGGAATTACACAGTGTTTGTCTTTCTGTGACCAACTTATCTCAGGATGATGTCTTCTGGGTTCAGTCTTGTCGCATGTGTTGGAATTTCATTATTTTTAAGGTGAAATAATGTTCCATCGGAGGGATAGGTGATATTGTGTTTACCCATCTATCTGTCGATGGACACTTGGATTGCTTCTCTTAGCTGTTATGAATAATGTCACTAGGGGCATGGGTGTGCAAATACTGGTTCAGGTTCTGCTCTCAGTTCTCTTGGGTGTGTGCTCAGAAGTGGAATCTGGGACCATGTGATAATTCTATTTTTAGCATTTTGAGGGACCGCCATACTGTTTTCCAAGCAGCCCCACCATCTTCCATTCTTACTGGCAGTGTCTGAGGGCCCCAGTGTTGCCAGTCCCTGTCAACAGTTCATCTTTTTCATCTTTGTTGTTGTTGTTGTCTTCATAGCCATCCCAGTAGGGGTGAAGTGGTGACTCCTGTCGTTTTGATTTGCATTTCCCCAGTCACTAGTGGTGTTGCGTATCTCTTCATTTCTTCTTGGGCACTTTCTGTTTCTTCCTTGGAGGAATATCTATTTTAGATTCCTTGCCCATTTTTCAATTGGATTGTCCTATTATTACTGGCTGCAGGCGTTCTTTCTGTGTTCATCACACGAGTTCTTTATCAGATGTATGATTTGCAGATATTTTCTTCCATTCTGTAGGTCATCTATCCACCTCCTTGACAATGTCCTTCGATGCAAGAAGTTGTTAATTTCAGCAAAGCCCAGCTTACCTATTTTTTTCTTTTGTTGCATGTACTTTTAGTGTCGTATCTAAAAATGTTTCCAAAGAAAAGGTCATGAAGATTTACCTCTGTGTTTTCTTCTAAGAATTTTATGGTTTTAGCTCTTATATTTAGATCCTTGGTTAATTTTGAGTTAATTTTTTATATGGCCTAAGTAGGAATTAGGTGCTGCACCAGCACCATCTGTTGAAGAGACTGTTCTTTCTCCATTGAATGGTCTTAGTTCCTTTGTCCAAAATCAGTTGGCCATGCAGGTACGGGCTTATTTTTGGACTCGCAGTTTTATGCTGTCAATCTGTATCTATCCTTATGCCAATACCACACTGTTTCAATGACTATAGCTCTGTGGTTACATTTTCAAATCATGACATATGTAAGAATCTTCCAGCAATGTTCTTCTTTTGCAGGGTTGTTTTGGCTATTTGCCTCACCCTCTGTAATTCCATATGAATTTGAGGATTGGTTTTTCCATTAGCAGGAAAAAAAGATGTTGGAGTTTTGATAGGCTGGTGTTGAATCTGTGGCTTGCTTTGAGTGGTTTGTTTCCTAAGGGTGCTGTAACAAATTACCCAAAACTGGGATGGCTTCAAAGAAACAGAAACCAAGGTGTGTCAGGGCCGTGCTTGGTCTGAAGGCTCCAGGGAAGAGGGCGTTCTGTGCCTTACTCCTACTTTCTGGTGTTTGCTGGAGACCGTTGGTGCTCCTGTTTGCAGCTTATGTAGTTGCAACCTCCGCCTCCATCCTCACGTGGCGTTCTTCCCTCTGTGTCCTTCTCCTGCCTGTCTCCGAGTCCTTTTCCGTTGCCTAATAAGGACGCCAGTCAGATTGGACTAGTACCAACCCTTATTCAGTGTGACTTTGTCTTATTTAAAAAAATTTTTTTAAATGTTTTTTATTTATTTTTGAGACACAGAGCTCAAGCAGGGGAGGGTCAGAGAGAGGGAGACAGAGAATCCAAAGCAAGTTCCTGCTGTGCTGACAGCTCAGAGCCTGACACGGGGCTCAAACCCATGAACTGTGAGATCATGACCTGAGCCGAAGCTGGACGCTCAACCAACTGAGCCACCCAGGCACCCCTCGTACAACTTTGTCTTCACTAATTACAACTCTGTCCCATTTTCCAGCAAGTCCCAAGTCCCCAAGGTTTGGTGGACATAAATTTTAGAAGGATGCCATTAAACTCGGTGCTGTTAGTACTGACAAGAATATTTTTCCAGTCTGCGAACATGAGGTGCTTTTCCATTTTTGGAGGTGTTGTTAATTTCTCTCAGGGATGTTTCATAGTTTTCAATGTGCAAGTCTTTCATATCCTTAAATTAATACCTAGGCATTTTAGTCTTCCAGATGCTCTTGTAATGAAATTGCTTCCTTAATTTTCTTTTGGGGTGCTCATTGCTGGTGTCTAGAGATGCATTTGATGTTGGAGTGTTGGTGTTGTGCCCTGCAGTGCAGTTGAACTCAGTTATTAGTTCTAGTACCTCTCCTGTGGATTCTTTGGGACTTTCTGCCTCAACAGTTATGGCATCTGCAAATAGAGATAGTTTTCTTCTGTTCCAGTCTGGGTTCCTCCTATTTCTATTTCTTACCTATCTGATGTGGCTGGAACTTCCGGTTCCGTTTTGAATAGCAGTGGTGAGAGTGGGCACTCTTGTTTTGTTTCTGATCATAGGAGAAAGACTTTCAGTCTTTCACTGATTGTGATGTTGACTGGGGGTGTTTCACACATGGCCTTTATCCCAGTGAGGAAGTCTCATTTTATTTTTATTTTTCTGAGAGTTTTTATTATGAAAAGGTGTTGGATTTCGTCATATGCCTTTTCTGCATTAATCAAGATGATTGTGTCTGGTTTTTTTTTCCCCCTCTCTCTTCATTCTATTGATGTGATGTGTTATACTGATTGATTTTCTCACGTTGAACCAGTCTTGCATTCCTGGGTATAAATCCAGTAGATCATCATGTTAAAATCCTTACACTATGATTTTGGGTTTGCTTTGCTATTATTTTGTTAAGGGTTTAGCCTCTATATTCATAAGGGATTGTGGCCTGTCTTTTTTTTTCCCTTGTGATGTCATTATCTGGCTTTGGTGTCAGGGTTATGCTGCCCATGTAGAATGGGTTAAGTATTTCTTCCTATGCAGTTTTTGGGAGAGTTTGAAAAGGATTGGCATTAACTCTTCTTTAAATGTTTGGTTGAATTCACCAGTGAAGCCATCTGGCCCTGAGCTTTTCTTTGTTGGGAGGTTTTTGATTACTGAGTCAATCTCTACTTACAACAGTTCTTTTGATTTTTCTGTTTATTCTAGAGTAAGTTTAAGCAATTTCTGTGTTTCTAGAAATGTTTCCTCTGGGTTATCCAATCTGGGGGCATACAGTTGTTTATCACACTTTCTTGCAGTCCTGTTTATTTCTCATTTTTAGTTATTTGAATCTACTTTTTTTTTCTTTGTCAGTCTAGCTAAGGGTTTGTTAATTAAAAAAAATCTTTTCAAAGAACCAACTTTTGGTAAATGATGATCTGTTAATTTTCTATTCTCTATTTTGCTTACCTCACTTTTAATCTTCACCATCTCCTTCCTTCTGCTAGCTTTGGATTTAGTTTGCTCTTCTGTTTCTCATTCTTCAAGGTATACTCTCAGGTTACCGATGTGTGATATCTCTTCTTATTTTAATGTAAGCATTTATGTTGTAAGTTTCTCTCTAAGCACTACCTCACTGCATTCCATACATTTTGGTATGTTGTTTTTATTTTCATCCAGATCAAGGCATTTTGTAACTTCTGTTTTCTACTTTGACCTGTTGGTGGAGTATCTTGTTTATTTTTCACATAGTTGTACAGTTTTCCTTTTTCCTTTTCATAGTGATTTCTGACTTCATTCCATGGTGGTCAGAGAAGATTCTTTCTCTGGTTTCAGTGTTTTTAAATTTGAGACTTACTTTGTGGCCTTAACATAGCTATATGGTGGAGTGTTCTATGTACGTCTGTTAGGTCTAATTGGTTTATAGTGTTGTTGAAGCCCTCTGTTTTCTTATTGATCTGCTGTCTAAATGTTTTATTCATTATTGAAAGTGAGGCATTGAAGTCTCTGACTTTTATTATATAATGGTATATTTCTCTCTTTTATTCTGTCAGTGTTTGCTTTATATACTTTGAGGCTCTGTGTGGTGTACATATGTTTATAATTGCTATTTCTTCCTGATGAATTGACCCTTTCATCAATATGTCCTTCTTTGTTTCTTGCAGCTATTTTTGACTTAAAGTCTTTCCTCCTGATGTTATTATAGCCATCTAGCTGTTTTGCATGTAATGCCTTTTTTGTTGTTCTTGTTCTTTCATTAAAACCTAAGTGTCTTGGATTTAACGTAGTTCTCTTGTAGACAGCATCTAGTTGGATTATGGGTTCCATCTCTTCTGCCAGTCTCTGCCTTTTGACTGGAGTGTATGTTTACATTGAACATAATTACTGACGAGGAAGAACATAATTCTGCCACTTTGCTATTTGTCTTCCATATGCTTCATGGTGTTGTTGACCCCCATTTTCCCCACTAATGCCTTCTTTTGTGTTTACTTGAATTTTTGTGTGGTGAACCAATTTGATTCCCTTCTCATTTCTTTTTGTGTGTATTCTTTAGATTTTTTTTTCTTTGTGGTTACCATGGAGATTACATTTAACGTCCTAAATTTATAACAATCGAATTGAATTGATACCAACTTAACTTTAGTAGCAGAAAAAAACCCAACTCTGTTCTTAATTTATAGAGACAGAAAGTAGAAGAGAAGGTTACCAAGGCCTGGGGGACAGGAAGAGGAAGAGTTACTATTTAATCCATATGGAACTTTTCTTTGGAATGACGAAAAAGTTCTAGGGATGGATAGGGTGATTGTCACATAATATTTTAAAGGTACTTAATGCTAATGAAACTGTACACTTAAAACTAGTAAAGTGGTAAATTTTATGGTATGTATGTTTTATCACCATAGGAAAAGTATTAAAAACACTGCTTCTATACAACTTTGTCTCCCTCTTTATGTTATTTTCCCAAATTATATTTTTATGTACTGTGTTCCCAGTAACAAACTTATAATTAGTTTTACGCATTTGTCTTTTAAATCATGTAGGGAATAAAAAGTGGAATTACAGACTAAGAATACAATAATTCTGGCTTTTATATTTGCCTGTGTATTTACCTTTACTGGAAATCTTTCTTTCTTAATACAGCTTCAACTTATTCTCTAGGTGTCTTTCCATTTCAGCCTGAATCACTCCCTGTAGCATTTCTTTTGGTGCAAGTCTAGTGATAACCGGTTCAGATTTTATTTGTCTAGGGATGTCTAAATTTCTCCTTCATTTTTGAAGGACAGTTTTGCTGGATATGGAATTCTTGGTTGAAAGTTTTTTTTCTTTCAGTGCTTCAAAATTTTGTTTTATGCTTTTTTATTTATTTTTTTTGAGAGACAGAGAGAGGCAATGTGAGCAGGGGAAGGTCAGAAGGAGAGGGAGACACAGAATCCGAAGATAGGCTCTGGGCTCTGAGCTGTCAGCACAGAGCCTAACGCGGAGCTCAAGCCCATGAACCGTGAGATCATGACCTGAGCCGAAGCTGGACACTTAACTGACTGAGCCACCCAGGTTCCCCTCTTTCAGTACTTTAAATATGTCTTCTAGCCTCCATGGTTTCTGATAAGAAATCAGCTATTAATGTTTTGAATATATTATATATACATATATATGTGATATATATAAGCAAGTCTCTTCTTTTGCTGCTTTAAAGATCTCTTTCCATACTAGTTTGATATAATGTGTCTCAATGTAGGTATTTTTGAATTCGTTCCTCTTGAAATTTGGTGAGGTTTTTGGATGTGTACATTTATGTCTGGCATTAAATTTGGGGAGTTTTAGCCATTATTTTTTTGGATATTCTTTCTGCCCATTTCCCTCTTTCTTCTCCCATGGAAACTCCCATCATGCACATGCTAGTGCCCCACAAGCACCTGAAACCTCTGTTTCTCTTTCCTTCTTTCTTTTTTCTTTCTGCTTCTCAGACTCAGTAATTTCTGTTGCCCTATTTTAACGTTTGTTGATTATTCTTTCTGCATGCTCAGACCTCTATGAATTTGCATTTGAGCTATAGGATTTTTGGTTGGTTCTTTATGGTTTCTATCTCTTTAATGGCATTTACATTGTGTTTATGTATCATAACATTATATGTTTTCTTTTATCTCTTTGAATGCACTTAAATGATCTTTATGTAGGAAGTTTGATATATGGGCTTTTTGGGGGATCATTTCTACCAATTAATTTGCTCCTTTGAATGGGCTATAATTTCCTGTGTCTTTGTATGCCTTTTGATTTATTGTTGTTGTTGCCAAACACTGGACATTAGGGTTATAACTCTGTTATAACTATGTAAATCAGAGAGACACACACACAGAATCTGTAGCAAGCCCCAGGCTCTGAGCTGTCAGCACAGAGTCTGACGCGGGGCTTGAACTCACAAGCCAAGAGATCATGCCCTGAGTCTAAGTCAGATACTCAACTGACTGAGCCACCCAGGTGCCCCCCCAAAATTTTTTTAAAGGCCATAGCAATCCACTTGTTCAATGATCTTCCAAACTATCTTTGCAAAGATTATATTCCTTGTTGTGTGTAGTGATTGAAATTTCTATTCCCTGAGTTTGTGTCAGCTGTTGTTTTTACAGAAACCTCTTTTAATGCCAAGGGCTAATAACAACAATGACAACCCATTAGAAAATAAAAGCAGAACAAAAATCCAGACACTTTCTGAGTCTTGACAGATTGGCTTGTGCACCCTTTCAACAGTTGGGCTATGTGGAGCCTAGAGGTCAGTCCAAGATGAAAAGCAAGGTAGGGTCTTCTCCAGTGTTTTCTGAGCATGCGTCTTGCCCTACGCCTGTGTGTGACTTTCTAAATTTTCTTGAATCCGAAGCAGGCTCCAGGCTCTGAGTTGTCAGCCCAGAGCCTGACTTGGGGCTCGAACTCACAGACTGTGAGATCATGACCTGAGTTGAAGTTGGATGCTTAACCAACTGAGCCACCCAGGCGCCCCTAAATATGTCTTAATGTTTCAAAGAATCTCCCCCAGCTTTCTTCCCAGGTGGTCTGTTGTCTGTCTGAACTCTTTTCATTTTCCCCAGAAGCACCTTTTCAGCCTGAGTTCTGTGTCAGGTGAAACGGAATGGCATGCCTCACATCAGTCCTTGAGGCAGCCCCCAGGCAGGTGAGGAAAATCATACACAGTGACTCCCAAGTCAGATCTGCTCTCTCTGCAGCCAGAGACCAGGGTCCCACGGCTGCAGAGGGTGGGACAAGTAAGAAAGCCACCAAGTTTTTCTACTGTTTTCAAATTGCCCTTTTCTTGATTCAGCATTCTCTCGGTTGCTGTAAACTTTTGGACGTTTTTCAGAGTTCTGACATAGTTGGTTCTGATCATTGCTGCTTGTTTTTCAGTGTTTCTGGTGGAAGATGAGCAGTGGGAGGTACTGTACCATTTTCCTTTCTGCTGATGATTCTTCTCTGCATCAATATGCAGGTGGTTGCAACATGGTCATTTTGTATTTCTGTGATTTCTTCTCCATTTACTAGTTGGTATTCTCCCATTAAAACAAGAACTTTATTTTCTCTCTTTTCTGTTTAACTGGTATTGATACCGATTTAGATGTTTGAGCAACTTATTTAAATAATTTTAGTGAAGTGTAATTTAAATACAGTAGAGTGTACACTCTTGAAGTTTTCAGGTCGGTGATCTTGGCAAATGCAACAGGTAACGACCTGTAGCAGTTACCTTGATCAGGTTATAGAACATGTCATCCCTGGAAAGTTTTCCCATGCTCCTTTGCAATGGCTGTTTTGTTCTTACATTTTGTTTAGGAATGATTCTAGATTCTCAGGAAGTCACAAAGACAGTAGAGTTTGGCTCCACGTACCCTTCTTGGAGTTTCCCCTAACGGTTACATCTTGCATAGAAAGGTCGTAATATCAAAATATAAGCGTAGGACCTTGCAGGGAGGTAGGACAGGACCGTGTGTAGGTACAGTTCTGCGTCTTGGAACAGGAATTCCTGGAAGACGGAGGTCAGGCTGCCCGCGAGGCCTCTGGTGATTCCTCTGTGGTGAGGGTGCTCTGTGAAGCAGTGTCCACGGACACTGCAGGAGTTAAGGAGGGGAGACCTCACTGTTGCTGGATGGGGTTCTTCTCTGATACCACAGCTCAGGGCACTTGGTACAGATTCATGAGGGTCGAGGTCCAGGCCCTCCAGTGAGGGTAGGGCTGCAGTCTTTTCTGTGGTGGTAGGCTTATTATCATCCAGAAGCTTCTGTCTTGTCTGGTCCTTGGGCTAGAAAAAGCAGGCTCTTCTGGGGGCTTTGGGCTCCCCTTAGCATCTCCTTGAGCCCTGAGTCCAGGATATGGGAGGCAAAAAGAAACCTTGGGAAACTTCCTGTTGTAAGGTTTGATAGATGGAGGCAGAGGCGAGAGGAAAGACAGAGACCAAGTTATGGAGCCAAGAAGGCCTTTATTGGAGTCTGCAATTCCTGGGTGAGGTTCCGTGACTCTGGAGTGGGGAGTCAGGGAAGTCGCGCCTGGTGTGGGAGAGCAGGGTGTTTTATGGGTGCAAAAGTTCCATGTTTGAGCTCAGGTGGGCCGATAGCCAAGTAGGGGCATCTTTGGACGGTGACAGGATTCAATTGGCTGTCCACTTCGGGGGGGTAGGGGCTGCTGGAATTCCATGGTGAGGCATTCCAGTTTGAGACAGTCCAGATTGAGAGTAGGGGTCGTCAGTCCTGGTGGTGCCTGGATCTGTTATCTGACCTGCAATAAAATGGCCACTGGTACTTTTCAAATGGCTCGGGTCATTCCAGGTTTGCAAGTGGGGGTTGTCAGTGCTCGCAGCTCTCCACAGCAAAGTGGCCGCTCAGTTGCCTTCCCATGGCAACTCTTACACCTGTCATGCCATTCTTCAGGTCCCAGCGTCCCTAGCAGACCTTCTCCCTCTCTCAGGATTTTTTTAATGTTTGTTTTGTACATGTAATGTCCAGAGTTTTTAGGTGTATTACCAGAAGGAATAGAAATAAATGCATGCATCTTATTTTTTAAGACCTAGATTTTGAAGAATTTGACACATCCTATTGGACTTCTTTCCATAAAATGATAATATCAGTTGTTACATTCCTACCAACAGCGTATGAGAATGCATATGGCCAGTGCTGGGGATTATCGGCCTTTTTAATCTTTGTTGATCTGATAGACAGAAATTGATGTCTCCTAGTATTACTTTTTGTTTCTTTGGTTTCATTCAGAGGTTGAATATGTTTCATGTTTATTGGCCTAAGTTTTTTTTTTTTCTCACGTGAATTACCTCTTTTTCTCTGAAGGAGAGAATTGAAGATGGAAAGAGAGGGGTAATCTGCTGCTGTAGTAGTTATGGTCCAGCCAGGAGACGGAAACCATGGCAATCATTTGAACAGAGAGAACTTGTTACCAAGAATCAATAACGACGTATAACATGAGCTTGGTTATTGAAGGGTAAGATGCGAACACCGAGGTAGGATGGAGGTAAGACTCCTCTCTCTAGGACTGAGGGGCCACAGGGAGGAGGTTGCGGTTATTGAAACTCAGTGAAGGGAAGGACCTCATGGAAACTCGGAGTTTCAAAGGTACCGCTCAGTTGGGGCTTTTGTCTCCAGTCTGGGATGTGTGCAGTCTCTGCTGTGGGTTTGGGAAAACCTGGCAGCTGGCATCAGCTCTTTCTGCTGAGAGGCGCTGCCGTGCCAGTGAGGGAGCATTGCTGGGGTGGGTGCTCAAGGCCGGATGGCGCACAGAGGCACACAGGAAGAAGGAGCAAGTGTTTCTCCTCCATCCTTGGGGGTTGCTTCTGGTGCTTCCTTGGAAGAGACTCTTCTAGAACCAGCTGGCCAAGCCCACATGGGATTTGCAAGCTCCCCGGCCTGGCATCTCAGAGACCAGTGGGACCAGAGGTATCGGACTTGGTGGTCAGTGGGGCTGCTGTCGGGGATGTGGCTTGTGCTGAGTACTGGGTGGGAGGCCCGAGCCTGCTGTGCCCCCTCGTCCTGGTTCTTCTGTTCCTTTCATAGTTGGAACATGGTGCTGCCCTGAGGATGATTTTAGGGCTGCGCATGGCCCCTGGCTGTATTTTGCATATTTTGCATATGGACACGGCACTGTGGACTACACGTGTGCGCATTCTGTGTGACACAGAATGGGGTGTAAAATGTGGCTGGACCTCCAGGGGATGGAAGCATTTTTCAAGGGTCATTGTAACTACTTCGGCTCCTTCCTTTACTTTAGAACTTGTTTCCCCTTTGCCATTTGGTCCAGTGAGATGAGGTTTCTGTTTATATTGCAGTCAAAGCAGAGACTCCCCATGGCTGGGACCTCTCTTATCTCCTCCCATCCCTGTTTACTCTTCCCACTGGGACAGATTTAACATTTCTAAGGACTGGACAGTATAATTGTCTTACACACAGGGCCTGATAGTACTTGTTGAATGCATTTTTGTTGGATTAATATTGATGACAGCAGCAGCAAGAGTATTTCTTCTACATATGATTACTCATTTACTTCTCACATCAGCCTTGTGAGTAGTTACCATTACTGTATTTCATCTGTTCCGAGGTGGATGTTTTTTCACACTTTACCGTCTCTGAATTAGGGATGCATTTCATATTCATTGATGTCTTACAGTTCATTTTTTTTCCCCTTTGGTGGTAATGGAATAATGGTTCATCTTAGAGTCTGTGGTCTTTTAGATTCAATTAAATTTAGTGTTATTTCCATTTTATAGATCAGGAGACTGGGGCACAAAGAGGTTAAGTTTCCTGCCCTCAGCTGCCTCACTAGAAGGCAGCAAACCTGGGCTGGGAAGCCTGGCCTTCCGTCTCGGGGCTCTGCTCTCCCTTCCCCTCTCCCTTCCTCTCTGAGCCTCTAGGAAAATGGTCCCTGTGCCATCCCACCTGTCTGGGCTCTGTCCACCCTCTCAGGGTAGCTTAGGCTCCTCCTGATATAGTAGCTTTTCTTTCCCCATGTTCCCCCTCTGGCAAGCTGCCATTACCTTCTTTGTCCTTGGAACCCCATAGCATTTCCCCTATGATACCTACATCGGCGGGTCGTCTCATCTGTGGCTACCATTTCGTGGGGTTTCACTTTCCAGGGTGTCCAGACTCCAGGTCAGCTAGTAAGATAAAAACAACACACGGTCACTCTTACCCATGTGCACCCTTTGGGAGGGAGGCTGGGTTACATTTTGGAGTCCAGGGCATGCAGTTTTTCCCCTACCATGTTCGGCAAATCACTGTTTCTTTGTAGCTCAGCACCAGATGAAGTAGTCTCCTTGTGTTTTGGGACCGTGTTGTAGGAAAAATTCTGGTCTTGGAAACCAGACTCACTTGTGAGGGTGTCAAGATGTTTGTGCTCTGGGAGACACACTGGAATGGACATGGACTGTGGGAGGCCTGGTTTTTCCCTGCAAGGGACACCCACAGCCCACCTTCCGTGGCTGTCTCGGCTCGCAAGGCCACGTGTGGTGGCCCTGCAGCGGGCACGCTGAGGTCCTGGCTAAGGCATTTGTCCATTGAGACGAATGACATCTCTCCATTTTCAAATTTAAATTTAAAACTTTTTTGGGCTTCATTTTAACACTTTCACAGAGATGTAATTCCCCTACCATACAATCCTTTCTTTTAAAGCGTCCGACTCAGTGATTTTTAGTATGGCTTTAGAGCTGTGCGACCATCCCACAGTCTCAGCATAGAACATTTTCATCACACTCTCTGCCTGGTACCTGCTGCTCTCATTTCCCAGGACCTCCTAGCCCCGGGCTGCTACTGGTCTGCTTTCTGTCTCTATGGATTTGTCTGTTCCAGATGTGTCACATAAGGGGACTCATACAATATGTGGTCTTAGCCACCAGCTTCTCCGTGAGTGTAATGTTTTCAAGGTTTATCTGGGCTGTGGCACGTATCAGTACTTCCTTCATTCTTATTGCTGCACAGTATTGCGTGGTTATACCACATTCTGTGTGTCTCTCAATCGGTTGATGGGCATTTGGGCTCTTTCTGCTTTCTAGCTATTATGAGTAATGGTACTATGAACATTTGTGTACAAGTTCTTATGTGGACATAAGTTCATTTCCTATGGGTGTATACTTAGGACTGGAATGGCTGGGTCCTATGCTAATTCTGTGTTTAGGTTTTTGAGGGATGACCAGATTGTCATCCACAGAAGCAGTCTAGACCATTTTACATTACTCCAGCCATGTGTGGGTTCTGGTTTCTCCATTTCTTCACCAGTACTTGTTACTGTATCATTTTAAGTGTAGCCATCCGGTGAGTGTGAAGTGGTATCTCATGGTGGTTCTGATTTACAATTTCCTTTTCTTTTTTCTATATTTTGAGAGGGAATGAGGTAGAGAGAGAGAGGGAGGCAGGGGAGAGGCACAGGAGGGGCAGAAGAGAGAGAGGGAGACAGAGAACCTCAAGTAGGTGGAACCTAATGTGGGCTCAGTCTTATGAACCGTGAGATCGTGACCTGACCTGAAACTAAGAGTTGGACACTCAACCAACTGAGATGCCCCCTGGTTTGCATTTTCTTTCTTTCTTCTTTTTAAATGTTTGTTTATTTTGAGAGAGAGAGAGAGTGCCAGTGGGGGAGAGGCAGAGAGAGAGGGAGAGAGAATTGCAAGCAGGTTCCACACTGTCAGCGTGGAGCCTGATGTGGGACTTGATCCCATCAACCCTGAGATCATAACCTGAGCTGAAATCAAGAGCTGGACGCTTAACCCACTGAGCCACCCAGGCGCCCCCTGATTTGCATTTTCTTAATGGATAATGATGTTGAGTATCTTTTTCTGTGCTAATTGGCCACTTATATATCTTCTTTGGAGATATCTATTCAAATCCTTTGCCCATTTTTAACTGAGTTATTTGTTCTTTATTCAATTATAGGAGTTCTTTGTATATTCTGGATGGCAATGCCTTATGTGATAGATGACTTGGAAAATTTACTTTCCCATTGGGGGCATCTTTTCACTTGATGGTGCCTTTTGAAGCATGAAAGTTTTAAATTTTGATGAAGTCCAGTTTTTCTTTCTTTATTGCTTTTGCTGTCACATCTTAGAAGGCTTTGCTTAACCCAAAGCCCCGAATATTGACCCTTCTGTTTCATCTAAGAATTTTATAGTTTTTGCTCTACATTTAGGTCTGCGATGTGCTTGGAGTTAATTTTTGTGTATGGTATAAAAGAGGGCTCTATCTCCCTTCTTTTCGGACCAAAGTCCGGGTGTCCAATTGTCCCACCGCCGTGTTCTAGCATCTTGTTGAAAAGAAAGGTAATATTTAGTTTTTCACTGGGCTAGATAGTTGATCTATCTTATTAATCTTATCTGCCCCACTAGGCTACAATCTCCTTAGGGCAAGGGAAAGTCCTGTCTTATTTATCTTTAATTCCCTTGAGCATCCAGCTCAGTGCCTAATATACACTGGACTTCTGAGTGAATCAGTGTGCAACAGAGACCTGATCGATGGAATTATGAGAAAATCTTCCTCCTGATTGAGTCTCCAGTGTCTCCTAGATCTTGTCAGTGAGCTCACATTAATATTCTATAATAAATGAATCATACAGGTATTAGATTTTTTTTTCAAATTTTCTTTTAGCTTCTTGTTATTTAAAAAACAAAGGCTCAGTATGATGCTTATGCTTGTAACACTGATCTTTTTTTCTTTTTAGTGGTGTGCACATGTAGGCTTGGGGATTTGCCTGTCTAGAATCTAAGAATGTTTTCTTTTTATTGTATCCATTTTTATGTGTAGTTTCTGTTAATGGCCAGTGATAATGATTTTCCAGTTTTGCTAGTTATGTAAAGTTTTAAAACGAATGCAAGTGAAAAAGTGACCTGGAGTGCCTGGGTGTCTCAGTCTGGTTGAACATCCCACTGTTGATCTCAGCTCAGGTCTTAATCTCAGGGTCATGGGTTCAAGCCCTGTGTGGGGCTCCATGCTGGTTGTGGAGCCTACTTTAAAAAAAAAAAAAGAGAGACAAAAGTGAGCTAGAAAAATATTAAATAAGGTGAGGCACAGATGTTGCAAAAATCACCAGAGGACACTCAAATAATAAAGTTAGGGATACAACTAAGGGAGGGTTCCTCCTTTTTTTGTTACTTTTCATTTTATTTTTGAATAGGTAATACCTTGATATGACTCAAAGGGAGAAGTGTACAAAAGACATACAGTAGAAAGCCCTCTTCATTCTGGCCACATGGCTCCCTGCCTTGAGCTAAGACTTAGTGATTTTTTAAATATATTTGTTCAGAGGTTTCCGATGCATATATAAGACAATGGCCCTGGGGCGCCTGGGTGGCTCAGTTGGTTGAACGTCAGACTTCGGCTCAGGTCATGATCTCACACTCTATGAGTTCAATCCCCATGTTGGGCTCTGTGCTGACAGCTCAGAGCCTGGAGCCTGCTTCGGATTCTGTGTCTCCCTCTCTCTCTGCCCTTCCCTGCTCATGCTCTGTCACTCTGTCTCTCAAAAATAAATAAACATTAAAAAAAAAAAAAGACAATGGCCCTATATAATCTTTTCTGTCTGCTTAACACACTCGGTTCCTTACTCTTTGCTTGGTGCTCCCTCACCGTGGAGGGTCGTCCTTGACCTGGACATTGAGTCCTCACACTGGTGTCCTCTGTTCTCATCACACCAGTGTCTTAAGCAGGGAGGGGCAGGGGCATGGGTCTGTCTTCTTCCAGGCAGGACAGTTGTCCAGTGGCTTACATACATCTCCTTGGTGGGAACTGGGACCAATCACTGGCAGGATAGAACGGGATTACTATGGTTGATTTAGGTTGGTCGCAAGTTTCCCCTGAAGCTGGCAGAGGGGCCTGTTCTTCCTGAGATCAGAGACTGTCACCTCCCACAAAACGTGGGCAGGTAGCAGGCTTGTGGGAATGGCCACAGGACGGTTATGCAGTGTCTCCTGCAGGATTTTTACAGGGGGGCCCGCGGATGAGGCCAAGGCAGATACCTGTACTCTGTGAAGTCCAAGGTTAGCACAGCCACTTCTGAGCTTGAGAACTATGAGCAGTAAGTAACACTCTGCTTTGGCCTGATGAGTTCGTAGCATTGAGATGCAAATTTACTCACTCTTGCCCCAAGTTTCCTGCAGTGGGGAACTGGATCCCAGAAGTGTTTCCTTTAAAGGTCCTTCCCCTGGAAGTGCATCTTTCAGGAGAACTCTTTGTTCTAATCTAACTGTTCAAAGATACCAGAAATGCCTCTGGCTTAGTCCTGGATTCCTGGAGTCCAAGTGAGCGGCTAGGCGTCAGCCAGAACTGAGGAGGGGGTGACTTGAGTGAACAGAAGATGTGATCCTGAGAAGATGCTGGCCTGTCTGGCTTTCAGCCGGCCGTCCGTGCCCTGGGGCCTGGGCTGCGTCCCACCCGCTTTCCTCCTCCGCCTTTCTCTTGCCCTTTCCTTCCTGCCTTCTCTCTCCCAACCCGTATCCCCTGCTCTCTCGTTTCTACCCCCTGAATGCTGACAGCCGGAGGCCTCGGTCTCTCCCTTCCCTTGCAGCACACAGCGTCAGAAGCCCTGTTCTTGCCAGCAGCAAAGTTGGGGCGGGGGGGGGGGGGGCACTGTTCAGAAGGCGGAGACTCGGGCAGGGTGGAGGACTGTCACCAGAGAAATGAGAACCAGATGTAGAGATCCCTGGTGGCTGAGCCAAGTCGGAGTTGTTGCAAGGAGAGGGAGCCAGAGGAGGCTGGAATTTGGTGGTCATACTCATTTGTGTGTTTAATCCTTTTGCGGCTTCACTGGTGTTCGTGAAGCAGGCAGCTCTCAGCAAGGCAGTGAACAACAAGTCGATGATTAATTGCCCTTTTTAAATTGTAATTATGTCACTCACCAGAACCCGTGAACATTAATTCTCGATTTACAAAGTGAGTAATTGAATAATGAAGGGGCTGCCTGCTTGTTGCGCTCCGTTCTTGCCCTTGCATTTCCACAATGCCAGGCCCTTATGTCTCTCCCAGTCTTTGGATGGTGCCCACTTCCCCGGTGATGTTACTGCCCGTTCTGGCCTTCTGACTGCGGGCCGTCTGGCATCACTTTGCATTGATGGTGGGTGAGGCCCAGGCTGATGTCACATGCTGGAGAGAAAGGGAGGCTGGCCATCTGATTCCAGTCTGCTGCTACTTTTGACTAACTTCTCTTCCAGCACAAAGGCTGGCTAACTTGAAGAGAAGAACATGGCTTTATTGGAAGGGTGTTGGAAGGATGTCGGGAAGCTCACAGGGGTAAAGAGAAAGCTGAGGAAGAAGCAGGCCTTGAAAGAAGACAGCCAGACCCCAAGTCTGGGTATGGGTGCTTTTAGGTAGTTGGTCCCTGGGAGACTTCAGGAAGGACCCTCCTCCAGCCTTCCTGGTCTGTCATTTCACTTCCTGAGCAAGTCACATGCTTGGCAGCCGAGGGTGGGCCACTTAGATTGACTGTCTGGCCGAGAGTGCCCACTTTGGGAGGGGATAGTGCTCCCCAGCCCCAGTCATCCTGCTCTTACCCGAAGAGCAATGCAGAGACCTTCCCAAAGCCCTGTCCTCAACTTCTGCGCATCTATCTTTCCTGCTGTCACAGAAGGGAGAGTGCACCCCTGAGGAGAGTCTACAGAGGAGAAGGACTATAGTGTGGGGGGTATTAGCGGGCTGTGTGAGGGTGCAGGCTGGGGCCCCAGCCATTCATGCTGGCTGCCTGTTTTCTGTGGGGGTGCTCTTGGGTGCACACGGGATCAGATCCACAGCTGTTGCCTCACAGTTAAAGCATCGAATCACAAAGAGAAAAGAGATCGACTACTTTTCAGAGAGGGTAACAGGGCACTACTATGAGTAGGGGAGTGCTGTAGACTGACTGTGTGCATCCCTCAAAATTTACCCCCCAGTATTTGGAGGTAGAGTTAGGAGGTGATTATAATACTTTATAAACAATATTAGTCCCCTTGTGCAAGGGACCCCAGAGAACTCCCTTGCCTTCTTCAGTAAGAAGACCACTGTCTATGAACCGGGAAGCAAGTCCTCATCCGACATGGAATCTGCCGGCACTTTGACTTTGGACATCCAAGCCTCCGGATTTATTTGATCTGAGGCTTTGATATTTATTCCAGAAATAAATTTCTGTTGTTTATAAGCTACACCATCTATGTTATTTTTGTTGTAACAGCCCGAAAGGACTAAGACAGGTGGGGAGTCTAACTGGACTTTCGGATTCCTGATAGACTCATTTTTCTTGCTCTCCTTGGGAGATGCTGTGCCTCATACAGAAAGAAATCTTGAAAGCTGCCTGCAGGTTCTGTGATCGCCAGTAGACGTGCAAGCCCCACGTAGGTTGGGTGAGACTCCACGGTGCATCCCCTGGCCTCTCGGCTGTCTTCCCATCCTCGGTCCCGACTTCACGTGAAGTAAGAAAGCTGCTGGTACAGTCGGGACCTCGTCTCCTGGAGTTATTCTCTCTTCAAGGCCTTGAACAGTTTTCTCCGACCGCAGACTCAGCATCTGGTTTGCTCTTCTTGCCCTCTTTCCTTTGGTGCTTCCTCTTCACTTACATCGCATTCTGGAAACGTCCTTGTTCTCCCAGTCCTCTTCTGATTTCATTTGCCTGCCCAGGGCAGACACCCATCATGCTTCAGCTCTCCTCTGTCTAGCATTCATGAGAGATCCCCCTCTGGCCCAGCACCTTGCAGGTGCTTTCTGCCTCCGAAGTGTGTAGTGCTGCTGGAGAACACTGAGGTGCGGCCATGCACAACGTGGGTGCACACCCACCACCCAATTTGCACAGACGCCTCTTGTATTTGCCCACAGAGGCTCTTTCACAGCCTTTCCCCACCCAGGTTCCCTCCTGTTCAGCAAATACCTTTGTATGCAGCTCACTGAGGATGGGGGCCATCTAATCTGAACTTCCCCTAGGCTTGGACCTGGGCTCTTGACTGCATTCTGAGAAAAGGTCTTTTCTGGCCCTTTTACCTGCCCTTGTCCTTCTGGCTTCTGCTTTTCTGTTTTTCCTCCCTGTTGACTCCTTCCCCTTGGCTTATGTATTTGTCCGACATTCCCAGAGCATAATTTATTTATTTTACCTACTTGTAGTGGTGTTAGAAGCTGCGAATCCTTCTGTTGTCCTTGTGATTATGCTTCTATTTCAAAGGTTTTAAAATTTGAAACAATTTTAGGCTCACAAAGAAGTACAGAGATTCCTATGTACCCTTCCCCCAGTGATGGCATCTTTTATAACCATAGTATGGGGTTTCTTAGCCTCTGCACTACTGAAATTTGGGGCTGGATACTTCCTTATGGTAGGAGGAGGGGCTATCTTGTGCATTATATGATATTTAGCAGCATCCCTGGCCTCTACTTATTAGATGTTGGTAGCACTCCTCTAGATGTGACAAAATTGTCTACAGATGTTACGCAGTGTCCCCTATTCACCCTGGTTGAAAACCCTGTATTAGTTTCCTTTTACTGCTGTAACAAATTACCACTCACTTCCTGCCTTAAAACAACATGAACTTAACCCACTTACAGCTCTGTGGGTCAGGTGTCTGATGTTGGAGTGGCTCTGTTCTCTGCTCAGAGTCTCACCGGGCTAAAATCAGAGTGTCAGCTAGGGCTGCAGTTCTCACTGGAGATTTGGGGAAAGAATCCATTCCAAGCTGAGTCTGGTTGTTGGCAGTTTTCTGCTCCTCCCCATGCCTTCCATGTGGCCTTTCCTTATTGAGGCCGGCAGCAGGTGTCCAGTCCTTCTTTTGCGTTGAATCTCGGATTCCTTTTTCTATCACCAGCTGGAAAAAGTCCTCTGTTTCGGGGACTCATGTGGTGATGCTGGGCCCACTGGATAATCCAGGATAATCTCATCTCATTCATAGTTTCCGGAAATGAGGGTGTGACATTATTCTGCCAGCCACACGCTGCTGTAGGGCAGTCATCCCAGGCAGGAAATTGACATTGTACCATGCATTATTAAACCTCAAACCTTATTCAGACTTCATTAGTTTTCGCATGCACTCATTTTTATTTTTGCTAGTAATATTTATTTGGTGTGTATTTCTGCCAGATGTTGTCATACAGACATCATATACACATATGCATATGTATCTGTGTTTTCATGTAATGATCACCACTAGAACATAGAAATGTTCCACCAACCCCTGAGAAACTCCCTGCAACCCTAACCTAGCAACCTCTTGTCTCTGTGAGCATAATTTTGTCACTTAGAGAGTGCTGTGTATGTCGAATCATGTGCTATGTCACTTTTGAGATTGGCTTTTATTTTACTCAATATGGGGGCGGGCCTGGCTGGCTCAGTTGCAGAGACATATGACTCTTGATCTCCAGGTCATGAGTTCAAGCCCTGCGTTGGGCCCAGAGATCACAAAAATAAATAAACAAGTAAGTAAATAAGTAAGTAAATAAATAAATAAATTTTTCTTTTACTCAGTATTATGCTCTTGAGCTCCATATAAGTTACTCTGCCTCAATAACTTGGTCCTTTTTAGTGCCAAGTACCATTCCCTGGTATAGGTGGACCTGTTTGTTTGAAAGTCAGTTGAATCGTTTCTGAAGTTTTTGGCTGTGACAAATAAAGCTGCTACCGATGTATACACAGACACAGTTTTCCATTTACACCTGGCTTTTGTTTCTCTCCCATACATGCTGCAGCAGTGGGCTTGCTGGGTCGGTTGGTGTTTCTGGGATGCTCCAGGAGCACCTTCCTGAGAGATGGGGCCATTCCGTTTCTGCCAGCAGTACATGAATGATCCAGCTTCTTGGTGTCCTTGTCACTTTGAGTGCTGTCAGTGTTTCAGATAATTTAAGCATTTGAGTAAAAGAATGTCAGCGTATAAAATAATTAGCCATGCTAGAAGAAGCGTGGTCGTATCTTATTGTGGCTTTGATGGGCACTTCCCTAAAAGCTAATGATGTTGCATATGTTTTCATGTGCTCATTTAGCATCTGTATATCCTTTTTGGTGAAGTGTCTGTTCAAGTCTTTTGCCCATTTTTGGATTGGATTATTTGTTTTATTCCTGCTCAGTTTACAGAGTTCTTTATATACAACAGAATACAACTCCTTTATCAGATATGTGGTTTGCAAATATTTTCCTACAGTTTGTGTATCTCTTCATTCTCTCATCAGTGTCTTTGTAGAATAAACATTTTTAATTCTGATGAAGGCCAGTTTGTCAGTTTGTCTGCCTTTATGGATCATGCTTTTGACGTCATCTTTAATCATCTTTAAGAACTCGTTTGCTTGGGCTGCCTGGGTGGCTCAGTCAGTTAAGCATCTGACTTCAGCTCGGGTCATGATCTCCTGACTTATGAGTTTGAGCCCTGCATTGGGCTTTGTGCTCACAGCTCAGAGCCCGGAGCCTGCTTCAGATTCTGTGTCTCCCTCTCTCTATGCCCCTCCCCTGCTCATGCTCTGTTTCTCTCTGTCTCAATAATAAATAAATATAAAAAAATTTAAAAAAAGGAAAAGAACTTGTTTGCCTAACCCTGAGTCATGAAAATTTTTCTCCTGTGTTTTCTTTTATAAGTTTTATCATTTTATTATTTTTTTTTATAAGCTGTGAGGTTGAGTTTGCATTATCCTTCTTTGTTCTAACAGTAGTGAAATGACTATCTTTGTTCCACTGAATTGCTTTTGAGCCTTAATCAGAAGTCAGGTTGACTGGGTTTGTGTGGATCTGTTTCTGGACTCTGTTCTATTCTGTTTAATGTATGTGTTTATATCTGCCAATACTACGTTGTCTTGATTACATTAGCCATATAATGAGTTAAAATTGGATATGGTGATTCCCTCAACTTTATTCTTTTTTTTTTTTTCAAAATTATTTTAGCTCTTCTACTTTTTTGTCTTTCCATAGACATTTTAAAGCTTTTTTAATGTTTGTTTATTTTTGAGAGAGAGAGAGAGAGAGAGAGAGGGCATGAGTAGGGGAGGGGTGCAGAGGCAGACAGATAGACAGACAGAATCTGAAGCAGTCTCTAGGCTCTGAGTTGTCAGCACAGAGTCCAATGCAGGGCTTGAACCCACAAACCATGAGACCATGACCTGAGCTGAAGTGGGATGCTTAACCGACTGGGTGCCCTTCCATAGACGTTTTAGAATTACTTTGTTTATGTCTGCAAAAAATTCTACTGAGATTTTGATAGGAATTGCATTAATGGCTTATAGATCATTTTGAAGAGAGCTTTAGATCTTTACAGTAGTAGGTCTTCCAACTCATGAACATGGTTATATCTCTATGAATCTTCTTTGATGTATTTTATCAATGTTTTGAGGTTTTCAGCATACACATCCTATGCATGGTTGTTAGAATTCTGTTAAGTGTTTCAAGTGTGTATGTTTGTCTAGGGGGCTATTGTAAATGGCATTGTGTTTTAAATTTTGGTTTCCAGTTATTCATTGCTAATATGTAAAAGCAAGATTGATTTTTATGTAATGACTTTGTACCTGTGACCTTGCTAACCTATGAGTTGTTTTGTAGATTCATTATATTTTTCTATTAAGTTTTTTTTAATGTTTATTTATTTTTGAGAGAGAGAGAGAGAGACAGACAGACAGACAAAATGCGAGCAGGGGAGAGGGCAGAGAGAGATGGAGACACAGAATCCAAAGCAGACTCTAGACTCTCAGCTGTCAGCACAGAGCCTGATGTGGGGCTGGACCTCACGGACCACAAGATAATGACCTGAGCTGAAGCTTGATGCTTAGCTGATTGAGCCACCCAGGTGTCTCTGAATTTCTTAGATTTTTCTGCTTAGATAGTCATGTCATATACAGATAGGTTTTAAGTATCAGGGTAATGCTGACCTCATAAAATGAGTTAGGAAATGTAACTTCTGTTTTCTGGAAGAAATTTTATAGTTTTGGTGATATTTTTTTTTCAATGCTTGACAGAATTTGCTAGTGAAACCATTGAGACCTGGAGATTTCATTTTCAAAAGGTTAACTATAAATTTAGTTCTTTATTACTTACTGAACTCTTCAGATTATCTATCTCATCTTGGGTAACTTTTGGTTGTTCCTAGTGTTCGAGAATTGTTCCGTGTCATCTAAGTTGCTGAATTTTTGTGGAGAGTTGTTTGCAGCACAGCATACTTCTTGTCCTTCACTTTAGTGCCCTTCATGGATACTGCATTTTTTACACATTGAAGGTTTGTGGCAACTCTTCATCGAGCAAGTCTGTTGGTGCCATATTCTAATAGCTTACTTCTTGGATTTTATTGAGAAATCCACTGTTATTTGAATCTGCTTCTTGGATTTTATTGAGAAATCCACTGTTATTTGAATCTTTCTCCTGTAGGTAATATAACAGTTCTGTTTGGCTACTTTCAGGATTTTTTTCTTTGTTTTTAGTCTTAACAAGATTTGATGATAATTTATCTGGGACTGATTTTCTTTGCATTTATCTTGGTTAGTATTCACTCCACTTCTTGAATCTATAGGGTTTTCTTTCACCAACTTTGGGAAAATTTAAATCATTGTTTCTGCAAATATTTTCTTGGTATCACACTTTTTCTTTTTCTCTTTGGGATTCTGATGGGTTTTGTGTTTTGTATGTTCCCCCCCCCCCAATTTTTGTTCTGAACCATATTTACAAAAAATAATGTGAACAGATAAACTCATTTATATAAATTTATATTTATTAAAGAATTACTATAATCTTAATCTTTGTTTCTTATTTTTTATTGGGCTTATTACTAATTTTGCTGGAGCACTTCCTCAAGTAATTCTTGCAGAAAAGGTTTGGACATTGTAAACTTTTTTCTTTTGTGTCTTTTCACTGCTCAGCTAGTTTATAAAACTTTTATGGCTTTTAGGGAAAAGTGACTTTCACTGAGTATTTTGAAACTGTTTCTCCACTGTCTTCTAGTATTATCAGTAAGAATTTGCAGCTCTTTATTCCTTTTACTATTGTACTTTCCACAATAAATCCTACATTAGATTAGTTGTGTTCACCTTTGGTCTCCCCACTATGTTGTCTTAAAGTCAGGGGCATTGTCCTATTGACCATTGTAAATCTAGTCCTTACCACCAGGGTTCATAAATTGGACATCAGCAAGTGTTTGTTACATTAAATTGAAACGTGGAAAACATGTATCAAAAGCACAAAAGCTGATACATTTGGTCGTGTGGTTTTGCTTATCACTGATACTGTTTTTTCTACTAGAACTATTTTTCTTGTCCTTTTTAGCTGTAGAGAGGACTGCCCATCCTGAGAGGCTGAGGGCTGCAGGGCTGCAGAGGTGGGGGTGCAGATTGACTATGTGAGCATGTGCGCGCCTGTTGCCGGGATCGACCAACACAGCGAGTCTCTGTCGTGTTTCCTGGCCACCAGGGGCTCACAGTGGAGACATGAATTACTGAAGTACAGGAGGACCTGGGTGTGAATCCTACTTCTGCCTTTCATGTTATGTGTTCTCTACAACAGGGTATGCAGTTTTTAACCACTGTTTTCTGCTACAAAAAATGAGGTTAGCAATTCCCATCTCACTGGTAGTGAAAGCATTAAATAAGGAAGCACTTGACAGGTACTCGGCATTCGGTGAATCTTCATTTGTTTTCCTTTTTAGCTGGAATTTTAGGAAGCTGAAGAAGTTTCCTTTCTGGCTAATTTAAGAATTAGGCATATCAAATTTGCCCATCTCCTCAGAATGTTTTCCGGAGTAATGTAACACAGAGGCAGAGGATAATGGTTAAACCTTAAAGATCCCACTCCATTCTAGGAGTCCAGTGTTTTAAGAAGTTATTTTTGGTTTGGCTTTTTGGAAAGGAGAGGTTTTTTCAAGCAGAGGCTCTATTTGTTTTTTGTTTTTGGTTTTTTTTTTTTTTTTTGGTGTCATGCTATCATATAGGTGAGGTGACTTGAGTCCCTTGAAGGTTAAATAACGGTTCTCTGCCTTACATGCTGAGTAGCAAAACCAGTATAAGGGGTCGCAAGCTTTTGACAATCAGACCAGGTGTTCATTAGGCTTAACTGGTCTTCTCCTGACCTGCGGGTCCCTTTTCTCTGTCCAGAGAGAACTTTCTCTAGGGAAGTCAAGATAGTTTAATTACCTTTCTGTTTCGTGTCAAGAAAGGCCTTCCTGCTAAAAGAACATGTGAGTGCACGCGTGGAGGTAGGAGAAAGTATATGAGGGGAGAGCCGAGGTAAGGCCTCCCAGTAGAGGTGAGTGATAGAGGTGTGCTTGCTTGTCCCTGAAGGGAATGCCCTTTCTCCCACCCTGTCACCTGCTCATGGCTTCCCTACCCTCTCGCTTCTGGGGGCAATCGCCGACATGCTCCTCATGGTGCTCTGTCATCTTGGGGAACCTTTGTTGTGGTGACTTACGTGTTTTCTCAGAGAAGTCTTCCTCTTACGAAGATCGTAATCATCTGACACACTGCAACCCTCCCAGTGGTCCTGAGCTCTCAGGGTGGGGGTGGGGGGTGGGGGGGGAGGGGTGGCAGCCATGGCCTCAGTGCCAGGAGCCCCCAGGAGCTCTGGGAAAGCTGCCCTCCAGGCAACTTCTGGCCCTGGCTCTTTCCTATTCCTTGCCCAAGTCTTCATGTGTCCCTGAGGCTGAGGCTTGGGAAGATGAGCTGCGTCTGGTCCCTTATACTTGGCAGTGGGACCACAAGGGGTAGTGTTGTCCGTGTCTTGGCCTGCACCCCGAGTCTCCATGGGGCGCCTCTGGAGGGAGGAGGAAGGGGGAGACCTCAGGACCGATGAGCCACACGGACAGAGCAATGGCCATCCACCTGGGCACGCGGAAGGCGTCTGTGTTGTTTCAGTGGGAGAGGCCTCATGTACCTTACTGCTGATGATGCTCGGTGGGTGGGAGGGAGGAGAAGGATTGGGGGTTGGTGGGGGAGGGAAAGATTATTGACAGACATGAGAATAAATGGCTCTCCTGCCTGTGACATTGGATTTTCCAGGGAGCTGATGTTTCTGTAAGATACTGAAAGAACTTTAAGTCTCTGGTTTGAGGTAGGAATCTCCCCAATTTGTGTGTTTCTAGTTTATTGTTAACACTTATTTGTGGCTAAAAGATGTGGTGTGCGGTGGGACATTCAGGGGCTTTTGATGCCCACCTTAGGACCTTTTTTGGTAAGTGTGTTTTCTTAGTGTAGGTACTACCAAAGTGAGCATGTAAGTGTATTTTTTTTTTAAACACAGAAGGGATACATGTTTCAAAAAGGTAATACATGTGGATAAAAAAGTCCTAAGAGGGCCCAGAAGTATTGAGAATAAAGACGGAAGGCGCCTCCCCTCACCATGACACTAGATGGCTATGGGTGCAGGAAGGATGGGGGTCGTTCTGGACTTTTCTTGAACACTTGTGCCCCACCTGAGGCTCTAGGCCTGTTTCAGGGTGGCCGGCTTAGCCAGGCCACTTACCCTCCCCAGCTCTGGTGCTGGGCGTGGGAAGGGCTCTCTGGGGTGGTGTCGCTGCCTTGGGAAGGAAGAGGAGACGGAGCACAGGGCAACTTTGCACCGTGTCATCTTTGTCGATGAGGACCTTGGGAAGAGGGGACTCATCTTTACCCAGCCATACCTTATTTCCTTCCCAAGCCTTGTGCTGTGTGCCGCACACAGGCAATGTGTATTTAATAAGGCTTCTTTCTCTTTTAAAAAAACGTCTGTAATTTCTGCTTCACAGTTTGAAGCACAGAATTATAATGGAGGGCCGGGAGGTGGGGAAATTGAATGGCCTGCTGGGAGTCCTTCAAGGAGAGCGGCTCGGCAGCATGACGAGGTTCAGGGGTGGACCTGGCCTCCCGTGTGAGAGGACGCTGAATGATGAGGCCCGAGCTTTTCCCCAAGGGCGAGTTGTTAAGGCCTCCAAGCCAGAGAAACCTCAACACTCCACGACCAATGGGCCTTCAGAGTAACTTTTCTTCTTAGACCATTGATTTAGAGGTAAAGGGGGAATGGAAAGAGCCTGTAAAACCGTGCTATTATTTGTTTTAATGTTTGTTTATTTTTGAGAGAGAGAGAGAGTGAGCGAGCGAGCGAGCGAGCATGCGAATGGGGGAAGGGCAGAGAGGAGCATGCAGAGAGCCCCAACAGGCTCCATGGGATCAGCTCAGAGCCTGATGGGGGGCTCGAACCCACACACCATGAAATCAGGACCTGCACTGAGTTTAGGAATCAGATGCCTAACTGGTTGACCTACCCAGGTGCCCCCAAACCTTGTTCTTAAAACACCAAAAAATGGTTCCAGTAAAGAGCTGGAGGCCTGCTGGGGCCTGTGTTGTCAGTCCCTTTGCTTGCTTTCAAGGATCAGTCATTATTGGATCTGGAAACTGAATTTGCCCTTTCCCGTGGCTGCCCCTCTCTTCTCTTTCCCCAGCGGGTTCTTCCTTGGAGCACGTTGTGGTGAGAGAGAGTTCTCTGTGCTCCGGGGACATCACCTTTCTGTCTTTCCGTGTGCAGCCCGTGGTCTCCTGGACTCTTGTAGTCAGAGAGGCCCTGCAACATTCGCAGATGAAAGCTGCCCCGTCTCTGTAAGCGTTTGCTGAATTTTGCAGGAATTCAAGCTGGGCTGCACTGAGTGGGGGCCTCAGTGCCTGACTGATCCAGATTCAAAGATGTGGCATTTCTGAGCATTCCAAGTGACTTGATGCCTCGAGTGGTTGCCCCCAGATCCTGGAGTGTTCCATTCTTGGCCCTCGCCAGGTTACAGAAGGTTCCAGGACGGGCCTAGATATACACTCCATCAGGTCGCCCCCATGCTGGCGCGGCGCGGCCATGACCCGCATGCCGACCCCCACCCCCCACTACGGCATCCCAGACCCCATCGTGGTTGAGAGCACGCACCGGGTCCTGAAAGGGGACTATGAGACACCAGCCCGTCTGCAAGGGTATTTTCAGGTGAGCCAGAACAGCACCTCCTCCCACTTGGGAAGCTCGTGGTTTCCAGGTGTCTGCCGATTGGTATCCGTAGGAGAAACCGGACCTCTAATCCAAGCATATTGCTTGCTATTAATCACCACAACAGGACTGCTAAGAGGAATGTATTTGCATATGTTTGCAAAAAACTGAATCACCAAAAACTTAAACCTGGAGACTCTACCTGTGGACCCTGCCCCCCTCACCAGGGTGGAGGATGAAGAGTGTGGAAAGGAGTCTGGCTTTTGAAATTTGGGTATTTTTTATCTCGCCCCGCAAGAACTTTTATTTAAAAGAAATGGATTTGCCATTTTTCTTAATTTGCAGGACTGCCTGGGCGGTTTTGTTGGTGGGGACAAGGCCCACACCTGTGCCTCTCCTATTGACCCTTACTTTTGAATTCAAAGAATCTATTTAAGAATTGAATATATGAGGTTTTCTTTGATTCCTCCTTCGTTCTTCTCAGATTTCAGAGAAAAAAAAATTATTTGAGTGAAATGACCAGGGATTAAAAAAAAAAACCAAAAAAACCCAGAAGAGTCCCAGACCCCCAGGACTGGCTGCCCAGCACTGTGCTGCCCATTTCGTCTCTACTGCAGCTTCTCTCCAGTTTCCTATGACACAGAGTCCTTGAAGGCGGAGCCTGTGCTTGAGTCAATCTCAGGATCTCTCTTTTAGCCAGGGACTGGGTGTGGACTGAGAAAAACAAACAAAACCATGCGGTGTTGAATGACTGGAGGAATCTTGTCTCTGACTGCGCTCAGCAGATAGGTCTAAGTACTAGGAGCAGGAAACTGCACGGGAGGTTACTCGATCCAGACTGACATGATGGGGTCTGGGGATGCCTGGCCGGACCGCATGGTGTATTTATTATTCAGTGTCTGTGTCCGAAAACCTATTCACAGCTAGGTGGTCTGGTCGTCTTCATTTTCATTGTACTCCCGTGATAAAACGTGGATCTGTGCTGCTTTAGGAAGCGGAAACAAAGTGTGAAGTAGTGACTGTCCAAAGTGGCCTTGGTGGCCCGGCCGGGCTGGGAGATGAGGCAGCTCCCTGACTCCTGGATCAGAGATTCACGCAGCTTGCAGGGGTCTCTTGTGCGCCCAGCTGACAGCTGTGGTCCCATGACGGGTGCCCCGTCTGGTGTCTTTGACCTTTTCCTTCCTTAGGGTGGGGATTAGGGAGAGAGAGGCAGATAGTAGGACAGCAAAGAAGTGGAAGTAAACACCCAGAATTCCACTATCAAGAGAAAGCACCAGTTACATCCTAAGTTACATCTTAGCACCAAAGTGTTAAGTCATACTTTATATGCCCTTTTTTAAACCGTCTTTTTTGTTTAGCAAAATATTCTGGCAATAGATAAATAAGTATAATTCAATAAATATATGATGTCAATAAATATAATTCTACACAGGTTATTTTAAAAGGCTCCATACTTTTTCATAATTGGATATACATAATGTGTTTAACCAATTTCCTAGTAGTATAATGCATTTAACTTATTTCCCATTTTTCAGTGTTAAAGCCACACTGTGTAAAATACATATGCACAGTTAATGTTGTGATATATTTTCAGATTAATCTCTAAGAAACCTCTGTTGAAAAATATTTACTGTGTCTATACTTTTCTCGTAATTTTGTGTTTTATTCTTCACCTGTAACTCTATTTGAAGTTTAGTTTAGCATATGGGGTAAATTAGGTGGTGAACTGCCCTCCCCCCACCCCATGGATTAGCGGTTGTCTCCACGCCCTTTGCTGATTTCGGCCTTCCTGGTCCATTGGTCCATTGATTTGCGATAACTTTATTTTCATAAATTGAATTCCCACATGTGGTTGAGGTCCTGTTTCTTGGCCTTTTTATCCACATAACCTATCAGGTACCTTTAATGTATTTATAAGATGCTTCTTTTTTAAAACCTTAACTTATTTTTTAAGTAAGTTCAGCAGTCACATGCTGCAAATTCAAAACATAAAAAGACAGCAAAAGTCTGTTCCCACCCTTTTACCTACCTGTTCAGTGCTTGCCCTCCATGGATAGCCACTATTACTAGTTTTCTGTATCCTTCCAGAGAATTTTTTAAATGCACAAACATTCAAGAATGAAAATTCATTGGGGCACCTGGGTGGCTCAGTTGGTTAAGTGTACAACTCTGGTTCAGGTCATTATCTTGCGCCCTACATTGGGCTGTTTGCTGTCAGCACGGAGCCAGCCTCTGTCTCCCTGCCTCCCTGCCTCTTCCCCACTCCTGTGCATGCATGCGCGCTCTCTCTCTCTCTCTCAAAAATAAACATTTAAAAAATTATTTTCATCTTTTGTATAATGTGTTGGAACACTGTACACACTATACTGTTCTTTTAAAAAAATTTTTTAACATTCATTTTTGAGAGAGAGAGAGCGAGCACGAGTGGGGGAGGGGCAGAGAGAGAGGGGGACACAGAATCGGAAGCTGACAGCTGTGCTGACAGCTCAGAGCCCGATGCAGGGCTCAAACCCAGCGACTGTGAGACCACGACCTGAGCCAAAGTCGGACACTTAACCGACTGAGCCACCCAGGCGCCCCTGTTTTTTTTTTTTTTAAGTTAGCACTCTTTTAATTACCATGGTTTTATAATATGTTTTAATATCTGGCAAGACAAAGCTTGCCCCATTCTTTTCCAAATTTTCATCACCATTTTTACACATTTGTTTGTTATTCTAGATTTTAGAATTCGTTTTTCACGTTGAAAGAAAAAGGGCCGGGGCACCTGGGTGGCTCAGTCGGTTAAGCGTCCACCTTCAGCTCAGGTCATGATCTCACAGTACGTGGGTTCGAACCCCGCGTTGGGGTCTATGCTGACAGCTCAGAGCCTGGAGCCTGCCTCAGATTCTGTGCCTCCCTCTC